>NC_089233.1:14734253-15043097 GCF_963924675.1 Phocoena phocoena
GGAAAAGGTGTGGAGGGATAAATTAGGGATTTAGGATTAACAGACACACTAATATATATAAAACAGATAAACAACAAGGACCCACTATATAGCACAGGGAACTATATTCAATACCCTGTAATAACCTATAATGGAAAATAATTCTGAAAAAGAAAAAAAATATATATACATATATATATGTATGTATAACTGAATCACTATACTGTATACCTGAAACTAACACAACACTGTAAATCAACCATACTTCAATTAAAAAGTTTCCTTGTCTTTAAACAACAACATAAAAAACAGAGGCTTGGGGACTGTAGAACAATTATCAGAGTTCTAACAGTTGTGTCTTTGGAGTTCTGAAAAGAAAGGAGGAAGACACTGGGGCAGAAAAAAATATATAAAGAAACAATGACCCAAAACTTCACAAATTGGGTAAGACACAAAAATTTACATAATCAAGAAGCTCAGCAAAGATAAACTAAAATATATATATATATATATATATATATATATATATATATCATAATCAAATCTTCAAAGACCAAACATAAAGAAAAGTATTGAAAACAGTCAGAGGAAAATAATACATTACATATTGGCATGACCACAGATTTCTCATCAGAAACCATGGCAATCAGAAGACACTGAACTAACATCTTTAACGTGCTGAAAGAAAAGATCATTCAACCCTGTGAAACTATCCTTCAGGAATGAAAGAAAATAGTAACATTCTCATTTGAAAGAAAACTGTAGCCAGCAGGCCTGTTCTAAAAGAACGATAGAGGAAGTTCTTCAGGCTGAATGATAAAAAGTAAACATGGAACAGGAATGAATGAAGAGCAAAAGAAATAGCAAAATTCTGGGTAAATATAAAAGACTGTTTTTGTCCTCTTATGTTCTTTAAAATGTGTAGAAGTATAGAACATAAGTAATGAAACACTGCTAAACACTATTTTCAACATATATAGATGTAATAAATATGACAACTGTAACAGAAGGGAGAAGATAAAATAAGAAGTGTTGATGAGGATGTGGAGAAATTAGAATCCTTGTGCACTGTTTGTGGGAATGTAAAATGGAGCAGACACTATGGAAAACAGTATGGCAGTTCCTCAAAAATTTTAAGATAGAATTATCATAAGATCCAGCAAACGTGACTTCTGGGTATATACTCAAAAGAACTGCATGCTGGGTCTCAAAGAGCTATTTGTACATTCATGTTCATAGCAGCATAATTATGTGCAACAGCCGAAAGGTGGAAACAACCCAAGTATACATCAGTTGATAAATGAATAAACAAAATGTCATATATACATGAAATGTAATACTATGCAGACTTCAAAAGGAAGGAAAATCTGACACATACTATAATATCAATGAACCCTGAAGACATAATAAATGAAATAAGCCAGTCACAAAAGAAAAAATACTGTATGATTCTCATATGAGGTACTTAAAGTAGCCAAATTCATGAGACATAAAGCAAACTGGTGGTTACCAGGGCTAGAGGATGCGGAATATGGGGAGCCATTGTTTAATGGGTACAGAGTTTTAGTTTTGCATGACGAAAAACTGTCCTGTGGATGGATGGCAGAGATGCACAACAATTAAATATACCTAATGCCACTGAATCACACACTTAAAAATAGTTAAAATAAAAAGATAACAATATTAAATAATATTTAGACTTTTTTTTTTAAGACAAATACTATATGATTCTAATTACATGAGGTATATAGAATAGTCAAATCCACAGAAACAGAGTGGTGGTGTCAGGGGCTGGGGAGAGCAGGAAATGGGGAGTTGTTTAATTGGTATACAGATTGTTTTGTAAGATTTTAAAAGTTCTGGGGACTTCCCTGGTGGCGCAGTGGTGAAGACTCCACTCTCCCAATGCAGGGGGCCCAGGTTCAATCCCTGGTCACGGAACTAGATCCCACGTGTGTGCCGCAGCTAAGAGTTCGCATGCTGCAACTAAGGAGCCTGTGAGCCACAACTAAGGAGCTGGTAAGCCGTAACTAAGGAGCACGCGAGCTGCAACTAAGGAGCCTGCCTGCTGCAACAAAGACCCAGTACAACCAAATAAATTAAAAAAAAAAATTCTGGGTATTGGTTACACACAATGTGAACACTATACTTAATATAGATGAACTGAAGGCTTAAAAGTGGTTAAGATGAAAAAAAAAAAGTGGTTAAGATGGTAGGGCTTCCCTGGTGGCGCAGTGGTTAAGAATCCGCCTGCCAATGCAGGAGACACAGGTACGAGTCCTGGTCCAGGAAGATCCCACATGCCACAGAGCAACTAAGCCCATGCACCACAACTACTAAGCCTATGCTCTAGAGCCTGCAAGCCACAACTACTGAGCCCATGTGCCACAACTACCGAAGTCCGTGCGCCTAGAGCCTGTGCTCCGCAACAAGAGAAGCCACTACAATGAGAAGCCCGCGCACCGCAACAAAGACCCAACGCAGCCAAAAAAATAAATAAGTTTTAAAAAAAATGGTCAAGATGGTAAATTTTATGTTATGTGTATTTTCTCACAAAAAATAAAAAGAACTGTAAACATACACACAAGCACACATATGCACACATTTGAAAGATGTTTGTCTTCAGAGTTCATTTAGAGAAGAGAAGCAAGGGGAGAAGGGCACTTAGTTTACTGATAGTGTATCAACTGTGCGCCTGAACTAACACCAAATGTTTCCTCCAAAATAAAATTATTGATTATTCTCAATGAATGACAAAAGCTTTTTGGATTTATCAGCTCTAGTATCAATTCTAAAGACTAGGGCTAGTTTTCTTCTCATGGAAACTTCTGATCTAATTCTTAATGTTTTTAATTCCTACAAACTTAAATTATTCAAGAAAGTCACCAAGAAAGTAAATGGGCACTAGAAGAGCAGACAGAATATTATCAAGCCATTTTTGCCCCAAACAAACACAAATGTCAAATGACTTAATTCATCAACTTTATAAAAAGCCCTTCAATTTGTGAATCCCGTTTTTCAACCAATTTAGTCTGAATGCTGGGAAGGGGTTATGGGAAGATTTTCGGGAAACATTTTTGAGATTAAAAAGCCCACTACATTCTGTTTCTGGCTCTAGAAGGATCCCAGTGTCTAAGTCTCAGTTGTCTCATCTACAGTACCATGACCCTGGGACTTCCCTGTTGGTGCAGTGAGAATCCGCCTGCCAATGCAGGGGACACAGGTTTGATCCCTGATCCAGGAATATCCCACATGCCACGGAGCAGCTAAGCCCGTGCACCACAACAACTGAGCCTGTGCTCTAGAGCCCGCGAGCCTAGAGCCCATGCTCCACAACAAGAGAAGCCACCACAATGAGAAGCCCGCGCACAGCAACGAAGACCCAAAGCAGCAATCAATCAATCAATCAATCAATAAATTTATACAATACCATGACCCTACGCCCTGTGTACTGATTACAATTCAAAACCCAATCTAATATAAATACACAGTTGCTGAGGATGACTTTTATAAGCTATCATTTTCATTATGTGTCAGTCTTTTCCCACTTAAGATTATTTTTACTTACTTGGTTAACTTGTGGCTTTTCACTGCTGTGAGAAATTCTCTCACAATCTCAGGACTCTGGTGCCTGCATGGTGTTTTTGATATGTATTTTAATGTCTACCAAAAAAAAAAAAAAAAAGGGAAAGGCAAGCATAAGACAAACAACCCCAAATGACAAAAAGAGAAGCCAATGGCTATAATTTAGTATTCTAAAATTTTGTTTCAAAAATCTTTTGTAAAACAAATGCCTTCAGGAGACTCAATCTTCATATAATAGGAATTCCTCAAAAATAAAACCAGTAGCTAGAACAAAAAGATTACTGAAATTTTAGAATAAAGCTTTTCTGATCTTAAAGAAAAAACTCAGTCTGACAACTGTGTTATCATGTATCAATTTTTTATAGACAGGGAACCCGAAGAATAAAATAAATAGCCTTAAGTCCATATATAAATGACCCAATAAATGGATTAGAAGGAACAACTCTTTCTTACAAAGAATTCTAACAATTAAACATAGAATGAGGGAAATAAATCACCATTGGGCAATCGCACCATAGGAATAATTACTGCAGGAAGGATCCACCAATGAATACTAAAATTAATGGGCAAAAGCTTAAGAAGTAGGATATTTGCATAGTCTCAAAGCAGCTTCCCCAAAATATTTATTAATTACTGTGGTAGTTTTAATGTATGTCCTCAAATTCTTTAATATCCCTCCCTTAAGAGATGAAGCCTATTCCCCTTCCCCTTGTATGTGGGCTGGACTAGGTGACGCTTTGCTAATTAACAGAATATGGAAATGGAAAAACAGTAACTTTACAGTGGAGAAACCAGGCAGACACCACCTTAACCAAGTTATCAAAGTTAACAGCATCAGTAATAAGACACTGATACCATGTACTCTGTATCACGAAATGAGAAGGGCACATTTATTACCAAAGTAACTTTCCTTAAGGCACCAAAAATTAAAAGCAAGAACTTAAGAATTAATAGAGTGGGGACTTCCCTGGTGGCACAGTAGTTAAGAATCTGCCTGCCAGTGCAGGGGACATGGGTTCCATCCCTGGTCAGGGAAGATCCCACGTGCCACAGAGCAACTAAGCCCATGGTCCACAACTACTGAGCCTGTGCTCTAGAGCCTGTGCTCCACAACTACTGAAGCTTGCGTGCCTAGAGCCCATGCTCCACAACAGGAGAAGTCACCGCAATGAGAGGCCCATGCACCACAACGAAGAGTAGCCCCCACTCGCTGCAACTAGAGAAAGCCCACGGGCAGCAACAAAGACCCGATGCAGCCAAAAATAAATAATTAAATTTTTAAAAAAATTATTAGAGTGATAGTGAGCATAAACTAATTAACTGTGTAGTTAAGGGTGCTTGATAGTTTGAAATGTATATAAAACTAATTACCAACAATCTTTCTTTTTCTTCTTTGAAAGAGATGAACTATATAATGTGAAAGAACACGAATGAATAAATGAACTGTAGGGTTCTAAACACACAATTAAATGAAAAAAATCAGATGGGAAGGAATGGTGACAAAAGTGTTAAATTCCTTATTTTCCTTAATGATACCTTAATGCAAGTTTAAAAATGTCTTTGAAAAGAAAAATTAAAAGAGTTAAATCCAAACCTCTTTAAAGACAAAATCAAAATTGAAAGCAAATAACAAGAAAAAACAAAATGACAGATATAAAAATCAAACATCATATAACAAATACAACAGCTTAAGCATAAGATTGGGAGAGAATGCAACAAACTATCAACTAGATATTAAGATTATGAATTACTTTTGATTTCTTCTTTATGCTTTTTTGTACTTTCTAAGTTTTCTACCATAAAAAGTATCACTTTCTCTGTAATAAAGAATTTGGCTTCGCTAAAACAGAGAGTCTGGACTTTGCCCTCAGCTTTTGGGAGGTAATCTCCATACTGCTGGAACATTATATCTAATAGGAGTATCTTTGTCTGGGGGCCTTATGTCCTACTGGATGGTCTTAACAATGAGATTTAGAGCAGGGGCTTTGGGTCATACAGTATCAGTAGACCTGGAGGCTAACATGAACTACACAGGCAATCAATCATTCAATCATGCCTAGGTAATGGAGCCCCAATAAAAACTCTGGACACCAAAGCTTGGCTGAGCTTCCTTGGCTGGCAATATTCTGTGTGTATTAACACACACTGATTTCAAGAGAAATGTGCTCTGACTCCACATTAGAGAACAGTGGAAGCCCTGCATTTGGTATTTCTCCTGGCACCTGCCCCATTTGCTTCTTCCCTTGGCCAAATTTAATCTGTATCTTTTCCTTGTAATAACCTGTACCAGTGAACATAATAGCTTTTAGCAAGTTCCGTGAGTACTTCCACTGAATTATTGAACCTGAGGGTGGCCGTGGGGCTCCCCAACTTGCAATTGGTATTAGAAGTGATGGCAGACTTTTATTTATTCCCTCCTCTGACTTTGCAATTGGTTAACACTCGCAATTGGCCAAACTCTTTCCACTTCTATAAACAGGATAAAAACTGGGTTACAGTAAACCTACTCAAATCAGATAATAGGTAGTCATGATTCAGTGGCCAGTCATCAGCAAGATAAACCAACCCCCTTCAATGGCAGTTGGGGTAGACCTTCCAAAAACACAGGCTTACTTCATACGTGATAGTATTCAAGTTCTGTTGCCCAGAACTGTGTTTATTCTTTCCACTTTCTTTACGCTGCTCTTTCATATCAGTTAGTAACTGGAACACCTAGGAAGAGATATACAAAAGATTTCCATAAATAAATTTGAGAAATGTATCTATTCCAAGGTCAATGATTTTAAAGGATAAAGAGAATAATATCTCTTTTCTTCTCATAAACCCTCCCCCAAACTCTTGCATTAGAGCAAATAAGTCCAAGAAGCATGTGACTTTTTAAAAATGCTCTTGGGCTTCCCAGGTGGCACAGTGGTTAAGAATCTGCCTGCCAATTCAGGGGACACAGGTTCGAGCCCTGGTCCGGGAAGATCCCACATGCCATGGAGCAACTAAGCCTGTGCGCCACAACTACTGAGCCCATGTGCCACACCTACTGAAGCCCATGTGCCTAGAGTCTGTGCTCCGCAACAAGAGAAGCCACCACAATGAGAAGCCAGTGTACCGCAATGAAGAGTAGCTCCCACTCACCACAACTAGAGAAAGCCTGCACACAGCAAGCAACAAAGATCCAATGCAGCCCAAATAAATTAATTAATTAAAATAAAATTAAAAAAATAAAATAAAAATGCTCTTTTATCTAAGTCAAATACTGCAAATTCATTTGTTTACATAAACTATTTCAAGTGTTTCCTACCAATACACACCATATAACTGATCTCCTTAGCTCTCAAAAATAATATTCTGAGTATTTGAAAGTAAATTTTCCTATAATATGATCATCTCAATAGATGCAGAAAAAGCAATTGACAAAATTCAACATCTATGATCAAAACTCTAAACAAAGTGGGTACAGAGGAAACATACCTCAACATAACAAAGGCCATACATGATAAGCCCAGAGCTAACATCATACTCCACAGTGAAAAAGTAAAAGCTTCTCTAAGATCAGGAATAAGACAACGGTGCCCACTCTTGCCTCTTTTATTCAACATAGTATTGGAAGTCCTAGCCAGGGCAATTAGGCAAGAAAAGGAATAAAATTTAGCCATCCAAATGGGAAAGGAAAAAGTAAAACTGTCACTATTTGCAGATGACATGGTATTACTTATAGAAATCCCTGAAGACTCCACCAAAAAACTGTTAGAATAAATGAATTCAGTAAAGTTGCAGGATACAAAATCAACATACAGGAATCTGTTATGTTTCTATACACTAATAACAAACTATTAAAAGAGAAATTAAGAAAACAATCCTATTTATTATAATTGCAACAAAAAAGATAAAATTAGGAATAAATTTAACCAAGGAGGCAAAAGACCTGTACAGTGAAAACTATACGACACTGATGAAAGAAACTGAAGAAGACACACATAAATGTTCATGCATTGGAAGAATTAATATTGCTAAAATGTCCATACTACCCAAAGCAAACTACAGGTTCAATGCAATTCTCATCAAAATTCCAACTGCATATTTCACAGAAATAGAACAATCCCAAAATTTGTATGGAATCACAAAAGATCCAGAATAGTCAAAGCAATCTTGAGAAAGAAGAACAAAGTTGGAGGCATCACACTCCCTGGTTTCAAACTACATTACAAAGCTATAGTAATCAAAACAGTATGGTATTGGCCTAAAACAGATGCAGAGATCAATGGAACACAATAGAGAGCCCAGATATAAATCCACACATATATGGTCAATTAATTTATGATAAAGGAGCCAAGAATACACAATGGGAAAGAACAGTCTCCTCAATAAATGGTGTTGGGAAAACTGGACAGCCACATGCAAAAGAATGAAACTAGACCACTATATACACCATACACAAAAATTAGCTCAAAATGGATTAAAGACTTGATGATGTAAGGCCTGAAACCATAAAATTCCTAGAAGAAAACACAGGCAGTAAGCTCCTTGACATTGGTCTTGGCAATGACTTTTTGGATTTAGCACCAAAAGCTAAGACAACAAAGGCAAAAATAAACAAGTGGGACTACATCAAACTAAAAAGCTGCTGTGCAGCAAAGAAAATCATCAACAAAATGCAACCTACTGAATGGGAGAAAATATCTGCAAATCATGTAGCTGATAAGGGGTTAATATCCAAAATATATAAATTCATACAACTACAGAGCAAAACAAACAAACAATCTATTTTTAAAATGGGCATTTTTCCAAAGAATACATACAGATGGCCAACAGGTACATAAAAGATGCTCAACATCACTAATCATCAGGGAAATGCAAATAAAAACCACAATGAGATCACCACCTCACACCTGTTAGAATGGTTATTATTAAAAAGTCAAGAAATAAATATTGAGGAGGATGCGGAGAAAAGGAAACCACTGTGTACTATAGGTGGGAATGTTAATTGGTGCAGCCACTATGGAAAACAGTATGAAGGATCATCAAAAAATTGAAAATAGAAGTACGATATGATTCAGGCATTCCACTTCTGGGTAACTATCCAAAGAAAACAAAAATAGTAATCTGAAAGGATATATGCACCCCCATGTTCACTGCAGCATTATTTACAATAGTCAAGGTAAGGAAATAAACTAAAGTGTCCATTTACAGATGAATGGATAAAGAAATTGTGGCATATATATACAAAGGAATATTATTCAGCCATAAAAAAGAATGAAATCTTGCCATCTGTGACAACGTGAATGGAACTTGAGGGCATTATGCTAAGTGAAAGAAGTCAGAGAAAGACAAATACTGTATGGTATCACTTATACGTGGAATCTAAAAAAGAAAAGGAAAAAAAAAAGGGACTTCCCTGGCAGTCCAGTGGTTAAGACTCCATGCTTCTACTGTAGGGGGCGTGGGTTCGATCCCCGGTCAGGGAGCTAAGTCCCCGCATGCCATGCAGCATGGCCAAAAATTAAAACAAAAACAAAAACAAAACCGAAACCAGAAACCAAGCTCATAGATACAGAGAACAAACGGTTGCCAGAGACAGCGGGGGAAGTAAGCAAACTGGATGAAGGTGGTCAGAAGTTACAAACTTCCAGTTATAAACTAAGTAAGTCATGGGGATATAATGTACAGCATGGCAACATCAGTTAATAATACTGTATTGCATATTTGAAAGTTGCTAAAAGAGGAAATCTTAAAAAGTTCTCAACATAATAAGAAAAGAATTATGTAACTATGTATGGTGAGTGATGTTAAGTAGACTTATTGTGGTAATCATTTTGCAATATATACAAATATCGAAACATTATGTTGTATGCTTGAAACTAATATAATGTATGCTGACTGTACCTGAATTTTAAAAAATTTTCCTAAAATATATATATATATATATATATATATATATATATATATATATATATATATATATATATATAGTTTTTTTTAAAGATCTTGCTTCTCGGGCTTCGCTGGTGGAGCACTGTAAGAATCCGCCTGCCACTGTAGGGGACACGGGTTCGAGCCCTGGCCCGGGAAGATCCCACATGTCGCGGAGCAACTAAGCCCGGGCATCACAACTACTGAGCCTGCGCTCTAGAGCCCACGAGCCAGTACTACTGAGCCCATGTGCCACAACTACTGAAACCTGAGTGCCTAGAGCTTGTGCTCCACAACAAGAGAAGCCACTGCAGTAAGAAGCCCACGCACTGCAACAAAGAGTAGCCCCCGCTTACTGCAACTAGAGAAAGCCCGTGTGCAGCAATGAAGACCCAATGCAGCCAAAAATAAATAAATTAATCAATCATTTTTTAAAAAGATCTTGCTTCTCTAACATGAAAATCTATTTTATTTCTGGAAAAGAAAAATTATGAAGCAAGCGATAAAAGTAGTTTACAAAAAAAAAAAGAAAGAAAAAAAGCTATATAACTTTAGAAGTAAATTTTCTCCACAAGGTAGAAACACAAGTGTATTAGTGCTAAGAAGGGTCAGGGGAGGAAATCTCTCTCCTACTTTAGAGATTATACCAGAGAACTGAGAGAAGCATAGGATCATAAACACAGTAACGACTAGATAAAACGCAACCCATCCCCTGCCTGTCATTCCTTTCAGAAATAGGGGCATGAGACCCAATTAATGCAATGTTTCCCCAATGGATAAAACACTACACACCTTGTCCAGAGTCTAAGCTGGAGAAGGAGGTTCCTAAAAGCCAACGGCTTGGGGCTTCCCTGGTGGCGCAGTGGTTGAGAGTCCGCCTGCCAATGCAGGGGACACGGGTTCCTGCCCCCGTCCGGGAAGATCCCACATGCTGCGGAGCGGCTGGGCCCGTGAGCCATGGCCGCTGAGCCTGCGCGTCCGGAGCCTGTGCTCCTCAACGGGAGAGGTCACAACAGTGAGAGGCCCGCATACCACACACACACACACAAAAAAGCCAACGGCTTGACCAACAACCATTTCCTTCCTATTATGAGCAGCAACCATTTAAGATGAACCTTTAGGAAGAAAAGAATATGGCCCACTGTGTTAAATCTACTACCTTCTACATATATCACAAAATGGAGACTCAAATCTCCTATAAGTCTTCCTGAGTTTAGACTCTGGCATAAGAAAAATGGACAGTGAATATATGAATGGTTTTTTCTATACCTGGAGTCAACCTATCAGATAGTTTTGCTAGTACCAAACAACACCCAGGCAAAATAGAAGGTAGGCAAAAATAATGTTCTCTCCTCCCTTTCACCAACTTCTTTCCTTTCTTTCCCCAGCAACCCAATCCTCAAGCCCCCAAATTCCAAACCTGTTACTTCCTACTAAATTATTCATAATGGTGAGTCACTAAACTCTCACTTCCAAAATGAAGGTGTTAATACTTATGAGACTATTATGAGGATCAAAATAATAACTTATAAAAGCATTTTACAGCTAAAGAGTGGTAATTAGGAAAAGGCGTTAAGCATTTGAATGGAAAACTTCTGCAAACAGAAACAGTTCCAAAACTGATGTTTCCATCACAGGAGGGCATCCCAAATGAAGATCTAAAATCTTTGGGATTTGGAGAAGGTTGCCCACAGTAAAACTAAAGGCTTCCCAGCTTCCCTGAATTACTGTATATAATTTACCAAGCTAAGACTATTCCAAGGTCCACCAGATGGTGCCATCTCTCCTATTTTAAAGTGGCAAATCTAAATGAATTCAGTCATTTCTAACCAAAACTAACTGAATAATCTTCAGAAGCAAAGGGCAAACGATCAGAGAGGAAAACACAATAGTCCAAAGCTATTTACCTCATAGTTACTGAGCAGCGCAGCGCTGGCATCCTTCCTGCAAAATAAAGTAAATTATCATCAGTCTGGGCTCACATCCCTCTGTGGGAATTAAATATCTACAAAATAATCCCTCTGTCAAGATTCAGTAGCACAGTTCAGAAATTTGGGGACTACAACCTAAAATTGAGAAATGTCCTAAGTCTTACTGGTTTAGCTGGCGATGGACAAATTCAGAGCAAATTCTCCTTTTAACAGCCACAGTATATCACACATCCAACACCAAGTAGGCGATTAAAATACTATACTTATCCCTGGTCCAAGCAGGCAAAAGTTGAGAAGTCAGATATCTAGGGGAAGTTAGTTACAGGAAGAACACGGGGCCAAAACCACAGGAGTAGGGGGATGTCAATAAACAGAGGGTGCTAGAATTAACTGGAGAAACAGAGTGCCACCTCATCCCACAGCCATGTCCTCTCTACAGTACCATCTGCCTTCCATCAGCTATTGACATTTTGGGCAGCCAAGTCCTCCTGTTGAATCACCAGAAATGGGATCCTTAACACTAACATCACTACTGGAAATTCCAGCAACATCTGGAATCCTGCCAGATACCCACAAAACTCCCAAGGTGTTCATCTTTTCTATCAACTCAACCACTAGAGTTCAGGTGTTGAGCACTGGCAATGGTCAATCAAGGCAAAACGTCACCTTTCATGTATGAATGAGCACAGCAATGTGACGTGTATTAAATTACAACTGATCCATTCTACAGTATCACGTCAGAAAGCACTTATTGTTTTTAACAGTCTGGAGGCAGTACAGTATAATAATTAAGAACACAGTTTTGACCTACTGTATAGTGTACAGCACAGGGAACTACAGTCAATATCTTGTAATAATCTATAATGGAAAAGAACCTGAAAAAGAATACATATATACATAATATATATATATGTATAGCTGAATCACTTTGCTGTATACCTGAAACACTGTAAATCAACTATACTTCAATTTTAAAAGAATACAGTTTTGAAATCAGACAAATCTAGGTTCATATTCCAGCTCCGCCACTTACAAGGTATGTGAGTTTCAGTGAGTTAATTAACCCCCGTTAAGCATCCCCATATAAAACAAAAAATGCAGATAACTAGTACCTAGAAATGTAGCCTGGATTCTAAACCCAGCTCCACCAACCAGTAGCTATATGAATTTGGGCAAGTTATTTAACCTCTCTATGCTTAAATTTCCTCATCTATAAAATGGCAACTGTAGTATCAACCTTGTAACATTGTTACAGGATTGAGTTGAAACATGTAAAGTACCTGGAACACAGTATGTGCTCAATAAATACCATCTATTGTCACTACTGCCTGGGCTACCACCACCACAACCACCGCTTCTTCCTAATTCATAAAGCCGTTCTGAGGATGAAAGGAAAACAAATTTTAAAAGTGTAACACAGTTCTTGGTACTTATTAGGTTCTCCTAAACGAAGGCTATTACTGTTAAAAGATATCACCTCACTTAAATTCTCATTAAAAACCCTGTGATGTAGGAGCTATTATGATTCCTTCTTCATAGATGATGACACTGAGGCTCAGAGATTTAAAAACTTGCTCAAGGGCACACAGTAGAAAGCCTAACTGAAGTGGACAATAACTATGGGATTGTGAAAAATAAAACAGGATTGAACAAATGGAAACCAGTAATGCAGAATCCTAAAACTTCAGGAAGGAGTATGGACTTGACATAATGTACAACAAAGATTACTGTTTGTTCTTAAACTAGGAATGGGGCTATATGATGAAATTGAGGACACAAAATTTCAAAAACATGAGCCAAATAGATGGGTGGTTTCCCCAGTCAATAAATAAAGCAAAACAAGCAGGTGGTTAACGCAGGCTTCAACCTAGGCCTTAGGTCATCAGCACAGTAATGTCAGCACTTAATCAAATCAGCACATGAAGCTTACCAAATGCTACTGGTCATTCAACAAATAGCCAGGATTTCACAAAAGTGCTGTTTTGCCCAAATGACCACAATGGAACTCAGGTCACAAAGAACACCATACTTAAAAGGAACCTAGGAGACTTCCCTGGTGTCACAGTGGTTAAGAATCTGCCTGCCAATTCAGGGGACACGGGTTCGAGCCCTGGTCTGGGAAGATCCCACATGCCGCAGAGCAACTAAGCCTGTGCACCACAACTACTGAGCCTGCGTTCTACGGCCGGTGAGCCACAACTACTGAGCCAGAGTGCCACAACTACTGAAGGCTGCGCATCTAGAGCCCGTGCTCCGCAACAAGGGAAGCCACCGCAATGAGAAGCCCACGCACTGCAATAAAGAGTAGCCACCAGGCTTCCCTGGTGGCGCACTGGTTGAGAGTCCGCCTGCCGATGCAGGGGACACGGGTTTGTGCCCCGGTCCGGGGGGATCCCACATGCCGCGGAGCGGCTGGGCCCGTGAGCCATGGCCGCTGAGCCTGTGCGTCCGGAGCCTGTGCTCTGCAACGGGAGAGGCCACAGCAGTGAGAGGCCGGCGTACCGCAAAAAAAAAAAAAGAGTAGCCACCACTCGCCGCAACTAGAGAAAGCCTGCGTGCAGCAACAAAGACCCAACGCAGTCAGAAATAAATAAATTAAAAATTTTAAATAAATAAATAAATGGAACCTAACACAGGAAGGATAACGCATAATTAGAGTATGTGATATGGCTCATTTAAAGCTGAAAATGACAGGACTTCCCTGGTGGCACAGTGGTTAAGCATCCGCCTGCAACGAGTATAGTATCTGCCTTTCATTGAGTCCTAAATGAACTGTGTGTATTGGGAAATTTTTTTTGAAGGCAGTTTTTATCCTGAAGAACTTACTGTAACCACCACGAAGTGGCAGGTTGTTGAGAACAGGATATGGTGAGATTTGACAGACATCAACTTAATCAAGTTATCCAATTTAACAGCAAGTTATCCAATTTAACAGCAAGTTATCCAATTTAACAGCATTTAATGATGAGGTGATGCACTGAGAAGGAAACATCCCTTATAGCAATCCTGTCAGAAAATGTAGTTATGAGAATATAATCAGACAAACCCAACCTAAGAAACCTTCTTCAAATCAACTGGCCTAGATTCTTCAAATATCACTATCATTTGTCACGATGTCAATATCACAAAAAGAGGCTAAGAAACTGTTCTCAGAGTAAAGGAGATTAAAGAACCTTGATAACTAAATGCAATGTGTGATGCTTGATTGGATCCTGAATCAATTTTTTTAAAAAATCCAGATAAAACATTATTAGGACAATTGGAGAAATTTTAATATAGGTTGCATTTTAATAATAGTGGTAATATCAGCACTAAATTCCCTGGGTGTGATGGTGGTATTGCAGTTACACAGGAGAATGTCTTTTTAAGACTGATAAAATGACATCTCTACAACTCTGAACTGGTTCAGTAAAGAGTGTGTGTGGAGAGAGAATGTAGGCATGTGTAACAAAGAGAAGGCAGATATATCAAAAATGTTAACAAATGGTGACTCCAGGTAAAGGATATAAAGGAACTTGAGATGCTCTTTTTGCAACTGTTCCATGGGTTTGAAATTTTTCAAGGTAAAAAGTTGAGAAAAATGGAGAAGTAAAACTAAAGAATTCCATGAAGTTAAAAAAAAAATACATTAGTATAACTTGTAATTGAGGACATTCTCCTCCAATGTTTACTTCATACTCTCCTGTAGGACTTAGAATGGTACTGATTTTACTTACAGATGTTTAAAGCAAATATTCCAAGTGAATTTTAAAGACTGTCTGAATCTATACTTACAGGAAGGCAGTCACTTAATTTCCTTAAGTCATGAATTAGCTGACTGAAGCTGACGTACTATTTGAAATTTAACCTGTAAAATCTGCTTAACTTGCTGAGTCAATTTAATGGACACAAACAACTACTTCAGAAAATCAAATTCTGAATAAACAGAACAAAATGATCTACTGACAGACTTTCCTTAGAGACTCACACATGCACAAAAATGTCCAAGCAAACAGTGCCTATTAACTGCCACACAGTTAACTCTTACGAACACAATGACAAACACAATTGCTCAAATTCTCCTATGTTTAACCTATGTTACTGACTCAAGTCCTGTCCTGAAAAGTTAAACTCTGGTCCAAGAAAACTGAGCAGCCTTCAAAGTCAATGAACAATTTAAACTGTAGCATTCACTTGGGAGCTAGCAAATTATCCTCTTTCCAGTCCTGTTACTGAATTGCTATAAGACCTATTAGCTAACTTCTCTAAACCTCAGTATTTCCAGCTGTAAAAAGAAGGAAATTCTGACACTATCTCAAAAAGATGATGTGGAAGAAACTCCATTTTCCGTAACTATGTATACTAAGTTCAAGAATAAAAGGATGAACACAAAATTTTCCAGGCATATAAATAGTCCCGAGGCCTTAGAGAAAGTTAGCCAAACAGCAAATACCTTAGTATACAAATACTTAATTTTGCTATGAATATTTTACATCCTTTTATCCGATGTGATGGTCAAAAAGTTTTTATTTTTAGGGCTTCCCTGGTGGCGCAGTGGTTGAGAGTCCACCTGCCGATGCAGCGGACGTGGGTTCGTGCCCCAGTCCAGGAGGATCCCACATGCTGCAGAGCGGCTGGGCCCGTGAGCCACGGCCGCTGAGCCTGCGCGTCTGGAGCCTGTGCCCCGCAACGGGAGAGGCCACAGCAGTGAGAGGCCCGCGAACCGCAAAAAAAAAAAAAAGTTTTTATTTTTAAAGTCTATCGTTCAACCAAATAAAGCATAAATATTCCTTACCTTTAAAAAACTTCTAGTGTGTATCTATCTATATGTATCCCTCATGCAGTACGTAATTACTCAGTGATTGAAGAAAAAAAAGTAGTAAAAACTCAGGGGAGTTTTCCATCCATGCCTCCTCACTGCAGGTCCTAGGAATGCCTAACAGAGGTACAATGTGTTTGCCCTCTCAGAGACCTAGGGGTCTCCTGAAGATCCTAAGGACCACACTCCCAGAGGTCACACCTCATGCTGGAGGCCAGGCAAGAACTAGAATTAGGCCTCCAGGGACTTCCCTGGCGGTCCAGCGGTTAGGCCTCCGCCCTTCTGAGGCAGGGAGCACGGGTTCGATCCCTGGTCGGGGAACTAAGATCCCACATGCCGCATGCTGGGGCCAAAAAACACAGAATTAGGCCTCCAGACAGTCTCATTCCAGGGGCCCCTCTACCCCCAAACCACATGCCTACCTCAGAAAACCTCATTTTCCCACAAACTGCTAGCCACAAAATTCTTGATGAGTCACTGACTCCTTGGGAGAAGTTGGCAGGTTACTATATAGGAGAAAAAACTCTTGATTGAAACCATTTCACTTAGGAAAATCAGAAAATCTATATGCTCAGCAATCAGGAAACTAGCTAAATAATTTATATTAATTTAATTTATTAAGTTAATGAAGTATCGTTATATTACTTCACTCCACAAGTACAGTCAGCCCTCTGTGTCTGTGGATGTGAAACCCACGACTGGGGGTTTAAACCAGCAAATACAGAAGGCCGACTGTGTGTGCCAAAGGGCTACTGTGTGCCAGGATGCGCTGCTAAGCACTAGGGGAACAGACACTGGTCCCTGCCTTCATGATACTTATACTCTCAAGAGGGAGACAATACACTAGACATGTAAGCATACATCTATTATCAGAACTTGCAATTATTTAAGGGAAAAGTAAACAAAGGTTCTATGAGAGACAAAAAGCAGGACTTATTTTGGATTTACCAAAGAGGAAAAACAACATTGAAAAAGGACACTCAACCTGAGCTGTCAAAAAGATAAGAAGTGGGCAGGACAGGGGGAAAGGTCTACCAGGTAGAGGGAACAGCAATGCAAGGGCTTGGAGTTACTGAAATTACTTGACTGCCTGTGGAAAGTGTGTCTCTTTCCAGGAGGGGACAGTGGCGAGAGACAAGGTTGGTGAGTGGGTGAGGTTACATAGGGTCTTGTAGTCCTACTAAGAAATGCAGATATCCTCTAAGCACACAGAAAAGCAATGAAGGGCTTTTACACAGGGGGTGATTTGATCCAATTAATATTTTAATTCACTTTGGCTGCTGTGTGGAAAACAGAATGGAGGGGGCGGGGCAAGAGTGGAAACCAAAGGCTATTGCTTAATCTGGACCAGAGACGATGAACTACAAAATTAGCAGTGGGGATGGTGCTGCATTCAAAATACATTCTGAACGTGGAGATGACAGGACTGGATGATGGACTTGATTTAGCGGTGAGGAAAGAGGGCTAGATTTCTGGTTTAAGCAACTGGATGGATAAGAGAAATGGACTAGAAATATATTCTGGGGAATCATTTGCATACAGATGGGTAAAATGACCAAGGGAATGTGGAGAGAAAGGGTCCCAGGATTGAGCCCTAAAATACTTCAACATTTAGAAGCCCAAGCAAGGAAGGAAGGTGGGGCTAGGAAAGAAGACTGAGAAGTAGTCCTTGATGTAGGAGGAAATCCAAGAGAGCACGTCACAAAGCCAAGAGAGTGTCTTGAGTTTCTGTATCAATTGCTGCTAAGGGGTCAAGGAAGTTGAGGCCAGAAAATCAACTTCTGAATTTGACAAGATGGAAGGCTCAGGTAACCTACCTAAGACCCATTTCTGTAGACTGGTGAGGATGAAAGCCCAAAAGAATGATTGAGAGAATGAGGGGATAAACAACATTTCTAAGAAGTTTTCTGGTGACAGGAAGCAGAGAGGGAGCAACAGGTGGACATGGATGTAGGGACAGACAAGGGATTTTTCTTTTAAGATAGACAAATTAAAGCTGGTCTGTATGCTGACAGGAAATGCTTAATAAAGAGGGAAAAACTGATAATGACGGCTCGGGCTAGAGTAATATTATGCATGTTTTTCAAATTGCAGATTAAACCCCATTAGTGGATTGCAAAATCAATTTAGTGAAAAAAAAAAAATCAATTTAGTGGGTCTACACCCTATTTTAATAAAAGAGACTATCAGAGTGTACTGCACACTGCATTGTCTCATGAAGCTTTCGTTTCAGTTACATATACATACAGTGTTTTTTTAAAAGTCCGAAAAACAGTAGTACATGTAGACATTAAACAGGCTAAAGAATATAAAAGAAAGTATCAATATTAAATAATCGGTAGCAAAGAGAACACAATATAGTATGCCTACAAGTTAACGTCAACCGTGCAAAAATCCACATACAGAGTAGCTACAAAAACTTCCATTTTCACCCGGTACAATGAGCAGACACGGAAAAGACCATGTGGAGCTAAAACTGTTAGAATAGCTTTTACTCCCTCCCTACACACACACACAAATAGCTAAATGCTTCTCATCAAACTTGGACAGCACCTGTTCTGAGTTAGGGTTCCAAAGGAGCCCACTGCCCCTAAGCAAAGCTCTACCCCAGCATTTACCCATCTCTCCTCCAAGTACTTCCAGGCCGGACCCAGGGCTTTGTACCTTCGAAGTTCCCGCTCCAACACTGGGCCAGACTCCCCACCGTGACGCCTGCAACGCTAGTGAGTGGATGAGGGAGGGAACAGGCACCCTGAAAGGCAGCCGAGACAAGTGGCACTCGGCCCCGCGTGCTGGGCACGCGGTGGGCGTGGGGGCGAAGGTTCGGAGGGACAGAGCGAGAGCCCCTTCCTCCCTCGCCTCCCGATCCGTCGCCCTCCCGACAGCGACGAGGGGTCGCCCCAGGCCCATGTCTCCCGGCTCCCAGGGTCTAGCGGTCGCCAGCTGTGAGCGTCGGCCCAAACCCAGCGACGCGCCCCAAGCTGCTTACACTTCCATGTCGACCCCGCCTCTTCGCCTCCGGCCCACAGCACCAGCGAAGCTCCACACAGACCCGCCGCCGCACCGGGCGTCCACGCCGAGCTCCCTGGGGCCGGCTCCGCGCGCCGCGGTGCACGCCGGGATCGCCGCGCTGCACACTGGGAGCCTGGAGGACCTGGCGGGGCCGCGAGCCCTGCATGCCCCTCTAGCCGTCCGAGCTCTGTCCTCTACGCCCAGCTCGACTTCAGACTGTTAAGCGTTTGCAGACAGGATTTAGCTCACGTTTTCGTGGTCTAAGTTATATCTAAATAGTATGAATAAAGTAAATTTCCAAAGACGTAATTGGATTAGTAGGCCTTTGCGGCATTAAAATGCCACCCCGGGGGCTTCCCTGGTGGCGCAGTGGTTGAGCGTCCGCCTGCCGATGCAGGGAACACGGGTTCGTGCCCCTGTCCGCGAGGATCCCACATGCCGCGGAGCGGCTGGGCCCGTGAGCCATGGCCGCTGAGCCTGCGCGTCCGGAGCCTGTGCTCCGCAACGGGAGAGGCCACAACAGTGAGAGGCCCGCGTACCGCAAAAAAAAAACCAAAAAAAAACCCGGCAATAGTGACAATGGCAAGGGGTGAGACGGCCCGGGGCCGCTGGAAATGCTCTATTTCAGGACCTGGGTGCTGGGTACGCGATGTGTTCTGTTTCTGAAAAGTCAGTGAGCTGCACGCTTATGTGCATTTTTCTCTATGTGTGTTATAATTGAATAAAACGTTCTAAAAAGTGGGGGGGGGGGGGGAAATCTCCGCCTCCCTTCTCCCATTTCCCATTCTTCAGAGCTATTTGGCAGGAAAGTACAAAGAGCTTGAATGACAAGCAGTCTGTGACCTTCCAGCCTTTCTAGGAATTTGTCGAAAGGGAATTATCAGATGCTTGAAGAAAGATCGATGTGTAATGATAATTTTGCTGGGAGACAGCCTAAATACCCAACAATGAGAAATTAATAAATCATGTTTGAACCATAGAGTATAATATCAATATATGTGACCATGAGAAACCATGTAGCATAATTTGATATGCTAGGGAAATGCTCAAGATAGGATTTAAAAGATGGAAAATGATGTGGTGTGACTCTAATAACCTAAGGAAAAATAAGCATAGGGAAAAAAATACCTAAGGGTATGGGAGATAGAGCCACCTAATCTACTAAATTTTGTGTTCTTTAAAAAAAAAAAAAAAAGAGGTGAAATGTTGATGTCTATTATTTTCTGGAATTTTGATATGGTTTGAAATATTTCCTAAAGACTGGAAGAAAATATGCCAAAAATTAACAATGGCAGGTGTCTTTTTTCCCCACTTTTTAATAGTTATATCAGATCATTTACTAAACACATTCTCTTTGCAAGGCCCTTGATAAGTGCTTTGCTATTCCATGATATTAACAGTAATAGTGCAGGCTTGCAGGCAGCCTGTGATTCTATTTACCTCCATCAATTTCTCAGGGGATGTTTAACCCTGGGAGATTACCTAACTTCTCCTAACCTCAGTTCCCTAATTTGTAAATCATAGATCCATCTGTTAGATACCTAAAATGCCTGGCATATACTTAGTGCTCAACAAATAATAATTACCGTGACAGTACAACCATGATACTCTATGAGGTAGATTCCTTTGTTATTCAATTTTTACTACTGAGGAAACTGAGCCAAGCTTGGAGAGATTATAATTTACCAAAAGTCATTCCTCTAGGAACTTGTCCAGTAGAGATTCAAACCCAGACAATCTGAACAAATACAGGAGGTGTATTAAATTGTTAATAGTGACTAATGACTGGGACTTCCCTGGTGGCACAGTGGTTGGAAATCCGCCTGCCAGTGCAGGGAACACGGGTTCGAGCCCTGGTCTGGGAAGGTCCCACATGCTGCAAAGCAGCTAGGCTCGTGTGCCACAACTACTGAGCCTGTGCTCTAGAGCCCGCAAGCTACAACCACTGAGGCCTGGGCACCTAGAGCCCATGCTCCGCAACAAGAGAAGCCACCACAGTGAGAAGCCCATACACTGCAACAAAGAGTAGCCCCTGCTCGCCACTAGAGAAAGCCTGAGCACAGCAACAAAGACCCAACGCAGCCAAAAATAAATAAATACATTTACTTTTTAAAAAAATTGTGACATGACTGGATAAATGAAATATGCAATATTAATACAATGGAATACTATTTGGCAATAAAAAGGAATACAGTACTAATACATGCTACAACATGGATGACCCTCAAAAACATGCTAAGTGAAAGAAGCCAGACACACATATTGTATGATTCCATATATATGAAATGTCCAAGAATAGGCAAAAAAATCTAGAGACAGGAAGTGGATTAGTGGTTGCTTAGGGCTGGGAGAGGGGCTAGGGTGGTGATGGAAAGCTGATGGATACTTTCTTTGGAGGGAAACAGAAATATCCTAAAATTAGATTGTGGTAGTGGTTGCACATCCCTGTGAATACACTAAATAACACTGAGTTGTACACTTTAAATGGGTGAATTGTATGGTATCCAAATTATATATCAATAAAGCCATTAAAATGTTTTTTACTGGTATTTGCCTGTGGGGATTGATTGGAAGAGAAATGAGGGGAATTTTTAACATTTAATTTTACACATTCGGAATTTAAAAAAAATTTTTTTTTTTTTTTTTTTTTGCGGTACGCGGGCCTCTCACTGTTGTGGCCCCTCCCACTGCGGAGCACAGGCTCTGGACGCGCAGGCTCAGCGGCCATGGCTCACGGGCCCAGGCGCTCCGCGGCATGTGGGATCTTCCCGGACCGGGGCACAAACCCCGTGTCCCCTGCATCGGCAGGCGGACTCTCAACCACTGCGCCACCAGGGAAGCCCTAAAAATAGTTTTCGATATACATGTTATTTTTAAACTATCAATACAAAAGGAAAAAAATTTTTTTGGCCACGCCTCACAGATTGTGGGATCTTAGTTCCCTGACCAGGAATTGAACCCAGGGCCACGGCAGTGAACAGGCCAAGTCCTCATCACTGGACTGCCAGGGAACTCCCTACAAAAATATTTTTAGGGCTTCCCTGGTGGCGCAGTGGTTGAGAGTCCGCCTGCCGATGCAGCGGACGCGGGTTCGTGCCCCGGTCCGGGAAGATCCCACATGCCGCAGCGCGGCTGGGCCCGTGAGCCATGGCCGCTGGGCCTGTGCGTCCGGAGCCTGTGCTCCGCAGCGGGAGAGGCCACAACGGTGAGAGGCCCGCATACCGGGAAAAAAAAAAAAAAAAAAAAAAAATATATATATATATATATTTTTAAAGCAACTAATTTACTTTAAAAATCAACAAGTAAATAAAATGCCAACCCAGACCCAGCTGGCCTAATTCATGTGGAGAGTCTCCATTGTGTTATTCACTCAGCAAACATGTACTGACGGCCCATTCGGTGGTGATGATACCAATATGAATAATACACACCTCCTACCCTGCCTACCTGACAGCCTAGTTGGGAAAGAGCTCTGGATATCAATAACTACGATATGCTGTGTTTAGACGCTATGGAACAGAGGAGGAAATGACTAATGAGGTGGAGAGACGTCCCAAAGCCAGGGGTGTTTGAGTGGGGTGCAGGAAGGAACACACAAGGCCAAGGCTTCAGGGATGGGCTTCCACAGAAGAGAAGCTAGTGCCTTTGAGGACCCCATGATAAAATGGCTAAGCTCCAGGTTCTCCAAGGGATGCTACCCTAAGACTTTGGGGGCCATATGCAGCCACCCGACCTATGGCATGGAGGCAGCCCAGTAGTCAGGAGAGAGGCCCTCGCCCAAGGGAAGGCTGCCCAGAAGGAGCCTGCGCAACAGGTAACCCAGGCAACAAAGCTGGGCCGGTCCATAGCTGAAATTCCTGCCTGGCGTGTCCCCACTCAGGGCCTCCCTGAAACTTTCCTAACTTGAGGCTGCCTAACGAGTCTCTGTTCTTTGCCACCCAAATCACACCACCCTAGAAAATGACTTTTGTTTTCCTTAACAGCTGGCTTTTTAGGCAGAGGTATTAAATACATACAAAGGGCTAGAGAATGAGCAAAGCCCGTGTGCCCCCCAAGTGGAAATGTCCTGTTGAACACTGAAGCTTTTAGGTTTAGAGCTGAGAAGAAAATAAGCAGATAGAGCTTTTGAAAGTATAAGTAGAAATTGAAGCCTTTAAAGTGAAGTTACCCAAGGGAGAGTCTAGAATAGTAAGACTTGCGTGCTTACCAGCTGCCAGAGAGTTGATCTAAGCTCTTCACGTGTGTATATTCATCTAATCCTCACGAAATCCCTATGGGGATGCATGCCAGGCATGGCGTTAGCGGGGTCTCATTCACTTCTCTCGGGAGGCCTCAGAGTTAGGCACTATAATCAGCCCATTTCACAGAGAGGAAAGAGAAGCTCAGAGAGGAGTCAGGAAGTGTCAGAGCCAGGGTTCTCACTTCTCTGGCCAACTCCAACCTCACCTCTCTCCTCTCTCCCATTTCACAGAGAGGAAGGAGAAGCTCAGAGAGGAGTCAGGAAGTGTCAGAGCCAGGGTTCTCACTTCTCTGGCCAACTCCAACCTCACCTCTCTCCTCTCTCCCATTTCACAGAGAGGAAAGAGAAGCTCAGAGAGGAGTCAGGAAGTGTCAGAGCCAGGGTTCTCACTTCTCTGGCCAACTCCAACCTCACCTCTCTCCTCTCTCCCATTTCACAGAGAGGAAAGAGAAGCTCAGAGAGGAGTCAGGAAGTGTCAGAGCCAGGGTTCTCACTGTTCTCTGGCCAACTCCAACCTCACCTCTCTCCTGTCAACATTAGGGATTCCTCCCTGTTCTGCACTAGACCCTTCCGAGACTCTTTTGCTGTACCAAGGTGGAAATTTTAGGGGAGAGAGGCTGGGCAAGGTTTTCATTCTTCCGAGGCAGGTAAATTCCGTACAGCACTCAACCCTCAGCTGAAAATGGGTGTGGTCCATTGTCTGAACAGTCATGGACCCCCAAGCTGGCAACGAGAATGGACACAGAAGGTTTCCCTATGGTCAAGGCTCCTCAGACAGATGTTATTGCTGCTTGCACAGAACACAGGCTTCGTGGCCAGACTACTGGTAGTCATTCTCAGCTCTGCCACTTCCTAGCTGGGTGTTTTGGGGCAAGTCACTTAATCTCTCCCAGACTCAGTATTCCCATCAGCAGAATGGGAGTAATTATAGCATTGACCACTAAGGGTGGTTGTGAGGACCTAAGTACGTAATCACTATATAATATGTTTTTATTTTTGGCAGTACCACGGGCCTCTCACTGTTGTGACCTCTCCCGTTGAGGAGCACAGGCTCCGGACGCGCAGCCTCAACGGCCATGGCTCACGGGTCCAGCCTCTCTGCGGCATGTGGGATCTTCCCGGACCAGAGCACGAACCAATGTCCCCTGCATCGGCAGGCGGACTGTCAACCACTGCGCCACCAGGGAAGCCCTATAATATGTTTAGCATAGTGCCTGTCACACAGAGCTCAACAAATATCAGCTATCGTTGTTGGTTTGTTTCTTGTTTTATTTATATATAGGAAATGCCTCAGGCTGCCTTTAAATTTCTTCCTTAACTTTTTTTTCCCTCTGGCAGGAGTCAGAGCTTTGGATTTCTGAGGATGATGCTCAGGAGATGTAATAAGGTAAGAACCTCTCCCTTTCCTCCCTGACTCCCTCTTCTCCTGGGAGCACAGTTATTATTATCAATAATAGCAATGAGGGACTTCCCAGGTAGCGCAGTGGTTAAGAATCCGCCTGCCAATGCAGGGGACACGGGTTCGAGCACTGGTCCGGGAAGATCCCACATGCCGCAGAGCAACTAAGCCTGTGCACCAAAACTACTGAGCCTGCACTCTAGAGCCCGCGAGCCACAACTGCTGAGCCCACGTGCCACAACTACTGAAGCCTGTGCGCCTAGAGCAACTAGAGAAAGCCCGCGTGCAGCCAAAAACTAAAAATAATAATAATAGCAATGAAAGCACATTTATTGAGCCCCGACTGTATACCTGCCAGACCTCATGTTGAGATTTTACATATATTATTTTTTTTGAGATTTTACATATATTATTAACTCAGATTCTCACAACAAATCATACAAGCTAGGTATTTTTACTCATTTATTCATTCTATTTTTTTTTTCATTTAACAAATACTTATTGTGTTCCTTCAATGTTCTAGGTACCTGGAGTACATTAAAAAATAAAACAGACAGAAATCACTCACATTCTAGTGTGCAGGGACAAGTGCAAATAAACAAATAGATGACAAATACAGTATGTCAGACAGTGATGGTGCTGTGGAGAAAAATAAAGGCGAGGAGGCGAGAGAGAAGCAGCAGCAAATTGCTCCTTTAAACAAGGTAGTCAAGGAAAGTCCTCACTTTCTGAGAAGGTGACATGTGAGCTGAGATGTGAAGAAGGTGAGGGAGTGACACACACCAAACAGCAAGAAGTACAAAGACCCCATGGCAGGGACCTCCCTGGTGGTCCAGACTCTGCGCTCCCAATGCAGGGGGCCCGGGTTTGATCCCTGGTCGGGGAACTAGATCCCACATGCATGGTGCAACAAAAAAGTTCAACTGAAAAGATCCGCATGCCTCAGTGAAGATCCCGAGTGCCACATCTAAGATCCGGCGCAGCCAAATAAATAAAAATTTTTACAAAACAACAAGCAAACAAAAAAAAAACATGGCAGAAACACCTGTTTGTTTTGTTTTGGTTTGGTTTGGTTTTTTTTTTTTTTTGCTTCACCGCGTGGCCTGCAGGATCTTAGTTCCTGACCAGGGATCGAACCTGTGCCCCCTGCAGTGGAAGCATGGAGTCTTAACCACTGGACCGCCAGGGAAGTCCCCAGGCCTGGATGTGTTTGAGGACCACACCGAGCCAGTGTGGCTGGAGTAGAGAGTGAAAAGTCACAGGAGGAGAGGACAGAGACGTAAGGAAGGAGGAAGCGGGGCAGGTCACTGAGTTCTAGGCCACTGGAAGGATGTTGGCTTTCACTCCGAACAGAATGGGGAGCCAAAGGAGTGTTTTGAACAGAGAAGTACCGTGACCTAACTTAGATTTTAAAAGGATCCTCTGCTCCTGTGTTAAGAAGGGACCTTCCAAGGGCAAGGGTAGAAGCAGGGACACCAGAGGAAAGACTGTTGTAACTAAGAGTCAAGGGAAAAGATGATGGTGGCTCAGTCCAGGAAGAAGCAGTGGAAGTGAGAGAAACAGATTCTGGATATAGTTTGAAATAGATCCAACAGGATTACATGACTGATCAGATTCGGGTGTGAGGAAAAACAGGAGTCCAAGGGTTTTGGTCTGAGCAACTAGATGGTTGGTGTTGGCATTTATTGTCATGGGAAACACAAAATGACAATCACATTCAGGAGTGCGGAGATCAGGGGTTCAGTTTTGAACATGCTGACTTTTAGATGTCTTTTAAACGTCTGAGGAAAAAGATCAAATAGCCATTTGGATATAAAAGACTGCCCCGCCCCCATTTTACAGTAGGTGACAGAGTTGGAATTTAAGCCAAGGTAAGTTTGACTCTGCCACCCTTACCTTTTGTGTTAAGTATCTGCCACCAGACTTTTGCTCCTGGCCAAGATAGAGTCAGTTGGGATCTGATTTACCATCACACGTGAAACAACCAAAAAGCAAAATTAAAAAGGCAAAATAGGGACTTCCCTGGTGGTCCAGTGGGTAAGACTCTACACTCCCAATGCAGGGGGCCCAGGTTCGATCCCTGGTCAGGGACCTAGATCCCGCATGCATGCCACAACTAAAGAGTCCACATGCCACAACTAGGAGTCCACATGTCACAACTAAGAAGCCCGCATGCTGTAACTAAGACCCAGCGCAGCTTAAATAAATTAATAAAAAATTTTAAAAAGGCAAAATACATGAAACAAAGTTTTTCAATGAAAGATAGTGATTCCTGGGAGACAGGAAACAAAAGAGGTGAGCCCTATAGTAATCCAGCTTACTATTTTGATAAAGTTCCAAGGACATGATGCAGGGAGAAGAACCGAGGCAGAGTCTGGCAGACCCCCTGAGTTGAGGAAAAAAAGTGGAGCCTAGAGAGACAGAGGACTTTAGAGTTCATCAAAAAGAGTAACAGGGAGAAGAGAACTGTGAAGGTCTACCGAGGGTTCCCTGCGAGTATTCAGTGCATTACTGATTAGTGCATGCATGTGAGGAAACTATCTGAGTTTGGGGAAAGAACCATCCAAAAGGAATAAAAAGAATAGTGCCTATTCCTACCAACCAGACTGGGAAAACTCATAATTCACTGGGTAGAGTATTCAAGGTCTTCCCTTATTAGTGGGGAATAATTACCTCTAGACTGTGCATTGCTTCTGACCTAAGAGATAATGAAAAGCAAAACCCAAAAGACTCAAACTGTTTCCAAGTAACTTAACTGCATCTCAGAGAAAAGCTCAAAAAGATTTATAGGAATACAAAAATATCCAACGCCTAACAAGATAAAGATCTCGTGTCTAGCATCCAAAAATTTCTAGGTATGTAAAAAGACAAGAAAATATGAACCGTAATGAGGAGAAGGATTAATAAATCAGAGAAGGACGTTAAAAGTTATTATAACTATAATCTATAGAAATTGGCTCATGCTGACATGGAGGCCAAAAAGTCCCCAAATCTGCCATCTGCAAGCTGGAGGACCAGGAAAGCCAGTGGTGTGATTCAGTCCAAGTTCAAAGGCCTGAGAACCAGGTATTTACGCAAGGGAAGTGAAAGCATATGTCCATAGAAAGACTTGCACATACAAGTTTTATTTGTAGCAACCACAAATTGGAAGCAAATCAAATGTCCATCAACAGGCAGCTGGATAAATTGTGGTATATCCATAGAATGGAATATTATTTATCAATAAAAAGGAATGAACTATTGACACATGTACTAACATGGATAAATGTCCAAATAATTACGCTGAGTGAGAAAAGACAAATGAAAAAAATATAATAATTTCATATATATAATAATTCCATGTATATATAGAGAGAAGATGTAAGCTAATCTATTGTTACAAGCGCAGCAGTGTTTTCTTGGGGATGGATGGGGAGAGGCAGGAGGAGATTATGAAGAGGGCGAAAAGGACAATTTTGGGTATGATGGGTACATTCACTATTTTGATTATGGTGTATCTTCATGGGTGTGCATATGTCAAAACATATCAAATTGTACACTTAAATATTTGTCTATTATTGTGTATCAATTAAATCTCAATAAAGCTGATACATACATCGTATATACGTACACACACACACACACATCCATACATATCCAGATTCATGAGGCTTTCAACAGTGAGACTGAGCATTTTTTAACACTTCCCCAACACCCTTTCCAGCCTCAATTCATTTGCCAAAGGGTTTGATCCCTGTATGTTGCTGGGTATTCAGGAATGTGACCTCATATTTGCAAAGTACCTTTGGCTTTGACACTTGACCTCCCAGGAGGGGATGTCAGGCCTCAGACACTAGCAGGTAGATCCCAGGGGTTTGCCACAGCACTCTCTCAGTTGTCAGGACCACATGGCTCACAGCTGGTCTCAAGGGCTTCCCTGCCCACCTAGGGGCCTGCTGCAGCCCTGTTCTGGGGCTTTTGTGGGAGAAGACAGGAGATGTTAGGGGGTCACAGAGATAAAGAGGATGAGGCCCTGCTTCCAAGGAGCCTACAGTTGGGTGGGGGAGAAGACCCAGAAGCCACAACTACAGTGCTCCCAATTCAGGGAAAGACTGCTAGATGCTTCTCCAGGATCGCATGGGAGCCCAGAGCTGGATACCTGGATCAGCAGGGAGTCTTCCCAACGCTGATGATGCTTCGCTCAAATGCTGACAGATGAATGGAAGTAGCAAGACAGACAGTGAGGGAAGGCATTCCAGGCACAGGGAGGAGCATTTAGGAAACCTTGCAACAGCCTGATGCATTCTAGGAACTCCAAGTAATTCCACTCTTGAGTGAGGGCTAAAAACCATCAACCCATGAGGTATCCCAGCTACTGGTCCCTTCTCCCCTCCATTCCATCCTCAGTACTGTTGCCAGAAGTATCTTTCTAAAAAAATTTTGGCTCCCTCAATTTTTAACATCTGTTCGCTCCCTATGACCTATGGGAGGACCATAGGTCCTATCAAGACCAAACCCTCTCGTTTGACATTCAAGGCCCTTTACAATCTTACCCCAACCTACTTCCCACCTCTCCTCCCCACCTCCATTCTAAAGCCCCAGACCCTTTGTTATAGCCACTCTTGGTTTCCTGTTCTGCAAGCAGGCCATTCACTTTCTGGCCTCTGGCCTCCCGGACTTTGCCCAGGCTGACCCCCGCACCCCCCACCCCGGCGCAGGGAATGTTCTAATCCCCTTTTTTGCTGAGCTAACTCCCTTTTATTTCCAAGACTCAACTCAGGGGACATCTCCCCCAGAATGTGGAACTTCCAGGGCAGAAGTTCTAGGGCCCCTAAGGCCGGAACCCAGGCTGTCTATTTTGTTGAATAATTAATTAATCGTGTCAGGGAACCCTTCCCTGAGTACCCCAAGATGGACGCCCCACTGCGCTGCCCTCTGTGCCCCCTGCACACCTTATCCACGCTTTGTTAGATCTTCTTGAGGCAAGCATCATTTCTTATGCTCATTTCCTTTTCTTCAGTGTCTAACTCTGTACCTACCACATAGGAGGTGCGGGTACGTGTTTGTTGAATGAACGAATGATCGGACTTGGCTTTTCACCCTGTGTCTCCTGTGAGCCCGCCAGGCCTGGCCCAGTGTCTTTACCTCTATCCCTAGCCTGGGTCTCCCTCCAGTGCCCGGAGCAGTCTGCAGCCTTGAGCACTGCCGCCCTGGGGGTAGGGGACCCTCACAGTCGCCTACCGCCTCCCTAGTGCTGCTCAGCCCAAAGCCGCTCCCGAGACGGCTCCGCCCACAGCCGGGGTTGGAGGGCGGAGGCAACGCCCACGGGGCCGGGCTGCCTGGGATTGATTGGTGCGGCCGCCGACAGGAGGCGGGGACAGCGCTGGGCTGCTGTTGACGCTCTCCCGGCCGGAAAAGTCCAGCCCCGCGGCTGTGGAGAGACTCACCGCGCGGCCAGGCGGTGGTAAGTGCTCGGCGGACGAACGGGCTGGACGGGCGGGACTGACGGGAGGGGAGGACGCAGAGGACCCGCGCGAGCGCTGGCTGGGCACTGCCCACGCCCGCCTCCGCCACAGGCTGCGCTCCAAAGGCAGTGCCCCAACCCGGAGCCGGCCCCGCCCGGGGGGCACCGCCCGGTGGCCGCCGAGGTGGTCAGTCCTGCCCTGTCTTCCAGACCCGGAGGACCTAGGCTCCCAGACGGCAAGAAACCGCCCAACATGGCATCGGAGGTGAGTGGAATCTCGAGGACGCCGGTCCTCCAGGCCTCCAAACGAGGGGGAGGGGCGCCCTGGGCGCCAGCAGGGACAGTGACCTGCGCACGCGATCTCCCCGAGCCAGACCTGTCGCCCTCCACCCTCCTGGTAATTGTTCTCGCTGGCTCCAGGCAGTGGGTACGCCCCGGCGCACCTGCCAGAGCCCTAAGGAGAGCTTTGCCCCGACTTCCCGGTATCCCCACCACCATCTTTTCTCCCCGGTCCCTCACCCCTCCCTAGGCAGCCTTTGTGGCAAATGCACCAACCCACACTGCTGGGGAAGGTGGCCCTGACCTGACCGTGATCTAGGCCGGGCGGGAAAGGTGCGGCCCGCTCATTCAGCACCCTCACCTCTTCATTCCTTCCTTCCCGCCCCCCATCCCCCCCGTCCTCCTGTCAGTCCCCATCCTGTGCCCCTCTCCTACCATAGCAGTTGTCCCTGTGTAGCAGAGTCCACAGGGCTCTTGCGTGTGCTAAGAGCCAGGATGTAGGGGACCGTGCCGTGTGGCCCCAGGACCTGGTGGCTTCCTGTCTCATTGGCCTCTCTCCCTCAGAGCCAGAGGACTCCTGGGTTCTCTTTCTGACTTAGTGGCAGGAGTCTGAGGCACAGGTTCCTTTCCCTGGGCCTCAGTTGATTTACCCGGCAGATGGGGATAATATTAGCTGTCTGCCTTCTCTGTAAGGTACTGGATCATGAGGTCATTGCTTTGAACCCTTCAAGTAAAAGGGGCTGTTTGCTTGATGCCAGAGAAGAGAACCCTGGGCCTGGGAAGCAGGAGGTGTGGGTTCCAGTCCCTCCTGGCCCCCATTAGCTGGCAAGTCACTTCCTCTCTGGGCCTCAGTTTTTTATTGAATAAATGGGTTAAGACTGTCTGCCCTACTAGCTTCTGGGTCATGGTGGAGGGCCCGTGGCAGGGCCTGGACTTTGGGGCCAAACAGACTTGGCTTCTGAAGCAGTCACTCGACCTCTCTGAATGTCTTTCCTCATTTGTAAAATAGGGGTAACCTCACAGGAGAGTGTAAGAGCATCTGGAGAATGCCTGGCACAGGGCGAAGCAATAGTAGGTGCTCAATAAATCATGGCTAATGACACTAAGAGGGACAACGCCGGTATTTCCCATGTGTTCTAAATTGGCTGTTGCTCTTTCATCCCAGCCTGAACCAGTGTCCCTGTCCCCTTGCCCCAAAGGGATCCTTCTGGCCCAGATGTACCCTGGCTCACAGCAGTGCCCTCTCCCACCATCTCACCCCTCTCTCAGTGCCCAGGTGGTGGCACGTCACTCTAACATCCTCCTGGGGTCCTTTTAAGACTGCCAGCAGGGTAGGAGCTTGGCCCCAATGCGGAGTGGGCTGCCTTCAGGAAACCAGGGCGCCAGGCGACCTCTGCTTTCCCCAGGCCGTCCTGTGGGTTGGCACTAATTGGTTTGGCTGCGGCCCCACTTGTTAAATAGCTGTTATTACTAGCAACCCACGAAGCGAGTCCAGGGGCCTGCTGGGGGAGGTGATGCCAGGCCCCTGGCTGAAGGGCAGCCTGCCTCCCCAACCTGACTGGCTGGCCCTGGCCCTCTGGCCCCAGTGGTCAGGACCAGGGCCCCACGTGGTGCTTTGCTGGAGATCTAGGCCTGGCGGGGCAGCAGGGGGTAAGGGGCAGGTCCAGCTCAAAAGGCTGAGTGGGGGCAGAGGCTACATCTGCAGGGCAGAGTCCTCTGGCAGCCAAGGCTGCTGGGCACTGAGGGGTCAGTTCACAGCCTGGGGCCAGAGCACCCTGGGGCCAGGTCCCGGGGGTGCACACAGGAGTGACGAGTGGAGCTAAGGCACACCCTGACCCTGGCAGCCCTCGGCCCCTCCCTTAGCAATACCTAGAACTTACTGAGTACCAGGCACTGTGCTATGTATGCAGTTTAATGGCTTAATCTAACAATTCCATCAGATAGATGCTATTATTATTCCTATTTTATAAAGGGACAACCCTGAAGGTTAGAGAGGTAATATAACACTCCTATGGTCAGGTGGCTAACTGAGGTCTACGACATTGCAGGGAGACAGAGGAGAACATATGTCCCCAGTGGCCACTGTAGACCCCTTCCACAGAAAAGATGCCAGCGAAGTAACATTCCCACCTCCACCCCGGACCGCTCTCCTCCTGTCCTTGGCTCACTGGGCACTAGGACTGCCCCTCAGGGGTTCTGCGCTCCCTCCCCCATCTGTCCCATGCCCTGACCTATGCCCTCTTTCAAAACAGAGGTGTCTCTGTCCCATCCCTCTGCCCTTGGCTCCTGGGGGGCAGAGGGTCAGCTAGTGACCTCCTAGAAGGCCGATGATAATGGGTGTGTCTGGGGTGCTCTCCAGAGGAGTGGGGGGTTGGGACCTTAGGCCCCACCCCAAGCTGGGGGAGGGAGATGCAGGTAATTTGAGGCTGATGGGGCCCCTCAAGTGCCTCCTCACCTGTCCCTGCAGCAAATGTTCAGAACAGCAGAGCCAGCAGAGAGGTCCTGGTGGCATGTGGGGTTTAGAGCAGGGCTTCGACTTCCGGCTGCCGAGGTGCAGTCCGGGCTCTGCCGCTCTCAGCAAGGGCAAGGTAAAGATCTGCTCTGTGCCTCAGCTTTTCCTCTCTGTAGCAGGATAGTATTGGTACCCAGCTCACAGCGTTGCTGTCTGCGTGACAAGCAAATAATGGTGCCTGGCAGACAGTGAGAATGCGACGTATGTTAGCCAGCATTATTGTCATTATCCCTGGTACATCAGAGCTGGATTCCAGAGTGACTTCTCACTTTGGTCAGTGGCAGGAAGGGTCCCAGAAGTTCTGCTGTGGTCTCAGGGGTGCCTGCCACCATCTCCCTGGAGCAGCGCCCCATGGTGGGAAAGAACCTAACTTCAGTGTCCAGCCAATTTCCCACATTCACTCCCTGAGTGACTCTGGGCAAGTTCCTAACCCTCTCTGAGCCTCAGTTTCCTTATCTGTCCAGTGAGAATAACCCTGCCCGCTGGCTCCCACTGCCGTCAGATTTGATAACTCTCCTGAGGGCCCTTTGTGGGAGGTACTGTTCTCAAGGGGGGAGGAGACTAATTGCTCATGCTCTCCTGGCCAGAGCGGGAAGCTGTGGGGTGGCCGGTTTGTGGGCGCAGTGGACCCCATCATGGAGAAGTTCAACTCGTCCATCACCTATGACCAGCACCTCTGGGAGGTGGACGTGCAGGGCAGCAAGGCCTATAGCCGGGGCCTGCAGAAGGCGGGGATCCTCACCAAGACCGAGATGGACCAGATACTCCAGGGCCTGGACAAGGTACTCTCCACACTCCCAGGCCCAACCCAGCGTCCCTCCCTGTGGTCCCAGGCTTTCACCAAATCCCCGAGCGAGCGCAGGCTGCGGTATCATCCCAAGCCTGTCATCTCCCCTCGTAGTGATCATATGCCTAGAGAGGTGCCCTTTAACCACATGCTGTGCTGACTGTCTCTCTTCATCCCTTAATGCTCCTGTGGTCCTATGGCTCCTGAGCAAACGTGCTCTTGGCCTGTGATTCTCCTCGGGGGTGGAGCGCTGCCAGGACTCAACTGCTGATGCCCACCCTCCTGACCCCCGTGTTGCTGCCCTCTGCTACAGGTAGCTGAGGAGTGGGCCCAGGGCACCTTCAAACTAAGCCCCAATGATGAGGACATCCACACGGCCAATGAGCGGCGTCTGAAGGTGAGGCCACCCCCACCTCACCCCCCACCCCTGCCCCTCCCCTCTCTGGGCCACTTTTGAGCATAAGCTGTTCTTATGCTCATTCTGTTCCCTTCATCACTGGGACCTCAGAGCAGGAGGCCTTAGCAGAGATCGGGCAGAACCAGGGCACCCCGGGGCAGGGAGGGGAGGCCACAAGCAGGCAGACCCCGACTGCGTGCCTCCCTCCACCCCCAGGAGCTCATCGGTGAAACCGCAGGGAAGCTGCACACAGGACGAAGTCGGAACGACCAGGTGCCGCCAGCCTGCCCAGCTCCCCGCCCTGGGCCTTCCCAACCTTGGGTGGTCCAGACAGCAGAGCTGGGGCTCAGCAGCGGTCCTGGCTCCCCAGGGAGGCAACACATCTGTGGTCCCTGAGTGCCACATCCTCCTCCCAACAGGTGGTCACAGACCTCAGGCTGTGGATGCGGCAGAACTGCTCCACGCTCTCTGCCCTCCTCCGGGAGCTCATCAGAACCATGGTGGATCGGGCAGAGGCGTGAGTGCATGCAACACCAGGTGGCAGAGAGGGGCATGAGGACATCCAGGGTCTCCGCTCCCCCGAGACAGGCAGCCTGCATGCCAGACCTAGGTGGCAGGGGTGATGAGGGTAGGGGGGCCAGGCTCTGGAGTACAGGGGTACAGTCCAGAACTCCCGGACTGAGTGAGGCAGAGCAGCCAGGAGTGGGGATTTCTTGCAGCATCCCCGACCCCCAGCCAGCCCAGCTTAGCAGGCAGGGGGAGCTCACCCTTTGAGGGTTCACAGGCCAGAGGCTAAGGCACTAGGCAAATGGCCCGAAGCCCGCGGAAAGGGGCCGGCTTGCCCGGGGCAACCAGAGAGTCACTCCTTGGCCTGCCTGTGCCCCATGTCCCCCATCCCCACACAGCATGGTGGGCAAAGGACAGAGCTGAGGGCTGCCTCCCACTGGCCTCATCCCAAGCTTTGGCTTCTGTGACATGACTTCTGAGAAGTCTCTATTTGGTGTCAGAGACAGGGTTGACCCCTCCTCTTCCCCAGCTCCCTGTGACCCCTGTTTCACTGACTTCACTGGGGGAAAACAAGGGCCCCCAAACTGTCATCCTCAGGGCAGGGTGGGTGTTGGGAGGATTAGGGACTGACTGCTAATGAGTACAGGGTTTCTTTCCTTTTTTTTTGTCTGTGTTGGGTCTTCATTGGTACACGCAGTGAGCGGGCTTCTCACTGCTGTGGCTTCGCTTGTTGCGGAGCACGGACTCTAGACGCGCAGGCTTCAGTAGTTGCAGCACGTGGGCTCAGTAGTTGTGGCGCACGGGCTTAGTTGCTCTGCGACATGTGGGATCTTCCCAGACCAGGGATCGAACCCATGTCCCCTGCATTGGCAGGCAGATTCTTAACCACTGCACCATCAGGGAGGTCCCAGGGTTTCTTTCTTGGGGTGATGGTTGTACACTAAATGTACACTTTAAATGGGTGATTTGTATGTGAATTATATCTCAATAAAGCTGTTTATTTAAAAAAATTAGAACCGTCACTCACAGCACCTGTGCCACTGCCCTGCCTACTTTAAAGTGCCCCCAGCTATTCTGGGCTCCTCTGGAGTTCCTCTCATGCTCACGAACTCGGCCTCTCACTGCCAGGTGGTACCTGCCGTGCACCTCCCCCCCCTGCCCTGGCCCCTACCCAGATCTGCTACCAAGGTGCAGAGACCCCAGCTGAAGGTGTAATCTCTACTTGGTCCTACGCTCACCCTCTGGACGCCCCCAGCCATGGCCCAGTCACGATGCCCCACCTCCCGACCCTTCCCTTACACCATGTTTGTCCCCAGGAGATCACTTGGTCCCTTGTGCAGGCAGATCCTTGGTGAGCCTGCCCTGCTCTTCCCTACAGGGGCCCAGGACTGCAGGGTCCCAGGGTCCCAGGCAGGCCTCGCCTGAACCTCCTGAGCCCCTCAGGCTCCCTGCCCCTACTCTTCCCCTACAGGGAACGTGACATCCTCTTCCCAGGGTACACACACCTGCAGCGGGCTCAGCCCATCCGCTGGAGCCACTGGATCCTGAGGTGAGCGGGCAGTGAGGGAGGGGCGTGGTGGAGGGGAGGGGCCCAGCCCAGGCTGCCCTCACCCTCCTGCCTCCTGGCTTCCCACAGCCATGCTGTGGCACTGACCAGAGACTCTGAGAGGCTGCTGGAGGTGCAGAAGCGGATCAACGTCCTGCCCCTGGGGAGGTGAGTGAGGCCCAGTGCTCCAAGGATGGGGCTGCTGCCACATACTTAGCATGTTCCTTGGGCTTCAAGAGAAGAGGAGGGGCCAGGAAGGGCAGAGGGGGACAGAAGCCAGGCAGTCAGCCTCCCCAGCCACGGTGGGAGGGAGACCACCAATGGATCCTCAGCTCTCTCTAAGATGGGGGCGATGAGTGTGTCACAGCCAGGCCAGAGCTCTCCAGAGAGCCAGCCAGCTGCTCACATTGTGCCGTTTCCCCCGCGTGGGGACAACTGTCTGGCACCCAAGCCGACCAGGCCGCAGCCCTGGCAACCAGAGCTCAGCACAGGTGTGCGTGCTAGTACATGCCAGGGCCTGCCTGCCGGGAGCCCCGGTCACTCAGAACCCCTCCCATCTCTGCAGCGGGGCCATCGCAGGCAACCCTCTGGGTGTGGACCGGGAGCTGCTCCGAGCAGGTGAGGCACCCTGCCCCTCCTTTCCCAGGAGACCACCCTCAGCACCTGCCAGGTCTCGCAGACACACACTTAGAGAGGGCAGGGGTCCGGGTAAAACCCTGGTCTATTATCTATGGCCAGTGAGGCTAGAGAGCCAAGGGGAGGCCATGGGAGAGGTGCATGGTGCCGGGGAGACTCAGGGCTCCCGCCTCCCTCCTGGGACCTGTACCAAAGACCTTCCCAACCTCCTGCCCCTCCCTACTCCTCCTCCCTGAGAGGGGGTCATGGGGGGGGTGCTGAGCAGCCTGGTTGGGGGGTGGGGGTGGGGAGAAGGCCCCTCCTCACCCTCCAGCCCAACCCTATTGCCTTCCCCTTCCCGAATCGGCCAGAACTGAACTTTGGGGCCATCACTCTGAACAGCATGGATGCCACCAGTGAGCGAGACTTTGTGGGTGAGTCCTGGGCGCTAGCCCGCCCGCCCTCCAGGGCCAGTCCCCTGTAGTGCGTGCTGCCTTTGTCCCCCCGCCCTGCCTCCTCTCCAGCTTCCTACCACCCCCGAATGGCCCACTGGACCTTCTCCAGGCTGGGTGAGGGGCAAGGCCTGGTGACCAGACAGCCTGCTCTCCCTCTCCTCCCACAAGCTGAGTTCCTGTTCTGGGCTTCGCTGTGTATGACCCACCTCAGCAGGATGGCCGAGGATCTCATCCTCTATGGCACCAAGGAATTCAACTTGGTGCAGCTCTCAGATGCCTACAGGTAAGGCTGCGCCTGCCCTCCCCCAGCTCTGTGCCCACCAGCATGGCTTCTTTCCTCCTCACCTCAACCCCCGGGCAGAGCTGCCCAGCAGACCAGCCAAGGGGCACCGGAGCCCCTTCAGCCCCGGCATCTCTGTCTCCAGCACTGGAAGCAGCCTGATGCCCCAGAAGAAAAACCCAGACAGCCTGGAGCTGATCCGGAGCAAGGCGGGGCGAGTGTTTGGGCGGGTAAGCAGGGCAGGGAGTTGGGGCGAGGCCTCTGCGCTGACCCGGAGGGTCCTGAGGGAACGTCCAGGACAGGCTCCGAGGTCCAGCCCCCTGATCCTCCCTGTCCCCTCAGTGTGCTGGGCTCCTGATGACCCTCAAGGGACTTCCGAGCACCTACAACAAGGACTTACAGGTGCGAGGCTGGGGACCCAGTTGCACACACACCGCATACCAATTCTCGGGGTCCTGGCTCATCTGGGCAGGGGACCCACAGAACTGCCACCTCCTGTCCTGCGCACGCAGCCCTGGGAGTGCTCTCCTCTCCCTTGCTGCGGGGTGTACGAGATGCTGAGTGTTCCCAGTGGAAGGCAGTGGGAAGGCCTCACTGGGCACCGGGCTACTGGGCCCTTACCTCCTGCCACGTGCCTCCCAGGAGGACAAGGAAGCCGTGTTTGAAGTGTCCAACACCATGAGCGCCGTCATCCAGGTGGCCACTGGCGTCATCTCTACACTGCAGGCAAGACACGCCTCTTCTCCCCGAGGCCCCTAAGCTCAGGGCTGGGATGCCAGGAGGGTGATCTTGAGAGGAGGCAAGCATGGGTGGGTCCAGAGGCCGTGGGGCAGAGGGAGGGACCATGTGCTTGTTCCTGCCCTGGGAAGAGGGAAGAGACTTACTGCAGTAGAATGGAAGTGGGTTAGACTCAAGGAGCCCCATCAGCTGGCCTGGCCAGATTTCTTCTTTAACCATTTACTATGGGAAATATCAGTATACAACAGTTGAGAGGCTGTGTATCATGAACCCTTATGTACCAACACTCAGCTTAAACAACAATCAACCCATGGCCATTCTTGCTTCAGCTGTCTTTACCCACTGCCCCCTCCACCGTTGTTTTTAAGCAAAGCCCCCTCATCATTTCATTCCTAAATAGTTCAGGACGTGTCTCTAAAGCAGTGGTTCTCAAAGTGCTGTCCCGAGATCAGCAGCATCAGTATCACCTGAGAACTTGACAGACCTGCAATCCTAGGCCCCCCTCCAGACCTGCTGAATCAGAGACTCTGGGTTAGGCCACGGAGATCTGTATTCATGATAAATCCTCCAGGTGATTCTGATGCTAAAGATAAGGAGGCAACCCCAGTAGCACAGCTAATAATTATCAATAATTATGAAATGATGGTTCAAGCAGAGAAAGCAGAAGAGGGTGGGTAAGAGGGGATCTGCCCAAGGCAGGGGACTTCCTGGCTGAGGGGGGGTAGGCCTTAGGCTGGCAGCTCCAGGACCAAGGGCCCCCCAGATTCACACTCGCCTGGCTTGCTGTCCCCAGATTCACCGTGAGAACATGGCACGGGCTCTTAGTCCTGACATGCTGGCAACTGACCTCGCCTACTACCTGGTCCGCAAAGGGGTAAGTGTGGGGCAGCCAGGGTGGAGGGGCGAGGGGACAGGGATGTTCCTCAGGCTGGGGGTGGCGGTGGTCATGGTGCGGGGGGAGGGCCGGCACCCCCAGCAGAACAGGGAGCTCAGGAAGCCTGCGTCAGCACTGCTCTCCTGCCGCCCGCACCCCCAGATGCCATTTCGCCAGGCCCACGAGGCCTCTGGGAAAGCCGTGTTCATGGCCGAGACCAAAGGGGTCGCCCTCAACCAGCTGTCGCTGCAGGAGCTACAGACCATCAGGTGCGCTCCCCTCCCCTCCCCTCCCTCCCCTCCCCTCCCTCTGCTGCCTTCCTCGAGGCCAGCCCAGGCCCACCTCCTCCTTTCCCCCCAGCCCCCTGTTCTCGGGAGACGTGAGCCACGTGTGGGACTACGGACACAGCGTGGAGCAGTACGCAGCCCTGGGGGGCACTGCGCGCTCCAGTGTCGACTGGCAGATTGGGCAGGTGCGAGCTCTCCTAGGGGCGCAGCAGGCCTAGAGCCCTCCCCATGCCTCTCCCAAATAAAGTGGGCCCAAGAGGAGGCTGTGTGTGTTTCCTGCCCAGCCTGTCTGCCTCGGTCGGTGGGGATGCAGTTAAGGGCCATAGAGGAAGTGGAGGAACTGGACAAGCATGGCTAGAGTCAGGGATGGGGAAGGGTGGAGGGGATGCGCATCAGAGCCTCCACCCTGCACAGGCCCCACCCCCTTCACCGTGGGCCTCACAGTGACTTCCTGCCTTGGGTGTCTTGGCGGGACTGGCTTCCTTGGAGCCCTGCTGGGAGCTGACGGGCTGGGTTAACCCAGACAGCCCCGTCCATCCCCCTTCCTTCCAGTGTCCTTCCTAGGCTGCCCTGCTCACGTTGTCCCCTTGCTTAACCCACCCTTCCCCAGACCATCAGGGTCCTGTACCCTCTGAGGGGAATGGTGTATCTGGTGGTAACGTCGGTCATCCGGCTAGCATGTGATGCCAGGCACTAGGTGAGCTGCATACACAGGTAAAGAAGACGCTTCCTCCACCCTGAAGAGTAACGTACAAATTCCCAGACACTAACCGTGAGGTGAGGGCCACGGACACGTGGTGCCAGAGGGGCCTGCCCGTGCTGCAGTCAAGGGAGGGATGGTCTCGCTGAGTCTGCAAAGAGCCCGAGGCCAGGCCTAGGACATGGTAAGGATTCCATAACGGTGGTCCCCAGAGCCAGCAGAGATGCAGAGGCCTCGTCTATACAAATCTCACCAAAATCCTGCTAATAAAACACAAATTTCAGACGTTTCTTAACAACAAAGGTAAGTGAGCTAAACACAAAGAAGAATGAGTAACTCCTCCTGAGCGACTCTGGGAGCAATGAGAAGACTTTGTAAACGAAAGAACCAAAACTCCAGCAGTGGGGACACTACACCAAATTCCCAAAAGGGTGAAAGCTGTGGGTCACACATAGAATCTTCTAGAGTGGTGGCTCTCAAAGTGTGGTTCCTGATTATTATCATCTTCTTCAAACTTGTTAAAAGGAAAATGTTCAGTCCCCACCGAGACCTACTGAATCGCATTCTGGGTGGGCCCAGCAGTCTGTGTTAACAAGTCCTTCAGGTGATGCTGACGTGTGCTCAGGTTTGAGAGTCACTGATCTTTAGAACCTTGTGACACAAAGTTGCTGCAGACGGGCAGCATCAGCCTCCCTGGGCCCCTACCCCGAGCTACTGATTCAGAATCTGCAGCTTGACAAACTCACCGGGTTATTCTTGTGTACATTTAGAGTCAGAAGTGCTGATCTGTAGATGAGCAACAAGGACTTACTGTACAGCACAGGGAACTATATGCGGTAGCTTGTAATATCCTATAATGGAAAAGACTCTGGGGAAAAAAAATATGTATATACATATATATATATATAACTGAATCACTTTGCTGTACACCTGAAACTAACACAATACTGCAGATCAACTATACTTCAATTTTTAAAAAGAAAAAATTAAAGAAACCCAGAGGGGTCAAACAGAAACAAAATTGTAGGAGTAAAAAAAAAAAAAAGTGCTAATCCAGAGAATGCCTAAAATCTAGTCTCTGAAATGAAGGAGGGCCTCACCCATCCAACAGCAGACAGGATTAAAATAACTAACACATTTAGCACACGGAGAATTGGAATAGAGGGAGGCAGGAAGTTGCTGCGATGCCTCCCTCCATCTCTACCGCCTCCATTGAGGGGGCACACCCCAGTCTAAATGGGGACTCTTTCCAGACAATCCTGTTAAAAGTTCCTCCTTAACTGAATTGCAGTCAGCCTCGCTGGGCTTCCCACTCAGGAGCCTGGCCTGACCAGAGGGAATGGCCTGTCCTAGCTCAGGAAGGGCAAGAGTTTGTGCAGCTTTTCTCCCAGACTCTGTCCATACATGACTGAGCTACTCCACATATCTGCCTCTTTCTGTTCTGCTACAGACTGGCTACATACTTTCCTCTTGTCTACTGTGTTTTTAATCTCAGAAGCTGTTTACCCCAAAGCTCAGTGTGACCTTGTATTGATTTCCTATTGCTGTAACAAAGTACCACAAACTTCATGGCTTAAAATAACATAAACACTATTTTATAATTCTTGAAGTCAGAAGTCTGAAGTGGGTTTTTTAATTTTTTAAAATTATTTTTGGCTGCGTTGGGTCTTCGTTGTTGCGTGCAGGCCTTCTCTAGTTGCGGCGTGTGGGCTTCTCATTGTGGGGGCTTCTCTTGTTGCGAAGCATGGGCTCTAGGCGCGCAGGCTTCAGTAGCTGCAGCACATGGGCTCCGTAGTTGTGGCTCGAGGGCTCTAGAGCGCAGACTCAGTAGTTGTGGCGCACGGGCTTAGTTGCTCCGCGGCATGTGGGATCTTCCTGGACCAGGGCTCAAACCCATGTCCCCTGCACTGGCAGGCGGATTCTTAACCACTGCGCCACCGGGGAAGTCCCTGAAGTGGGTTTTACTGAGACAAAATCAAACCTCAGCAGGGCCATGCCTCTTCCAGAGACTAGAGAAAAATCTGTTTCCTTGTCTGTTCCAGTTTCTAGAGGCCATGTGCATTCCTTGGCTTACGACCCTTCCTCCATTTTCAAGGCCAGCAATGTAAAATTGTCAAATCTCTCTTTGACCCTCTGCTTCCACTGTCACATCTTTTATTTTTTAAATTTATTTTTTATCGATGTGTAGTTGAATTACAATGTTATGTTAATTACTACTGTACAGCAAAGTGACTCAGTTATACATATATATACATTCTTTCTCTTTTCCATTATGGTTTATCACAGGATATTGAATATAGTTCCCTGTGCTATACAGTAGGGCCTTGTTGTTTATCCATTCCGTGTATACCAGTTTGCATCTGCTAATCCCAAACTCCCAGTCCAACCCTCTCCCACCCCCGGCACCGTTGGCAACCACCAGTCTGTTCTCTATGTCCCTGATTCTATTTCTGTTTCATAGATAGGTTCATTTGCATTGTCACATCTTCTGACTGACCTTTCTGCCTCCCTATAAGGACCCTTGTGATTACACTGGATCCACCTGCATAAACCAAGATAATCTCGTCTCAATATCCTTAACTTAATCACATCTGCAAAGTCCCTATTTATCATGTTAAAGTAACATAGTTACAAGTTCCAAGGATTATTATTCAGCTTACTACATTCTGTCTGGCTCTCAAAGATTTATGTCCATCCCACATGCAACATACATTCACTTGATCCCAAGGTCCCCCAAAGTCTCAACACATTACAGCATCAACTCAAGTTCAAAATTTCATCTAAATCTCATCAGCTCAAAAGTCCCATATCTCATCATCTAAAAGGGTATGACTGAGATTCTGGGTATGATCCATCCCGGGGCAAAATTCCTCTCCATCCATGAACCTGTGATTGTGCTGAGGATTAAATGAGTTCACACACAAAAACTCAAGAAATAAATTATCTACTCGCTTTCTAAAGTAAGATGCTGGGTTAGGTACAGTATAACAGTTATAGACATTTCAATTTAAAAAGGAAGAAAATGGGAATTCCCTGGCGGTCCGGTGGTTAAGACTCAGCACTTTCACTACCATGGGCCTGGTTTTGATCCCTGGTTGGGGAACTAAGATCCCACAAGTTGTGTGGCGTGGCCAAAAAATATAAATAAATAAATAAAAGGAAGAAAATGGATAACACAACACTGTAAATCAACTATACTTCAATTAAAAAAAAAAAAAAGGAAAAAAATGGAAAGAGAAAAGGAGTCACTGGTTCCAAGCAATTTTGAAATCCAGCCTAGCAAACTCCATTAGGTTTCAAGGCCTGGAAATAATCCTCCATGGCTCTCAGCTCTACCCTCTGGACCTGCACCTCCGTCCTCACAGTCACCACTCCTTTTTCTTGAAGGGTAGCACATGTTTGTAGCTGAGTTAACATAGAAGCATATTTCCTAATATTTTGAGAGAACTTTTAGAGCTTTCTTTAATTTCCCCCTCTCTTGTTCCTTTTAGTCTTTGCCGGCAGAGTTTTTGCTGATATAACATCCTCAAGAACTTTGTGGGTCTCCTGTGTATGTCACAGGACACTTCACTGGACAAGAGAGTCCTCTTTCCTAGATAATCCCATCTCTGTTCCTGGCTTCTGCTGAAATATCTGGAGGGATCCATGAGTCATGTGCCAAATCTCTTAAAGAGCACTCTTAACAGGATACTCTGGCCCTCTGATCCTTTCCAGGCAGTAGCAAAAGTTTGTCCAACCACACCCTAGGCTTTCTCTCTAAAGCATGTTTTCCTAACTGTGAGTCTCCTAATTTTAGCATCTTTTGCAATCTAGATAGGCTGAGAATTTCCCAAATCATCAAGTCCTGGTTTCTTCTTGCTTACCAGTTCTTACCTCAATTTATGTCTTTATTCTTGCATTTTATACTCAAAGCTGCAAGGGATGCTGAGGAAGCAAGTACCTGGCAAAGGGGAATGAGGTTGTCTCATTGGCTCTTATACTAAACTTTAAACATCCCTTGGGGATTGGGGCAGGGCCCACTTCACTGCTCCTGTTGTCTTCTGAACAATATTAGGGTCCATAACTAAGGAAGAAGGGAGAGGAGAAATGACTGTTCATTGAGCAGCCAATGGAGTCCAGAGTGGGTGATTACTGTCCTGTTGAAGCACCAAGATTGCACTGACATGTTTGGCAATCACAAAGTTAGTAGACTTCACAGGACCGGGGTCTGGTGTGGAGAGCCCTTCATACAGGGACACAGGGCACGGCTGGAAAGGCAGCCACCCCCTTGCCCATCACGTACCACACGTTTGTGGGGAACCTGTGCTAGATCATTCGTAGACGACCTGCTTCTGGGCCAGGGTTTTGTACGTAGCAGAGCAGCTCCCTTGCTGCCAAACTTTTTTTTTTTTAAACTCGTGATTAAAAAAATATATATATTACTTATTTATTTTATTTGAAAATTTTTGGCTACATTGGGTCTTCGTTGCTGCAGACGGGCTTTCTCTAGTTGTGGTGAGCGGTGGCTACTCTTCATTGCGGTTCACGGGGCTTCTCACTGCGGTGGCTTCTCTTGTTGCCGAGCACGGGCTCTAGGCGCACGGGCTTCAGTAGTTGTGGCTCACGGGCTCTAGAGCACAGGCTCAGTAGTTGTGGCACACGGGCTTATTTGCTCCGCGGCCTGTGGGATCTTCCCGGACCAGGGATCGAACCCGTGTCCCCTGCATTGGCAGGCGGATTCTTAACCACTGCGAAATATCTTTTTGAACTATAGTGTTGTCTGGGTATATGCCCAGGAGTGGGATTGCTGGATCATATGGTAATTCTATTTTTAGTTTTCTGAGGAAACTCCACACTGTTTTCGGTAGTGGGTGCACCAACTTACATTCCCACCAACAGCGTAGGAGGGTTCCCTTTTCTCATACCCTCTCCAGCATTTGTTACTTTATAACAGATCTATTGAGCCATAATTCACATACCATAAAACACAACATTTTAAAGTGTTCAGTTTAATGGTTTTTAGTATGTTCACAGAGTTGTGTAATCATCACCACAATCAATGTGAGAACATTTCATCACGCTAAAAAGAAGCCCGGGCTTCTCTGGTGGCGCAGTGGTTGAGGGTCTGCCTGCCGATGCAGGGGACGTGGGTTCGTGCCCCGGTCCGGGAGGATCCCACATGTCGCGGAGCGGCTGGGCCCGTGAGCCATGGCCGCTGAGCCTGCACGTCTGGAGTCTGTGCTCTGCAGTGGGAGAGGCCACAGCAGTGAGAGGCCTGCGTACCGCAAAAAAAAAAAAAAAAAAAGCCCACAAGAAACTTGCCCTTCAAAGGAAGCGCAAAGAAACACATAACAGGTATGTGTAAATCATATACCTGATATGGGTCTCGTATGCAGAATATAAAAAGAACTTTTAAAACTCAATAATAGAAAAGACAAATAACCCAATTAAAAATGGACAAAATATCTGAATAGGCATTTCTCCAAAGAAGATATATAAATGGCCAGTAAGCACATGAAAATATGTTCAATATTATTAATCACTAGGGAACAGCAAAGCAAAGCCAAAATGAGAAATTACTTTATACCTACTAGGATGTGAGTTAATTTTTGTATATAGTGAGAGGAAAGGTCCCAACTTCATTTCTTCTCCGTGTGGATATGCATTTGTCTCATCACCATTTGTTGAGATGACTGTTTGTATCCAATTGAATTGTATTAGCACCCCTGTCAAAAATCAACTGACCAGGAATTCCCTGGCGGTCCAGTGATTAGGACTGGGCACTTTCACTGCCAGGGCCGGGTTTGATCCCTGGTCGGGGTTCTAAGATCCCAAAACCTGTGTGGCACGGACAAAAAAAAAAAAAAATCAACTGACCAATATAAGTGAATTGTATGGTATGTGAATTATATACCTCAGTAAAGTTGATACCCTTCCCCAAAATTGATTATTCTTTTATTTTTAACAAATAAGTGTTTTCTACATGCGCCAGATGCTGTGCTGAAGGCACACTAGTCTATTAAAATATTTGTGGGATTCACCTTCTTCCCATTCTTGAAAACTTAACGGTCCTTCCAGCCTACCATGGCTCACCAGCAGCTACCACATTGCCCACGGTAGTTCTGAGAAGTCATCAGCTTGTTCTCAGTTACCCTGATCTCTTACCAACTCCTGCGGCCATCTGAATGTACAAGGTTGGGCTTATAAGCTCAGCCAAACATTTAGTTTTTCACTTATTCTTGCTCAACTTTTCCTGCCCTCTTCTGAGGGGAGCTAATCCAAAGATTTCACACCTTCTTCAAGCTCCCAACCTGATCCAAACATCTTCCCCAAACCCCCAGAAACGACTAATCTACTTCCTGTCTCTGTGAACTTGTCTATTTGACTTTCATATAAATGGAGTCACATAGTATATGGCCTTTCGTGCCTGGCTTCTTTCACTTCATTCATCCATGTTGTAGCATGTATCAGAACTTCATTCCTCTTTATGGCTGAATAATACTCCATTGCATGGATATACCACATTCATGAGTTGATGGAAATTTGAATTGTTTATACTTTTTGGCTATTATGAATAGTGCTGCTAAGAACATTCCAGTACAAGTTTAACAAAAAACCTCTTAATAACAAAATAAATAAATAAAACAAAATCCCCTTCAGTCCTAAAAAATTACCTAAACCAACTCAAGAAGAAACAGAAAATCCCAACAGGCCTATAACAAGAGATTGAATCAGTAATCAAAAACCTCCCAACAAAGAAAAGTCCTGGACCAGATGGCTTCACAGGTGAATTCTACCAAACATTTAAAGAAGAGTTAACATTAATTGTTCTTAAACTCTTCCAAAAAACTGAAGAAGGAGCAGTCCCCAGGTCATCCTATGAGGCCAGCATTACCCTAACGCCAAAGCCAGATAATGACATCACAAGAAAATAAGATTACAGACCAATTTCCCACATGAATACAGATGCAAAAATCCTCCATAAGATATTAGCAAATTGAATCCAGTAACATATTTAAAGAATTATTCACCATGACCAAGTAGGATTTGTCCCAGGGATTCCAGCGTGGTCAAACATAAGAAAATATGGAAATTCCCTGGCAGTCCATTGGTCAGGACTCTGCTCTCACTGCCAAAGGCCCAGGTTCAATCTCTGGTCAGGGAACTAAAATCCCACAATCTGCCCAGCGCAGGCAAGAAAAAAAAAAGAAAGAAAAAGGAAAGTCAATCGATGTAACATATCACATTAGCAGAATGAAGGAAACAAAACTGCATGACTCTCTCAAACGGTGTAGAAGAGGCATTTCACAAATCCAACATCTTTCTATGATAAAAACTCTCAGAAAAGTAGGAATAAAGGGAATATTTCTCAACATGATTAAGGCTATTTATGAAAAACCCACAGCTAACATATATTGAAAGACTGAAAGCTTTCCCCTTAAGATCAGGAACATGACAAGGATGCCTGCTTTCACTGCTGCTATTCGACACTATACTGAAGGTTCTAGCCAGAGCAAATACAGTTGACCCTTGAGCAATGTGGAGGTTAGGGACACCAACCGTCTGACCCGTCAGAAACCCACACGTATAACTTTATAGTTGGCCCTCCGTATCAGCGGTTCTGAATCTGCTTGTTAACGTTTTATCTCTTGTTGTGTGTGTGTTTTGCCCCGTCTCACGCTCTCACTATAAGCCAGGTCTCCATTTGGCACTGGACCTTTGTTTCTGTCATCCCTCTACTCCAGCTCAGCCAGAACAATTCCTTCCCCCCGACCCCGGCTCACTTGAGATTGTCCAAGTAGAATCTGGATTTTGAGGTCTCCCGAGCCATCCTCCTTCTTAGAGTACCTATTTCACACCGCGAGTTGGCACTGCAACAGGTGCTCACTTTCTTTTCTTCAGGATCTGAGTTCCCCAACGAGGGATCGAACCCACGCCCCCTGCAGTGGAAGCTCATAGTCCTGACCACTGGACCGCCAGGGAAGTCCACAGGCGCTCACTTTCAGGTCTTGTCCTAGAGTCATACGATTCCTGCCCAATATTTGAGACAAAGGATTGTCATTTTTGCTGGGTAAAGGGACTATGGTGGAAGCAGGGACTTGGTTGACCTTCCCTAAAGGTGAAGTCAGAAGGAGAGGGTCAGTTTGATGAGTTCCCTCCTGAGGGTCAGCACCCAAGCAGAGCTTCCACATACCACCTTAAGAGATGTCCGTCCTGTGGCTGACCTTGAAGGATACCCCACCCTCTGCAGTACGCTGGGGCCCCCTAGGCAGTCTTGAGAGCTGGCTGGGCCTGTTGGCAACTGCCTCGCCTTCAGCTCTTGCTCTAGATAATGCTCCCTCCTCCGGGCAATGGGACTTTTACCTCTTCTCCACTCTTGCCTCTCTGCATGTCCGCCTCTGAGGTGTCCTTGGGCACTCTTCCTCTGGCAGGCAGCTCTGCAGTCTGCACATGGGGGAGGAGAGGCAGCCCTGACCCACCTTCCAGCCTTTGCACCACAAAGGTGGGCTCAGACCCCACAGCAGGCAGGGCCTGGAGATCAGGGGTCTGGATGATGAGAACCTCAATAAAAATTCAAAATGTCCCAAATCCCCTGGGTTGTCATTTGTCCTTCTTTTCATTTTGTTTCCCCTAGAATGATCTCTTAAAGAAAGAGTCTCTGGGCTTTCCTTCAGAGAAGGGAGGAGAAAATATAACTTATGGGTTTGCTGTAATGTTCTGCTAATCTTGAAAAACATGTAAAATCACAGAGCTAAAAGCACTGTTTCTGATGAATTCTGGTATAAAGCAGAATTACAGTGTAAACACATTTAATTTAAAAACATTAAGAGGCAAAAGATCACATATTACATAATTTACATAAAACATCCAGACTAGCCAAATCTGTGGAGACAAAAAATAGATTAGTGGTGGCTTAGGGCTGGGTGGGAGGGATAGAAGGATAGATAACTAAAAGGCACAGGGTTTCTTTTTGAGGTGATGAAAATATTCTGAAATTGATCATAATGATGGTCATACATATACATGAATTTACTAAAAATCATTCAATTGTACAATTTAAATGGATAAATTATATGATATGTGAATTATATCTCAATAAAACCGTTTAAACACATTGTAAATCAACTATACCCCAAGAAAAAGTTTTTTTAATCTGTTTAAGAAATAAACCTTAAGGGGACTTCCCTGGTGGCCCAGTGGGTAAGACTCTGCACTCCCATTGCAGGGGGCCGGGAGGTTCGATCCCTGGTCGGGGAACTAGATCCCGCATGCACGCCACAACTAAGAGTCTGCATGCCACAACTAAAGATCCCAAGTGCAGCAACTAAAGAGTCTGCATGCCGCAACTAAGACCTGGTGCAGCCAAAATAAATAAATTCATTCATTCATTTAAAAAAACAAAAACAAAAAAATACCTTAAGATGCTCTCTTTGCTGAACCCACCATGAGAATGAAGCCTATTTTCAGCAACCGGACTGTCGACATTCCAGAAAATGTCAACATCACTGTGGAAGGACACACAATTATTGTGAAGGGCCCCAGAGGAATCCTGCAGAGGGACTACATCAGTATAGAACTCAGCCTCCTTGGAAAGAATAGGAAGGGACTCCAGGTTGACAAAACAGTGGAGAAGAGAAAGGAACCGGCTCCAGTTCATGCAGTCCCAAGTCCAATACAACACATGATCAAGGGTGTTCCACTGGGCTTCCATTACAAGAGTACGTCTGTGTATGCTCACTTCCCCACCCACATCTTTATTCAGGAGAGCAGGTCTCTTGTTGATACTGGAAATTTCTTAGATGAAAAATCTGCAGGGCTCATATGAGGCCAGGCATTGCTTATTCAGTATCTCAAGCCCAGGAAGTGATTTGCACTGACTTTGCATCAAATTCAGCTGCTTTGATTCAGCAAGCCACACAGTTAAAAATAAGGGTATCAGAACATTTTGGATGTTATCTATGTCTCTGAAAAAGGAACAAATCATCAGGCTGATGAATAAGATCTAAGAGTTGTCTTGCTATGGAAACAAGAAGATACCAAATGATTCCCAGGACCTCTTTGTGATATCTTTAAAATGCAGTGAAACTTATCTATTGGAAAAAAAAAAGAGAAGTCTCACACTTGTGCTCTGATCAGCTGAGTGTCCTGTGACTTGCTTGTTATACTCAAGGCTGGAACCCTCACATCTTTTCAGGGACATTTTGTGTTGATGCACCTCACCACCAGGGGGAGCTTATTCTATCAATATTATCTTCTGTCCTAAACATTAGAAAGTCTTCTGGATGCAGGGTAATTTGGGGGAAGGAGAGGAGTGAATGTGCCAGCAACAATGGTAAATGTAGGGAATTCCCTGGTGGCCCAGTGGTTAGGACTTGGCGCTTTCACTGCCGGGGCCCGGGTTCAATCCCTGGTCCAGGAACTAAGATCCTGCAAGCTGTGCCAAAAAAAAAAAAAAAAGAAGTCAATGTATTTTGGGTGTGTTTCCTTGAGCAAGTCATTTCATCTCTCCTCTCAATTCAGCCTCAATTTCCTCATCTGTAGCAGAGAAAGAATAACTCCATTTTACAGTCTTTCAGAGCTGTAAGAATCTCTTAGCAGAGTGTCTGCTGGCGGGGGCGGGGGTGGGGGGCTGCTGATACTACTGTTACCAAGCGGTTGGAGTCTAGTGGACACCCTATAGGCCCCAGGTCACCTTTACCCAAGTGATACTCTGAATGCTCTCGCCTATGGCACGAGGCCCACATCACTGTGGTTACGAAAGGAGGGTCAGTTGCCAGAGAGTCACACTTTGGCTCAGGACAGGCAGCCAGGCCTCCAGTTCAGGACCCTGACTACAAATGCAGTGACAGCTGCTTATCCTAGGAGCAAGTCCTGTCCCCATCAGGAAACAAAAGAGCTGGCATGTGAGCCAAGCTTAGAAAAATGACCCAGAGAAGACGAGCAAGAACTATGCCGCCTTCAAGACAAGCCTGGGAAGGTATTTCTGGGGCCAAGGAGCAAGTGTACCAGTAGAAGGGCACCCAGGGATGGGGGAGACGCATAGAAAAGTCACTTAGGACAGACTTACAGTCAAATAGCATCATGACTCCATGCTTCAGACATATAATAAAGACGAATAAAATCTAGTCAAGATAAAAATAAGGAAGACCTCTTTGTGAACCAGACACAAGCAGAAGTGGTGAAAGGGGAGACACAAGGGCCTGCGCTGGGTCCAGTGAGGGGCTGGTGGCTGGGTGTTTTTCTTCAGCTTCCATGGGGTAGCTGGGAGTAAAAGCACTGGTGTGCACAGCCCCCGTGGAGAGTGCTCAGCCATAGTAAAGGAGAAGATGAACAGAGCCTCCAGCCTAGCAGCAACATCCCTAGGAAACACCTGGGGAAAGTCTCACGTGTGAGCACAAGGTCAGGAGGTACATGAGGAATGTGCTGATGGAAAGTGAAAAAGGGCAACAACCTAAATCCTCAACAGGAAAACGGGTGAAATCAGTGGTGGTGTATTCACACAATGTAATACTCTCCAGCCATTAAAATGGATGGGCCTGAGCTACATTTGTCAGCACGTCTAGAGCTGGCCAAGGCACGTGTCTGGCTATGCCGGCATTCTGGAAAGGAAATGGGCACAGTCATTTCAGATAGTGAGAAGTGTCAGGGGTAGATCAGGGAGAGGTGAGAAGGTGATGGGAGAGGTGCTAACTTCTATCAGGTGTATCTTTTTCTTTTTTTTTTTGGCTGTGCTGCCGGCTTGTGGGATCTTAGTTCCCCTGACCAGGGATTGAACCTGCCCCCTCAGCAGTGAAAGTGGGGAGTCCTAATCACTGGACCGCCAGGGAATTCCCTACCAGGTGTATCAGAGAAGAATGTTACATGCCCCTTATTCCTCTGGCTTAGAATTCTCTTTTGCCTTTTTCCTTTCCATTGGGCGGGTATGGAGCTCCCCGGAACTTTCTTTTCTCTAGGTGCTAATGGAAAGCTGGTATTGAGTTTTGAAAATGTTGCAAGAGAAAAGGAATTTCAGGAATTTCCTGTTTCCAAGCAGCAGAAGGTAGACACCATTCCAGGTCATAAAATTGGTTCAAAGACTCTTATCTGAATAAAGTATGGAATTGGAAATAGTTATGAAAGTTCTGCCCAGAACCGAAACTTGTTCTATTTTCTGTTACTAAAAACTGTCCTTGGGAATGACATATTGACATGTGCAATAACATGGAGAATCTCAAAAACATTATACTGAATGAAAGAAACCAGACACAGAAAAGCATCCTCTATCATTCTGTTTATGTGGAGCTCTAGAAAAGCCCAGTCTACTCTAGGGTGACACAATGTCGGTCAGTAGTTGCCTGGGGTCAGGGGTGGAGGCAGGACAGACTGGACAGGGTCAGGAGGGAGCTGCCTGGAGTAATGGAACTGTTCTGTATTTTGATAGTGCTGGTAGGCACTCAGGTGTAGACATCTGTCAAGCCTTATCAACCTGTACAGTCTGAATGCGCGTGCACTTCATTATTTGTAAACTATACGTCAAGAGAGTTTGTTTTAAACAGTTTAAAAAAAAAAGTCCTTGGAAGTATTTCTACAAGGTGGGGGAGGGTCTTTTAAGACACTCAGACTTATTTTCAGATCTTGTAAAAATAACCTTTAACTTCTAAAATATTTGTTATTCTAGGGAATTCCCTGGCAGTCCAAGTGGTTAGGACGCCGTGCTTTCACTGCTGTGGGCCTGAGTTCCATCCCTGGTCGGGGAATTAAGATCCTGCAAGCCACGTGGCACGGCCAAAAATTTTAAAAAAAGAAAACAAATTTCTTATTCTAATTGGTTGTTACACTTGATAATTGTTGTCCTGGTATTGATATTAAAATAGCAATCAATATATCAAGTGACATCCTTGTATTCCTAAAAGATACACACACACACACACACACACACACACACTCACACTCACATTCTCTCTAAGGATGAAAACTGGCAGTTCCCTTTTCTCTATATATGTATGAATATGTAATAAAACCCATGACTCTGTCAATCCCTTGTTCAAACATGAGTTTGAACGTCTTTTAGAGGCCGTATAGCAGAATGACCAAGAGCATAAATCTCTAACCAGGTTCAAATTCTACCTCTGGCCTTTACTTAACTTTTCTCAGTCACTGTATTAGGAACATGGGAATAATAATAGTACCTACTTAATGCTGTGAGAAGTGAATGAGTTAATACATGTAAAACACCCAGGTAAGTACCTGGCTCTATAGGGTGTAAGTCTAGATAGGCTAGTTATGCTGTAATAGCAAACAACCCCACAATCTTAGTTGTTTGAAACAATAAAGGTGTTTTTTATTTTTTTTACCATTTTATAATTTATTTGATTAGAAATTGCCAGATTCATGATGCACATTTCTCAAATAAAATAGGAAAGGATTTTGAATTTATAAAAGCACAAGTTCTATCCCGAATTTTGCTACAGGTTTTTCTCTGATCTTGGCAAGTCACTAGCTCCATTTGTCTTAGTGTTCCCATCTGTAAAACTGTGGTCATGATCCTTGACACTGCCTTTCTTAAAAGAGAATGTTATGAGGATGAATAAGGTAATGCCTTGTGGTAGAAATAATAAAGGTTTATTTCTCACTCATGCCACACATCCATCACAGGTTGGAAGGGAAGCACTGATCACCCTCAGTCACTCAGGAATTCAGGCTGATGGAAGCTCAATTTGGACACATGCTTCCATGATCACCAAGGCAGGGAAAAGGGATGTGGCAGATCAGCAGTGGCTTTTAAATTTCTGCTATCAAAATCTCACTTGGCAAAAATAGCCACATGGTCACACCTAACTTCAAAGGGGCAAAGACCATGTGTCTAGAAAGGCGGAGGACCAGAAAAATGTTTGGTGAAAAGCACTAACGACTACCATGGTTAACTTTTTTTTTTTTTTTTGGTTGCACCTTGTGACACGTGGGATCTTAGTTCTGCCAACCAGTGGAAGTGTGGAGTCCTAAACACTGGACCACCAGCGAAGTCCCATGGTTAACTATTATAATTGAATTTTAAAGTAGGCAGAAGAGGAGAACGCAATGAGGAGGTGACATTTAAGCCAATGCCTGAATCACAAAAAAGGGGAAACTAGGAGAGCATTGTGTGCAAAGTCCCTAAAGCAGGAATGGGCCTGAAGCATTTGAGGAACAGGAAAATGGCTCAAGTGTTTGCAAAATGGTGAATAAGAGTGAGAGCTGGCAGGGCTGGGTCACACAGGCCCTTGAAGGCCACAGTAAGGAGTCTGAATTTTACTCCAAAGTGTACTGCGAAGCCACTGTTTAACCAGATAACATGGTATAATTTTTATAAAGACCACTCACTCTGCTTGCTCTGGTGGGATGGGCACGTGTGGAGGAAGGGAAATCAGTGAAGAGGCTACAATCCAGGTGAGAGATGCCTGTGGTGTGGACCATACTGGTCTGGGCCAGTATGATGTTGTGTGGAACCCACGGTCCCTGTAGACTATACTGACAGAGGATAAAGAAAGCGTAGGCCTCGGGCTAGACAGTGAATGTCTACCACTGCCCCATATAATTACGACCTGCTTTTGATCCTGTCTTGTTGCTGAGGATTGAAAAGAACACGTTTACCACATCATTAGCCACGTATCAAGTGCCAGAGGCTGTGTTGATATATTCTGGCAAAGAAACAGCTTCTGAGGGGCTTCCCTGGTGGCACAGTGTTTAAGAATCCGCCTGCCAACGCAGAGGTCACTGGTTTGAGCCCTATGCTCCATGCTTCATCCCCTGTACTCATAATGTGGGGTGTCTTGGGGCTAATGTGTGAATCTGTTCTCCACCCGCACTCATTTCTTTGGTGACCTTACCCATTCTCACTGCTGACAACTCCCAAATTTTCATCTCCAGATCCATATGTTTGTACCAGGCTGCAAAATTAGTCGGGAAGGAAACTGGCCAATGGGCTTTACCCATCAGGATCTGGTCTTCAGGTTCAAACGTTCAGAAACCAAATTATGTTGCAGAGCAACTAAGCCCGTGTGCCACAACTACTGAGCCTGCACTCTAGAGCCCGCGTGCCACAACTATTGAAGCTGCTCGCCCTAGAGCCTGCGCACTGCGACCGCAACTACTGAGCCCATGCGCCGCAACTACTGAAGCCCGCGCGCCTAGAGCCTGTGCTCCGCAACAAGAGAAGCCACCGCAATAAGAAGCCCGTGCACCGCAACGAAGAGTAGCCCCTGCTCTTGGCAACTAGAGAAAGCCTGCGTGCAGCAAGGAAAACCCAACGCAACCAAAAATAAAAAATTAAAATTAAAAAAAAAAGAGGAAAATCAACTTGTACTAACTAAATATATATAGGTTGACTCGCAAATGGAAAATCAGTTTATTAATTTATAGAAGCAGATCGAACTTTACTTACTTTTGCCCATTTGCTAGTTTTAAAAGGCTCATTGGTTTGATTCTGATTATAAAAATAATTTATGTTCATGACAGAAATTTTCAAAAAATCAGAAAATACGAAGAACAAAATGAAAATCATCTATAACACCCATAATAACACTTTACAACTATCTAGATCTGTGTGGATATAATTTTAGCACTATTGGGATCATACTATATATACTTTTGCATCTTACTTTCTCTTATGTTTATATGGTAAGCATTTGGGGAAAAGAAAAACCTGTAGGCCTTGTCATTTCTTACAATATATTTATTTTTACCACCCTGGGAACTACTTTTTTTACGGCGTCAAGGTCCATTACCAGAAGGTTGCTTTGGTGAACATGAAACCAGAGCAAAAATTAATAAATTAAAAATAGAGTAATTGTACGAACAATTGCATCCAGGCCAGGTTACCTGTACCATAGACCCCCGCTCCTTGCATCTTTATGTGTGTATCCGCAATGCCAAGAGGGAGCGCCGGGCCCCTGGGTAAGGGGTTCGGGGCCCAGGGGACCGCAGGTGGAAGACCAGGGTCAAGGCTATAAGCCAGGTGGGCCTGCGCGAAAGTCACTAGGCATGTTGAGGCTTCGTCTGAGCTCACCGGTGTCCCGCAAGCATAAGCGAGTGGAGGTGTCCCAGGTCGGCCTCCTTGAAGCATCAGTGGTACCCCGGCCGTCTCCAGGTTTTCGCTGCGGCCCGCGGCCCTGGACCAGCCGCCCTGGGCGCGAGCAGCCGAGTATGGGAGGGCGAGGGAGGGCGGGGGACGGCAGTGACCTCGCGGGTGCAGAGACTGCGACCTCCGCCCTTCGGGGCCCGGGGTGGATCTCGGGCTCCCCGCGGCCCCTCCCCCGCCGCCGCCCTCCGTGAGGAAGGCGGGCCTGGAACCGCCTTGTGGACGCCGGCCTAACCGTGTGCCTCCGGGCCGCGCAGTCGCTTTCAACGAAGATGGCGGGGGGGGGCGGGACACGTGACTTCAGGCTCCACCCCGGCCCCGCCTCCCGCGCTCACGGCACCGGGCGGGGGATGCTGGCAGCTAGCGGCCCGCGGGAACCATGCTTCGGGGGTTGACGGGCACCCGGGCCGTGGTCGGCGCGCTGCTCTGGGGCTGTGGGCTGGCGCTGCTGCAGGGCGGGATGCTCTACCCCCGGGAGAGCCGGTCACGGGAGCGCAAGGAGCTGGACGGCCTCTGGAGGTTCCGCGCCGACTTCTCCCAGAACCGGCGCCAGGGCTTCGAGCAGCAGTGGTACCGGACGCCGCTGCGGGAGGTGCGGGCTCTGGGGACGGGGACCAGGGCAGGGAAGCTACTGGAAGCCGGGTCGGGGGTGTGGGGAGCCTTCCCCTGAGCCCTCGGAACTGCCGGCCAGGAGGAGGTTAAAGATGGACGGGCCTGTGGGGGCGTGGGGTCGACCCACCCGGAGAGTGACCCGGAACGAGGAAATGGGCGGGCCAGATGTCGGTGGGGGAGGCAGAGCCGGAACAGTGTCCCGGCACCGACCTGGGGGCGGGTGGCCGCGCAGTGGCAGGAGGGGAGGCTTTGGACGTCTTGGGGCCAGCTCTGCCCTGGCAGGAAGGACCTTGGGTTCCAAGGTTCAGGTAGAGGACGGGGCTTGGCATCCAGCCGAGGATCCCCCTCTAGGTCTCCCCTCTGACTTGGATCGTGTGGGCTGAGAACTGGAGCAGGGGCAGGCCTGTGTGCCCATCCGACACTCACCTCACTTAGATCCTCTTTTTAAAGTCTTTGCCGCCCAGCCCTCATCAGCGGAGGAAGAAAGGGTCGGGCGGGGGCTGGTGCCAGGCACTTCTTGCGCAACTCAGAGTTTCCTCAGCAAAGCGGCCCGTGCGCCCCGGCCAGCCTTCCTCCCTCCCTGGGGCAGGCAGTTGGTCATCTTCCTCTTAGTCAGGGTCTAGATTGACTTTGCAGATCCTTCTTGCCCTAGCCTGGTTGTGGCCATAGGCTCACCCCATTCCATGGAGACCCTGGTGCCTGCTGCCCGCTACCCTGAGAAAGAACTTATGGCCTCACCAGACCTTGGACACAAAGCATCCTAGCAGTTGGTCTCTCATCAGCAAGTTATCCATCCATTCATCCAATATTTGTTAAGTCCTTACTATGTGGCAGGGCTTGTGCCAGAAGCTGGGCAGACAGCTGTGAGGGACAGGAAATCCCTGCTTCCTTGGAGGTCACGTGTGTCTTCAGGAAGCTCTTCCCCAGGCTGCTTCCAGACTCACTGAGCTCTCTGCCCCACTCCTGCCTTGCCTTCTCCCTGAGGTGTTCAAGGGTGCGGAGGTTCAGGGGATTCCCTGCGGGGCTCAGATTCACCTGGTTCTGCCGGGACGTCCAGAGGTCGTATCTCAGGGGCCCTGGCCCCTAAGATAGTCCCCTGCCATGCTCCACGCTCTCTTCGTAGAGCTGCTCACCTGGCAGCAGAGGCCTTGTTCACTCTTTCATTCCCAGCGCCTAAAACAGCATGTAGGTGTTCACTGTGCACCACTGAGTGAGTGAGTGAGTGCATGCGTGACTGGGTCTGCTTCATGGAGTCGCGAAAATTAAATGAGTCCGTAAAAGACATTGGTCAGTTGCTGGTGGGGTGGCCTGGAATCCGGGAGGGTCTGGGAGAAGTCATCTCGTCCAGCTTCTTCCTGTAAGTGGGGTTGCTGGGGAGGGCCCCTTAGCTTCCCAGGTGATCTGGACCTGATTCCGGTCCTTGTCTCCTCAGTCGGGCCCCAGCCTGGACATGCCGGTTCCCTCCAGCTTCAACGACGTGGGCCAGGATGGGCGGCTGAGGAGCTTCGTTGGCTGGGTGTGGTATGAACGGGAGGCCACCCTGCCCCAGCGATGGACCGAGGACCTGGGCACAAGAGTGGTGCTGAGGATCGGCAGCGCCCACTACTACGCCATCGTGGTCAGTGCAGCGAGCGGCAGGCGGAGCGAGTAGGGTGCCTGGCTCCCAGCCGTCACCTGGCAGCCTGCCTCCTGCGGTGCCCGCGGGGTGGGGGGCACACTCATGCCCCGCACTGGGGTTTGTGCCCTGGGTGGGAAGGGTGGCCTCATCTATTCCCCCAGAGCTCCCTCCCTCCACCTCTGAGGCGGGTGGCAGCTGGCAGCCCGTCCCACCAGCTCCCCCCATACTGCACTTCTACGTGAGGGAGCGCCTGAGATGGCAGGGCCCCCTCCTCATATATCCCTGTGTCTGCAGTGGGTGAATGGGGTCCACGTGGCAGAGCACGAGGGGGGCCATCTCCCCTTCGAGGCTGACATCAGCAGGCTGGTCCAGAGTGGGCCCCTGTCCTCCTGCCGCATCACCATCGCCATCAACAACACGCTCTCCCCCAACACCCTGCCGCCAGGGACCATCCTCTACAAGACGGACACCTCCAAGTGAGCAGCACCTCGCCCCCTCCCCGCTCCGCCCAGTGGTCTTCCCGTCAGGGGCAGGGTGGCCTTAACAGAGGTGAGGCCCTGGCTCCGGGAGGCCAGGGAGACATGTGAGCTGAGGTCGAAGGACCCAGGGCAAGGCCACTGTCCTCCCATCCTAGGTACCCCAAGGGTTACTTTGTCCAGAACACAAACTTTGACTTCTTCAATTACGCGGGACTGCATCGGACTGTGCTCCTCTACACCACGCCTACCGCCTACATTGATGACATCACCGTCACCACCGACGTGGACCAAGACACTGGTGAGGCTTCTGGCAGGGTCTGCCGTCAGCCAGGCCCCCAGCGGCTTTGTACCCTGTTTGGAAAGATCCCCTAGGAGAAAGACTGTCCCATCCACCTCAGCAGCTGGAATCCAGCCTGTCCGAGCTGGCAGGGGCTGCGGAAATCACCCATCTGCTCTGACTTCACTTTGGGAGGAAGCGGGGCTTGCCTCAAATCAGAGCTCGTGGTGAATAACAGCCCAGGATGCAGGAGAACCCCGTGTCCCTTCCCCACTGTGCCATGTGCCACCCTCACTTTATCTCCCCTCGCTGCAGATTAAGCTCAAAAAATAAACGGCTGTCAGCTACGGGCTCCTCAGAAAGGTGGCCTCAGGGCGCTCTCATCTGTGTGACCCCAGGTCACATCCCTTCCTTTTCTCTCTTGTCTGATCTGTCTTGTCTCCTGCAGGGCTGGTGAATTACCAGATCGTTGTCCAGGGCAGTGAGCACTTCCAGCTGGAAGTGTGTCTTCTGGATGAGGAAGGCACGGTCGTGGCCAAGGGGACCGGGGGCCGGGGCCAGCTGCAGGTGCCCAGTGCCCACCTCTGGTGGCCGTACCTGATGCACGAGCACCCTGCCTACCTGTACTCGTTGGAGGTAATGGTGGTGAGGACTGGGCTGTGGGAGGCCTTTTCCCCCCATCCAGCAGCTCTGGCTTCAGCAGGTATGGTCCTCTGATCTTCCCAGTCAGTTGGATTGAAGAGTCCCCAGCCTGCTTTTTTCCAGCCCTTGGTGGGGAGGCCCAGTTTGAAGAGCAGGCCCCAGGGGCAGGGTGGGCAAAAGTTCCTTCTTTTTTAAATTTTTACATCTTTATTGGAGTATAATTGCTTTACAATGGTGTGTCAGTTTCTGCTTTATGACAAAGTGAATCAGTTGTACACATACATATATCCCTGTGTCTCCTCCCTCTTGCATCTCCCTCCCACCCTCCCTATCCCACCCCTCCAGGCGGTCACAAAGCACCGAGCTGATCTCCCTGTGCTATGCGGCTGCTTCCCACTAGCTATCTATTTTACGTTTGGTAGTGTATATATGTCCATGCCACTCTCTCACTTCGTCCCAGCTTACCCTTCCCCCTCCCTGTATCCTCAAGTCCATTCTCTAGTAGGTCTGCATAAAAGTTCCTTCTTGTTCATGGCGGATGCCTGTACTTCCTGCATCTCTCTACTGCTGTTCCAGAGGTGGGCTGCCGTGGTTTGCAGGGGGCCATCCTGCCGAAGTGCGGGCTGCGTTGTGTTCAGGCCGTCCAGGATGCCTCATGCCCAGTGCTTGGCTTTTGCAGGTGAAGCTGACCGCACAGACGGCTGCTGGGTTTGTGTCTGACTTCTACACCCTGCCCGTGGGGATCCGTACCGTGGCTGTCACACAGAGCCAGTTCCTCATCAACGGGAAGCCTTTCTATTTCCACGGGGTCAACAAGCATGAGGATGCAGACGTGAGTTGGGGCTCCTGAGTCCCTGTGGGGGGGCCATTTCTCGCCATCCCTTCCTCCGCGTCCCTTGAAGTGGTTGAGGGCAGCTCAGAGCAGTTAAGCAAACCGCTCAAAACCACTGCCCGATGGGGCCTGTGCTTGGCCTGGATAGCGGGCTAACAGGGTGACTCTGAGGGGCCCAGCTCTAGTAGGAAGGGCATCTTCAACGGGGACAGGGGGCAGGGGCTCACTCTGCTGTGCTGTCCCCTAGATCCGAGGGAAGGGCTTTGACTGGCCGCTGCTGGTGAAGGACTTCAACCTGCTTCGCTGGCTGGGCGCCAATGCCTTCCGCACCAGCCACTACCCCTACGCAGAGGAGGTGATGCAGCTTTGCGACCGCTATGGGATCGTGGTCATCGACGAGAGTCCCGGAGTGGGCATCGTGCTGGCGTGAGTGCCCGCCAGCCGCACAGCCCAGCCCGCCCAGCTTGGCGCCCTGTGACCTGCTCCCTTTCCTCCCCCGGCCCCGCAGCCAGAGCTACAGCAACGTGTCTCTGCAGCACCACCTGGAGGTGATGGAGGAGATGGTCCGCAGGGACAAGAATCACCCGTCTGTTGTGATGTGGTCTGTGGCCAACGAGCCCGCTTCCTTCCTTAAACCAGCTGGTTACTACTTTAAGTGAGTGCCTCTGCCTTCCCCGGGTCAGGGGCGAGACCTCAGCCCTCTGGCCCAGCTCAGCCTCGGCTGGTAGCTGCAGGAGAGCTGCAGTGGGCCCTGGGGTGGGCGTGGGCTGTGAGAGGGTCAGCACCTGCTCCCAGCCCAGGTACATCCATACCTGGTCAGTTCAGGGGACCAAGTACCCACCCACCCAGATTGTGATTTCAACCCAGTGTCTCCTTGACACACCTGAAATGAAATCCAGAGTTAACCTAACCCACTTACACACATAACTTCAAATTAAGAAAGAAAAAAAATAGTGACGTGGCCTAACCGTAGTATAAGGGAGTCATTTGTAAAATAATCCGTGAGTGCCTGGGCCTGACTCCCCGGAAGATGCAGTGAAGGGGTCGGGAGCTTGCATCTGGATGTGGCATCTCCCTGAAAGCACAGCTACAAAAGCTGATGACGGGGGCTGGAAAGCATAGTTGGTGACTCTGATACCGTGAGCAGCGTTTTCTTCAGTGTTGCCCTCTTCTAAAACACTGAGCCACCCCAGGTAAAGTTGCAACCAGAACCAAGTATAGTCGTCCCTCGATTTTTATGGTACCTCCCTTCCTGGGAAATTTAGTGCGTGTTAAAGCTGCACAAAACCACTTCGTGATGCTTCGGGTTCATCTGTAAAGGGGAATTAAGCTTTATAAAGCCGGCTTACCTAGGCATGTAATTATAAACAGGTTTGAAATGACATGCATGCTCTAACCATTCTAAGTTACATTGTTGGACGGGACCAGGCCATCTAAAGTTCATGGTCCGTTCACTGAATGCCAGTAGCTCCCCCCACCCCCCAGGCATTGCTGTGGACAGAAATCCCACTTAGGGGTCATCTCCCCGCCCTGGGCTGGCTCCCCTCGGGGTGTTCCTTGGTTCCTTCTCTCTCTTAATGGTCATGCAGTTGTAGTGTAGCCTGGAGAGGGGAATTATTTCACTTCCTGTGGAGGCAGCAGAGGCCATGGAAATACTCCCTGAGGCGGACACTGCCTGCATCCCAGTGTCCCAGATGGAGGCTCTGAGGAGTGGACCCACCCGGGTGAAGCTGAGCTCCGGACACGCAGCCCCAGAGCACATGGCACAGGGATGTTGAGCCAGGCTGGTGGACGGAATTTTTTCTGTGACGTGAAAGGATGATAAGCTTCCAGGGGCAGGTGCCTGAGGTTTCCTGTGAACCTTTTTGGGAGGTGCGGAGAAGGAGAGGCTTGATTTGGGAGCAGTGGCGATGGGGCAGGATGTAAGTAGGGCTGCCTGGGCCGGAGGCGCTCAGCTGGGCTTTGAAGCTCCCCAGGTGACAGACAGGCTGTTTTGGACAGTGGGTTAGGGACTTGCAGGTCGCAGGGCAGTGTTCTGGCCTGTGGAAAACACAGCCTTCGAGTGAGAAGAGTTATAATGGGTGGGGGGGGGGTGTCAAGGAAAAGAAAACCAGCTGTGAGGAAATAGAAGAGGAAAATAGGCTTAAACAGTGAGTGAGGGTGACCTGCACTGGGGAGGCTGAGCCCTGACCACAGACCAGCCCCTCTGTTGGGAAGCATCCTCTCGCCACCCCTCCTTGGTTAGCAGGACTCAGTGTAAATGCCGTGTCTTCAGAGAGGCTGTGCTGACGGTCTGGTCTCAGGGATGTGCCGCCTTACGGTCTCATAGAACCCCGTGCTTCCCCTTCATCATTCCCGCCAGCGCTTGTCATTTGTTACATTCGCCCGTGTGGCTTCGCTCCACGGAGCTTCATGGCTGTTTCAGTTTCTAGCGAGTGCCCAGCGCACAGCCTGCCTCCCAGCCCCCGACTTACGTGCTAAGTTAATATCCATCCTAATCCACACCCCGTCCTATTTTCAAGAGCTTCGCCAGAGATGCAGAGCCCAGCTTTTGGCAGTGGCCAGCCCAAGGACCTCTGCTCTGTGCCTCCCGCCCCTGGAGGATGGCCTCTCCTCTGGGAGGGGTGGGGGACTAGGAACTGGGGAGGGAGGAAGGAGGAAAGAATGATGTCAGGGAACGTGATGCCTAGAAGAACGTGTCTGCTTACCTGAAATACACTGGAAGGCAGGGAGGAGAGCGGTGTCTTGGGGGTCTTTTTGGCTGGGAAGATGAGAAGGAGAGGATGCGGGATGAGAGTCCTCCCTGGACTGACTGACGGTGCCGTGTCTTCTGCCCTCCGTGGACAGGACGCTGATTGCCCACACCAAAGCCTTGGACCCCTCCCGGCCCGTGACCTTTGTGACCAACTCCAACTATGAAGCAGACCTGGGGGTGAGCCTGGGGGTCTCCATGCCACGTCTCCCCTCTGCCTGTCCTCTCATCCTGCCCGGATGCTTGCTGACATGAGCCGCTGGGAGGGACCACAGCAGCCAGTCCACCCATTTCCATAGATGGTCTTTAGGTTAAAGAGGACTGCCCGTTGACTTGCCAGGCAGTGTGGCTTCTTGCATCTAAGGAGGCTGGGCACAGGGAGGGCGAATTCATTCTCCGTTCAGACCCACCAGTTTTTATGCCCCTCAGTTTAATAGGCTCAGAAAAGGGTAGAGGTTTAAGGGAGCCTAAAGTCATCATCGTCCCATTTCTCAAACCTGGCTGATCGTCAGAACCACTAAGGGAAGCTTTCTGAAAGTGTAGATATCTGGATTCTGAGATTCTGATTTAGTAAAGTCCAGGGTGGGAATCTTGAGTTTTTAAAAAACTCCTCAGTGATTCCAGTCATCAACCCAGCTTTGGGAACCGGACTAGACTAGATCCAGACCCTGGGATTGAGAATCAGAGGAACAGGCTCACACAGCCGGCCAGACCCCACGGCCACCCTCGCAGTCCCTGGGCGCAGCAGCCCCTCGGAAGCCGTGTTGAGTTGCACGGAAGCTGTAAAACATGGGAGCGAGAAGATTCTCCTCCGCTAGAGAACCGAGGCCAGTACTTAAAAGTGCTCCAGAGGGAGATCACGTAAAGGAGAAAGAATGGATGAGAAAACCCATGCACAAGTACAAATTGTCAGCACTGTCATTTTGACATGGATGGGACAGTTTGTAGCCCTGGTGTTCCTGTGCCATCCCTCGACGACACCCCCTTGAAGGAGTGCGAAGACTGTGGCCAAATACCAGTGTGACACAGGCAGACCTGGACTTTCTCAGAGCCTAAGTGATGTCCCTTCCCATTCTAGTGGCAGGGGGGCCTCTGCCGGTCCCCCCAGAAGGTTGCCAGGCTCACCTGGCGGGGTGTGTGAGCCATGGTCGTGGTCATGTGCCCACCCAGAGGCACCACTTTGCACCTGAGTCTTTCCGCCACCAGTTCGGAAAGGTGCCGAGGTCACTTGGGAAAGACGGACCATGACAGTCACAGTGCAGACTTTGGAGGTGGGTGTGGGTTCAGGTGAGCTTTGCTGCCCACTGAGCACCACACTGTTCAGATTTGAGGCAGTCCCGCCCCATCATCTGGGCTACCCTCCTAGGAGGGAATTTTCCAGCCACTTTATGGCCCACAGTACTAGCTCAGGAAGGTGAATCAAGAGGCTTTGTGAGGAGAAAAACTGCCTTTGTCCCTTAGTTGGGAACACTTCTTCAGGGCCAGGGGGACAGCCAGTGACAGGAGCACAACCTAAAGAGGAACACAGTCGGGTTGGGATGGGCCCTGGGCTCCCACTGGGGCCAGCGTGCTGGGCACCCTCCCCTGAGCCCAGCTGCAGCCAGGTTGGGGGCACCAGCCCAGAGTTAAGAGACTTGTTCGATTCAGGTCTTTTCCAACCCCACGTCCTGTACGTGTGAGCATCCAACTCATTTCTTTTTTAAAATTAATTAATTTTATTTTTGGCTGTGTTGGGTCTTTTCGTTGCTGCGCACGGGCTTTCTCTAGTTGCGGCGAGTGGGGGCTACTCTTCATTGTGGTGCGCGGGCTTCCCATCGCAGTGGCTTCTCTTGTTGCGGAGCATGGGCTCTAGGCGCATGGGCTTCAGTGGTTGTGGCACGTGGGCTCAGTAGTTGTGGCTCGTGGGCTCTAGAGCGCAGGCTCAGTTGTGGCACACGGGCTTAGTTACTCCACAGCATGTGGGATCTTCCCAGACCAGGGCTCGAACCAGTGTACCCTGCATTGGCAGGCGGATTCTTAGCCACTGCGCCACCAGGGAAGTCCCCTAACTCATTTCTGTGTCCCCTTCTTACCTCCTGTGCCAGAAGTGCTGCCCCCCCTGCCCAAGTGTAAGTCCGAACGCTATCCTACACTCTCCTGGTTCGTGAACACGTTTTAACACTCTTCCAGGTGCCTTATGTGGACGTCATCTGTGTGAACAGTTACTACTCCTGGTATCATGACTATGGGCACATGGAAGTGATTCAGCTGCAGCTGGCAACCCAGTTTGAGAGCTGGTATAAGACCTACCAGAAGCCAATTATTCAGAGCGAGTACGGAGCAGAAACCATCACAGGGTTTCACGAGGTAAGTAGTGTAGACATTCGAGTTATTTTTTCACTCTCTTGGACAGTGATGTCATTCACTGCCCCAGGCTAGAAAGGTGCCTCCTTCCCGGTCCCTCACTTGTCCTGATGACCTCCTACAGCTCACCAGGCTCACCTTAACCTACCCCTCCACATGGCTGCCCTGGGCTCAGCCTCTGCCTCACTTGAGTGGTCCTCAGACAGCCTCCCACTAGCTGGCCAAATGGTCTTTGGAACAAATCCAAACCTTGGGAGTCCCGCCACTGGCTTCTCCTGGCCCACAGGACGAAGCCCTAATCTGTGGTCAGGGCTGTCAACACCCTTTGCCCTGTGCATCTCCCAGGCCTTCATCCTCCTTTGCCTTCAGTCCTGGACCCTGGCCTGTTTTCACTGTACTCACAGGCCTCTGCTCTGGCTTGGCCTGTTCCTTCTACCTAGAATGCCCTTCTTAGCACCATAATCATCAACTAATGGGTTCTGTTTTGTTTTTTTTAAGGGATTATTTATTTATTAACTTGTGTATTTATGTATGTATTTATTTATTTTGGGCTGCATTGGGTCTTTGTTGCACCGCGGGCTTTCTCTAGTTGTGGCAAGCGGGGGCTACTCTTAGTTGCGGTGCACGGGCTTCTCATTGTGATGGCTTCTCTTGTTGTGGGGCACGGGCTCTAGGCACACAGGCTCAGTAGTTGTGGCGTGTGGGCTCAGTAGTTGTGGCTCGCGGGCTCTAGAGCACAGGCTCAGTAGTTGTGGCGCACGGTCTTAGTTGCTCCGCAGCATGTGGGATCTTCCCGGACCAGGGCTCGAACCCGTATCTCCTGCACTGGCAGGCGGATTCCTAACCATTGCACCACCAGGGAAGCCCAACTAATGGATTCTTACTCAGCATTTGAGCCTCAGCTTAGGTGGCCCCTCTTTGGTGAGGTTTACCCCACCTGCCCGGGCAGAGGAAACTCTTCCCCCTGCTCCGTCTCTGTCTCAGCATTCCTCACTGTGCACTGTCATGATCTCTTTGGCTCTCTCCTTGACCAGACCGAGGGCTCCAGGAGGGAGACTAAATCCTATTTATCGTTGCTTCCCAAGCACTCAGCAGGGTCCGGCACACAGCGGGTGCTAACTGATACTTGTTAAGGCAATGAGTGAGATCTTGGAGCAAGATTTTGGTTTTGGGGGGAGTTTTTTTTTGGCTGCGTTGCACGGCATACAGGATCTTAGTTCCTCGACCAGGGATTGAACCCACACCCCCTGCATTGGAAGCATGGAGTCTTAACCACTGGACCACCAGGGAAGTCGTTGGAGCAAGGTTTAATCACTAGCTTTTTCTCCTTGTTTTGTCCATTTCCTCACCAAAGATAGGCTGTTTTGTCTTGTGGGGATTGTTTTCATGTGGATTCTTGAACCCCAGCCAGCTGACACTCACCTGTCACAACGGCTGGGGTTCCTTGTTGACACATTTCTTCATTTGCTGATCCTTAGTAGGTTGAACAGTAACCCAAATGGACTCCCTTATTCTGTTCACACCCTTAAATTCATCTTGCCTACACAGAGTGCCACTTGGACAGACTGCTAATGTAGGGGGAAGTATCTTATGAAGACAAAGTATGTACATTTGTCCTCCCTCTTTGAAAAGGTGACCAACTCTGAATTTTTAACAAATTCTGAAAAGGACTTCCCTGGTGGTCCAGTGGTTAAGACTTCCCCTTCCAATGTAGGGGGTGTGGGTTCGATCTCTGGTCCGGGAGCTAAGATCCCATATGCCTCCCGGCCAAGAAACCAAAACATAAAACAGAAGCAATATTGTAACAAATTCAATAAAGATTTTTTTAAAAAAAGGGAAATTCTGAAAGAGTCTGGGTCAGCACTCTCTGATAGTGCCTTTGTGGTGATGGAAATGTTCTAGACCTGCACCGTCCAGAACGGGAGCCACTGCCACGTGTGACTTTTGAGGACTTTGAACGTGACTAGCGTGACTGATGTAGTTTAAAGTAGTTTTAAATTTAAATAACCTCGTGTGGCTAGCGTTAGACAAGGCAGGGTCATTTCCATTAAAACACAGAAGGAACTCGACATCTTGCCCTGCCCTCAAATCCTGCTTTGGAACTGCAGCAAAACAGGGCTCAGTGGTACAGTCGTATCTTTGGTGTATAGTAGCTTTCACTGTTGTCGTTCTGTATCTTTTTTTTTTTGCCTGTGCCACGAGGCATACAGTATCTTAGTTCCCCGACCAGGGATCGAACCTGTGCCCCCTGCAGTGGTGCAGTGGAAGCACAGCGTCTTAACCACTGGACTGCCAGGGAAGTCCCTATAATAGCATATTTTTCCTATAATAGCATTTTTATTTATTTATTTATTTATTTTGGCTGCGCCAGGTCCTAGTTGTGGCACTCGGGATCCTCACTGCGGCACACGGGATCTTTAGTTGTGGCATATGGGATCTAGTTCCCTGACCCTATCTTTCTAGTTTGTCACTTTGTCTCCAATGCCTGCCATATAAGCAGATACTAAATAATTATTTGTTGAATGGATGAATGGGCTAAATAGCAGCTACTTACCCAGAAGAGATACAGATGAATCTGAGGCGAGTTAAATCTGAGTCACACTAGTTCTCAAATTATGCACTGGCAGCTACTTCAAACTTGAGTTTTAAATTTATTATCCAGAGACATACTTTTACTCCTAGTGTAGTTCAGCGTTAAGACTGCACTGGGGAATAGAGATGTTAAAGATAAAGCAAATATTAAATTCTGTTTATGGGAATTCCCTGGTGGTCCAGTGGTTAGGACTTGGCACTTTCACTGCCGAGGGCCCCAGTTCAATCCCTGGTCAGGGAACTAAGATCCTGCGTGCCACGCAGTGTGGCCCAAAAAACCCAGTTACTAATTAAGGTTTTTTTTTTTTTTTTTTTTTTTACCCTGGGCTGTCATACCCTGGCTGTGTCCCTACACCGGCATCAGCAAGTCCTGCAGTCACTATAGCCCACCATGAGGACAGATGTTTTGGTCATCACGTGGATCTTTATTTTTATCTAACATTTACAGTCCTGCTTGTTCTGAGTCCTAAATTCTCTTTGCCTTGACTTCCAGGACCCACCTCTGATGTTCAGTGAAGAGTACCAGAAAGGCCTGCTTGAGCAGTATCACGTGGTTCTGGATCAAAAACGAAGAGAATATGTGGTTGGAGAGCTCATCTGGAATTTTGCTGATTTTATGACTGACCAGTGTAAGTGGCAGTTCGGTGCATGGAATGTACTGCTTCTCCTTTTTTCAGGTTGGCATTTTAGTTCAGGACGTTTGGCTGTAAGAACCCTGGAAACAAGAAGGGGGAAAGCTGATGTAATCAATGCAGGCTACGTAGAGGATTCCCTAGGAAACGTAAGTTGCTTTCAGCAAGCAGCCATCACTTGCTGGCTGCCTAAATCATTTTATGGTAAACAAGCAAATGGGAGAGGCTACCGTCTCAAGGCAGAGATGGCTAGCTTACCTCTGTGGTTCACCACAGTATAAGGAAAAAGTGGACCTCGTACTGGATGTATTTGTGGGATATACTCATTATTCCAGAATAAGGTACAAAGCCCGAGGAACTTCAGATATTTCAGTCTGTTTTATATTTTTCACTTATAAAAGGCAAGTTTGCCAAATACAGGTTAAGTGTCAAAAGGTTTTGAATGTGGGAGTGTTTAAAAGCCTTCAAGGTGAATACGACCTGTACTTTCTCAAGTGGGGATAAAGAGGGCTACTTCACAAAAGTTCCAAATGAGTTTCCCATTTCTTTCTACCCCTCTAGGTAACTAGCTTCTTGATATACCGTAAACTTAGGATAGCAATCTGGGGAGGAAGGGAAGGATTTGGTAGTAGTGGGAATTACATTACTTACGGGGAAAGACAGGTTTTTAGAAGGTTAAAGTTTTGTTTTGTTTTGATATATTTTTATTTATTTATTTGGTTGCACCGGGTCTCAGTTGTGGCAGGCAGGCTCCTTTGTTGCAGCTCGCTGGCTCCTTAGTTGTGGCATGCGAACTCTTAGTTGCAGCATGCATGTGGGATCTAGTTCCCTGACCCGGCATCAAACCTGGGCCCCCTGCATTGGGAGCACGGAGTCTTAACCACTGTGCCACGAGGGAAGTCCCTAGAAGATTAAGGTTTAATTAAAAATCCGAATGGGAGAGGTGAAGAAAGAAAGAGACAGCATGAGCCTCCACTCTGCTTTTGGCAAACGAGATTAACAGCTCCTGGAAATAAGCTTGGATGGAAGTCTAGTTTTGTGACTAGGTGCACTGCTTCGCATAGTAAGGAATTAGCTGTGTGACCTTGTACAAGGTACCTACCTTTTCACAAGCCTGTAAAGTGGGGCTAACGCCTACCACCTTGCAGGTTGACACAGGGATTCCATTTGACGAAGCGCTTGGCACAGTGCCTGGCGTTTGCTTTTCGTGGAAGAAATTATTGTTGTCTTGAGCTTTTCAGTGGGAAAGACCTGCTTTCCATTTAACAGAAGCGGTGGTTTCTCTAGGAGACGGAGGGGTTTGCTGGGAGTGTAGCTGCTCCTTTCCCAGCTCCAGCTCTGGCGGACTTGCCACCAGGGGTGGGGACCCAGCTGGAAGTCTGCCCAGCGGGACTTTAAAATCTACAAGTAGCTCCCTCTTAGGCGCCTGTGACTGGTCAAGTCTCTGGCTCCCACTAGCACAGTTGTCTCCTCAGAGAGGTGCAAGCCTTTCCAAGGGGAACTCTGTCTCAGCCCTGCTCCAGTTACCAGGCAGGTGGGTACCCATAATGTCTTAAACCTTATTTTGCAAGTAAAAGATAAATAATTTTGGATTATTTCCCTAACAGAAGAAAAATTAACACACCAGGGAGCTAAGTGTTTTTGGAGAGCAGTGGTATTTAAATCTTTAACCCGTTAAGGAGCCACTTCATCAGATACCACTTCAGACCAAGCATCTCTAAGCCATGAGGACCTCTCTGTTTAGTGCCCAGCTTGGCTCCAGGCTGGTTGTGATTTGGCCCATCAGAAGTCATCTGAAATACCTTTTGCCTTGTTTTTAGCACCACAGAGGCCGATAGGGAATAGAAAAGGGATCTTCACTCGTCAGAGACAACCGAAAAGTGCAGCATTCCTGTTGCGAGAGAGATACTGGAAACTTGCCAATGAAACCAAGTGCCACCGGTCAGCTGTGAAGTCACAGTGCGTGGGAAACAGCCCGTTTACTTTTTAAGCAAGAACTACCTCTCTGCTGACAAGGGCTCTGTCAGCCCCTCCTTCCCAAGTAGGGGGCGACTTCCACAGGACACAGAGCAAGCGCTTCCTGGACTGTGCATGGCAGACCGGGAAGTTTTCTGGTCTGGATTTTGTGGTCATTTGCTAGAAGGGAACGTTAGAGGTGAAAATAAAGGCTTTTGTAGTATGAGAGTAAGGAGTTGGCTTAAAAGCGACCATCCATAAATTCAATGATCTGTACTGCTGAAGCATCGGAAATGGTTTTTCTGTGTCAGGCTGTTTTCATGGCCTTAACCGAGTACAGAGTCTTGAGAAACCTCTGCTTCAGCACTCGCCACAGTCAGAGTCGCTGGTCACAGACTGTGTGCTGCCACAGGAACAGCCCTGCCGCTTTGGGGCCACCTGTGCTTTAGGCCGGCCTTGACTTGAGTGGGTGACAGTAAAAGACAAGTGCTAGTAGCTCCACAGATAAGCCGAAGTCCCAGCACATTCACAGAAAGTAGTATCATGCTGGAATAATGCACAAGGTTGAGGTACCAGTTTCCAGAGTTAAGCTGGCACGTAAGCCTAAGAAAGGTAAGAGTTGAGGAATGTCAGAATTGGAAGGGAGCTGAGAGGTTACCAGTTCTTCTGGGACGTTCTTCCAACCTCAGCCATAGTTTTTTCTGGACTGAGAGGGATAGATGGGCGTAGAAGCCCACTGGGCCATCACAGCTGACTCCAGTGAATGTGATGAGGCCTCTTTAAACGGGCTGGGCCTGCAGACAAGTAGGACAGGCTCTTGTACCTCTGGGTGACGCCACCCGCTCTGCTCCTGAGGATGGTCTTTCCTTATGGAATCTTTCCTCCTCCTCCTCCTCTCCCACAGGCTCCATTAAGGCAAGTAAGGCACATTGTTTGTAAGAGTTCAGTGTTCATCTATCTTGGTTTAAAGCTGAAAGCTTTGGAAAAATACTGTCCAATTTAAATAGAAGACCGTGAAACAATACAATTCTTAATACAGAGCTTGATCCACTTCACTTGCGGGGGATTTCACATCTCAGCACATGCCCTTTTTTACCCTTCCTTTCCAAGCTCCGTGAAAGGAACAGTACAGATAATTTAACCTCATTTTAGTGGCCGTCTTTAGACCATTTTTAAGAAATGAGAGTGTAGTCAGTTCAAATAATAAGTTAGGAATTCTAGTGGTTACATATGTCTTTCATTACCACTAAACTTAAGTCCCTTGGAGTAATCAAGTTTTGTGTTCCAGTTTAATGTCAAGGAATAATATATAAAACTCTTTACTTGACAAACGTTAAAAAAAAATTAAACATCACAAACACACTTAAATGTTTTACAAATTAGAGGTAAGGTCCATTTCTTAAGTCCTAAGGTTCTAACACAGGGCACATTTGTTCTATTCAATAAAATATGGCTAACTGCATTTCAAATGGCATCATCTTTCTTACAGATGTTAACTTTTTAGATTATAACAGTGGAGTGTTCGAGATGAGCTAAAGTAAAGCAGTGGAAAAACAGCTGATTAATACATTCTATGTGCTTACAGGACTGTAAGCAGTAACATTTTTTCATTAATTCTTGACAACCACATACATCATAAATCAACAGGAATTCCAAGAACTAGAATCTGTGAGAATTCTGCTTGTGTCTTCTCTAAGTTACATATAATTTAAGAGAAGAATCAACTCAGTACACCTGTAGAAATACATTCTACAGTACACCTGTAGAAATACCTGTAGAAATACATTTCAGTACACGTAGAAATGAAGCTACAGAAACAATTTCAAGAATAATTTATAAGACTGAATTCATTTCTGCTGCTTTTTTGAAATGGCAATACTGCAGTATAAGAATGAGGGCAGCACAACTTCCACAGGTAACTTCTACATTTATTTTATACCAAAAAGTTATGTGCAACAAATAAACATTCTTACATATTTACATTTGTTTTTACCAGTTAGCAAAACTGTATCCTAAATCTCTGATAAAGAATATTTCTATCTATATTAAAGGGGAAATCTGCCCAGTGAACTCCATTTTAAATGAATGTTTACTCTGGAGCTTAAAGCACTAGTAATAAATATTTTTGATGGAACGCACTATACAGATCATACACCTAATACTTAGGCCATGCGTAATAGTTTTATAACAAAACATTTCACCTTTTCTGGGCTAATTTGTCAAAAAAAATGTTTACCCAAGTAGCCTGGACTCCTACCCCCGCCCCCTTTGATTTATTGAAGGGTAGCTCTCACAAATTAGGAATCGTAAGTGCTGCCTAAAATATCTGAATAGAAATGTTTCACCAGTGCTTGCCTGTTGGGGAGAAATACACGAGGACAAAGACTGAATATCAGGTATTCCTTCCCAAATAGGTTACCAAAAATAATAGTGGGTTTCTTGTTGGCATTTGTTCAATGCTGATTTTTCAGGACAAGATCTGTCAGCATTCATTGGTGTCAAGCTTTGCTGAAGACAACTTTGCCCTTTTGCTGATAGTCTTAAAAATAAATGAAATACAAGAAAACTAAAGCTTTTAATTTAATTTAACTGTAGTCTTCGTCCTGTATCCTACCTAGTAGGTCCAAGGATCTCTTGTACCAAATGATAGACCTTTGTCTCTTTGTAAGAAAATAGTCAATGCTTTCAACATCCTTAGAAGTAATGGATTTCAGGAGAGGCTCTATACATCAAGTAAAAGTAATTCCTGGCACACAGCTAGTTAAACCTGAGTTATTTCACCAGACGTTTACCCTCACTGATAGCAACTAGCTACAATGAAAAATACCAAATCCTCCAAACCACCTAGATTCCCTAGAATTTATCATCTAACTACAACTTCTCTTATTTCTTCAAATGATAGGACTGTCAAATAGATAAGAGGCTTCGTCGTTACAAGTCATTTTGAAAACCAAGAAGCAGAAATTCAATTTCTTCCCTAATCTGTTCTTCCACATTGGTGGCTAATAATGTTGCAGTGTTTAAATATTCTGTCTAAATAGTCAAAATCGGGGGCGTCCCTGGTGGCGCAGTGGTTGAGAGTCCGCCTGCCGACGCGGGGGACGCGGGTTCGTGCCCCGGTTCGGGAAGATCCCACATGCCGCGGAGCGGCTGGGCCCGTGAGCCATGGCCGCTGAGCCTGGGCGTCCGGAGCCTGTGCTCCGCAACGGGAGAGGCCACAGCAGTGAGAGGCCTGCATACCAGGCAAAAAAAAAAAGATAAAATAGTCAAAATAGCCCTCAGATTTTATAACATGGGGTTTTCCCCCTCTTCTGGGGTGTAATTGAGGATGTAGAGGGAAGCCTAAATTCTTCCCGGGCAAAAATACCAAATCACACGCATGGGGAGGGGGGGCGGGCGCGGGGGACGGGGGCGGGTCCTTTGCTTACAGCGAAACAGGCGTCACCGCGCTGGTATTTCAGGCAGCACGTGGTCATCACCCAGTGAAAAGGAGGATATTAATTCTGGGGTCATAGGAATGTGGCAACAATTTTTCTACAGCTGAAACAGTGGTTTACCCAAGGCTTAGAAAAGCAAAGGAAAAACTCGAAGGGTCTGGCTGAACACTGACGTTCTCTCATGTAAGAGTTGAAGATGTTCGCAAGAACGCAACATCAAGACAAGCTTTAACTCTAACTGATACAAAATATGGTGAAAAACAATTTTAAATTGGTACACGAGGAACTTGTTTAGCACGACCAGAGTTATATATACCACGAAGTCTTCACCGTGAAGCCAGTTCCACTCTAGCGGAGAAAAGAGAAGCAGTAAACTGCTGGGTAGACGGGAAGCACTGCTACAAGACGACCTCGTTGCACGGTTTTCCAGCATTAGGACTTGTTTCTCCATAAATATCAGACATCTAATCAATGCTTTCTAGAGTTCTTTAACTATAGAAACAAGAACAATACATAGATAATAAAACAGGCATTGAAATATTCACATTCTTGGGAGAACATAAGCCTTGATGAAATCTGAATTAAGCTCTCTTTTACAAAACTGGTTTAACCTGGTTGAAAGTACATTACAACTCGGATTCTATACCTGCCTTGGGCCAGAAGAATACACTGCATCAATGATGAGTTAGTTGGAAACTGCTGAACAGTTGCTGTCTCTGCACGTTACAGTTTACAGAGCAGAGCCTGTCCCCTCCCTTCAAAAGAAGGCAAATAAAGCACTCAAAAGTTACCCGGTCTCTTCTTAACATAATGATGAATGGAACTGGAGGCAAAAACATGGCTACTACTTCTCAATCTAAGGAATAAAATGATCATATGGAACCTTTCTATAGAATGCAAGTTTTCTACTTCATGCTAAGAAAGGAAGGAAGGACACTTCTGCCCAAGTTCAACACACAAAATATTTGGTTTGAGATTTAAGACAGAAGGCACTTTTAACAATCTGATATAAGATGTTAACCATAGAAACATACTGTCACTATTTCATTTGGGCTTATTCAGATCACTTTCGCAAACTCTGCATTTGGGTAGTTATTAGAAAGAGTACTGTATTTCACCTTGAGATATTTCTACCTTTAGTACTCCTCTCCCAGTTAAGCAAACTGAGCAGCATGTCAGCCCTAAAGTGTACAAATCCAGTATCTGACTCTAAAACAATTAAACTAGACGTCTGGTTAATCAGTGTAGAAAGAAGCAGGGAAAACACTACAGAGCTACCCAAGAGCAATCCAGCTCTGGAGCGACTGGGCTTCTACTGATGATTTCAAAGTCAATACTGTTGGGTTGACTGGCACCAATGTTAAGGAAAATTCTCTGCAGGAAAATTCAACTGTTGTAAGAGATTTTACCTAAAAATGCCATATTAATATTTCCAGCTTTTCTCCAAAGAAATCTACCCATTTTCCCATCTTTAGTATCCTGAAGGCCTTGGACTTGAAAGTCTGGTCACATGACTCATTCTGTAAGGTTATAACTGATCCAGTTTTATGACTAGGTACAAGCTTGACTTGAATGTCCAAATTTAGTTTCCTCCTTTCAGAGAAAGGAGATGAAAGGGAACCAATCACCCTATCATTTTTGCTGTCAATGCTAGACCCACAGCTCTCAGTGCTTTTCACAAGATGCTCTGTATGGACTTACTATTTTCACTATTTCTTCAGTCAACGTTAAGCTGACATTTCTTCATTGCTACACTTCAACTAAACTGTACAGTAAGTTCTGCAGGGATGGATCCAATATTTCTACCTTTATTTACAAATATCACATGAATGGATTCTAGTTGAATCTACATGTTTAAATCCATCAGCTAAAAACATTACATATTGTAAACATGGCAATATTTAATACAGTATCTATTCTAAAATATTTTCATGTCATGATCACATTTGTTATAGCTGAAATGTAATTTATACACATTAGAGAATTACTAGCAATGGTTGCTCACTTTACAATTGAGGGAAGGAGGCTAGGGCTACATTTATTATTTCAGAAACATCTCCAAAGTAAAGTTAAAGCTTGTCTTTGATTGGCTCGGCGTATCCTCTTTTTTTCTTTTTTTTTTTGTATCCATATTTAAAATGAAGATTGACACAGAAAATAGCTAGAGCTCCTTCTAATTTACAGGATTTTAAAAAAATCAGTTTAAGATTCTTAGGGAAAGTGTCTGTTGTGAAGAATTAAAAAAAAAAAAAAAACAACAACAACCAAACTGCTGCAAAATAAACTTAATGGAAAAAGGGACTTCAGACTGTCAGTTAAGAGTTCGTCAGGTGGTTAGTCCTGCTTGGGCTGCAGTTGCCGTTTCCAGGCCTCATTCAAGTAAACTAGTCGTTTGTAGTTGATGATAAGAAGAATGAAGTTCAGCACATATGTGATGACGCAGATTATGCAAAACTCCTTCAGCACAAAGTACAGGATGTAGGCCAGGTACAAAGACCCCACTACAGACATGATGGAGGATGTCATGAGGATTAAAGCCGCAACTGCACTTGCTGTCAGGCCTGCAAGAGAAAGAGACACTTGGCTCAATCAGACCTTGACACTGGAGAGAAAGTTTCTGAGTTAAAAGGTAACATTTTGTGATTTGCTGCAGTGTTGGAATACGGATCTTACAACAAAACATTCTGAAATTGGAGGACAAAAACTACAGGTCTATTTTGTTAAGATTATGCAGGTTGACTCTGCACATAGGATACCAGTTTTATAGCTGCAATATTTTTGACTTGTCAATATTCTAGATGAAATATTAACTTATTTCATAAACCAGCCTCAGTTAAGGCACACAAAGAAAATACGCAGTCTCTCAATCACATTATGCAATGAGCAGATTTGTAAACTGACAGCCCTGCCTCCTCTAATGAATAAAACAACACGAGGACCACAAGCTTCTCGTCCAAGCAGGACACATTTGATGAGACCCTCCCCCTGGCCTTTTCACTATAGGTAGAATCCCCACCTGTGGAAAGTAAAATTTGCTTTCCCATGTTTAGACAAAAAAAAAAAAAAAAAACATAATGAGAGATGATTACGCCAACACGCTGCTGAAGAAAAAAAAAATCATGATAAACATTTCAGAAAGGGCTCTCCCTGAGGCATAAAAGAAACCGCATTTGGTCAGTTGGCCACATGCGGGTCAAACCAGATCAAGTTATGTGTGCTAAGCTTGGTTCTCAAGACAAAGGCTTGCCTGAATTCTTGATGCTACCTGACATCTTCACATGTATTGTTTTGTAATTTCCTGTAGCCAACAGTATTGAAAACATGTGCATTTATTTTCAAGGACAGAGGAGACAGCAGAGCATATTAAACTACCTATACCCTCCTACCCAGCAAGTAATGGATAAGGATCACAGAAACAGGAAAAAATAAGAATAGGTGGTAGTGGTTTGAAGAGGTTAATTAAGAAGCTGAAATTCCCGCTGCAAGTAGAATGAGAAGTTGCCTGTGGACTGCAGCTTGGCCATGGGGGCCGACTTGCCCCAACACCAGTCAGTACTAGAGAATATGATGCTTTAACAAGGCTCTTTAAGACTAAGATGCTGTTGCATTACTTATGCCACCTGCTTTTGTAAATGAAGATTTATCGTAACCCAGCCACGCTTATTCATGTATGTAACGTCCATGGCTGCTTCTGCACTAGAGTGGCAGAGTTGAGCAGCTGCAACAGTCAGAAGAGCCTAAATTATTTCCTATCTGGCCCTTTACTAAAAAACATAGTTTGCTGACCTCATCTGTGCTAACATCTAAAACCTCAGAAATTAATGCTGTCAGGGACTTCCCTGGCGGTCCAGTGGTTAAGACTCCGCACTTCCACTGCAGGGGGTGTGGGTTCGACCGCCGGTTGGGGAACTAACTAAGGTCCCACATGCCGTGTCGTATGGCCAAAAACTGAAAAAAAAAAAAAAAAATTAGTGCTGTCACCTTAATTTTATCTAAGAAAGTGATATGGGCGAGTTATTTACTCTCTCTCTGCAACTCTTTTCCTTAACTGTAAAACTGTGATGATAATCATGACTGCCTCCGAAGGCTGTTGTGCAGAATAAAAGAGCTGATTCCCTGGCATTCCAGTGGTTAGGACTCGACACTTTCACTGTGGTGACCTGGGTTCGATCCCTGGTCGGGGAACTAAGATCCCGCAAGCTGAGAGGCGCGGCCAAAAACAAAACAAAACCAAAAAAGGCTGTATCTTGAACAACTTAGAAGGAAGTGAAGATGATGTGCTCTGGAAAACAATGTTTGAGGAGTTGAAATGTGCCACAGTGGTAAAGACACTGACACTAAAAATGCATGTGAATGCATAAAATGTGAATAGAAAAGATACATATGGGGACTTCCCTGGTGGCGCAGTGGTTAAGAATCCACCTGCCACTGCAGGGGACACGGGTTCGAGCCCTGGTCCGGGAATACCCCACATGCCGCGGAGCAACTAAGCCTGTGTGCCACAACTACTGAGCCTGCGCTCTAAAGCCCGCAAGCCACAACTACTGAAGCCCATGTGCCTAGAGCCTGTGCTCCCCAACAAGAGAAGCCACCGTAATGAGAAGTCTACGCACCGCAACAAAGACTGGCCCCCGCTCGCCACAACTAGAGAAAGCCCACGCGCAGCAATGAAGACCCAACGCAGCCAAAAACAAATAAATAAATTTAAAAATAAATTTATAAAGATGCATATGATACACATGATTTAAAATGTGTATATAATGAAATTAACAAATTAAATATTGTAAACAAATTTGTTCAACCCCTATCTCCAAGAATTAACACAGTCTAAGCTTTTCTTAGGTTATTTTAATATGGGCTTATACTTTATATTCTTCAGAAATCCAAACAAAACAATTAAATGGAATAAAAGTGGAACTCTCAAAAAAAAAAAAAAAAGTGGAAGTCTCAACCCCAGCCCCCAACCACACCATTTTCTGTGCATTTACATGCATATATATAAACATATATTTATCCTACATCTATTATACCACAACTTGCTTTTTTCACTAAACTATGTCTATATCTTCCAGGGTTTGTACACCTACTTTTCCCTTCAATGGCTACATAGTATTTTCTAGTATGCTTGTAACCTAATTTATTCAACCATTATGTTTTGCTAAGCTACTTCCAATTTTTTGCTATTTTAAACTGTACTGCTGTGAATATTCTTGTGCGTATTTTCATATGTCTGCAGGATATACAGATATGGAACTGGGCAAACATGACGGGAGTATTGAGAAAAATTGATACACAATTTGCCTTGTAATAAATCTACTGCAGCTAGACAGAAGACCTGGCAGATAACAGGATAAAATATTAACAATTGAAATGCAAGGACAAAAAAGGATAGATTTAACTCTAAAAGTATGAAAACTCTTGTACAATCAAAACTCACGAAACTAACATTAAAAAGGCTAAAGAATGGGTAAAATGTCTGTAACAGATATGAAGTGTACCATTATCAGGATCCCAATAACTAAATTGGCAAGAAAAGTAAATTAAAGTACAGTAAAATTAAAATAATGGCTACTAATATGTAACTGCTGAATTAGAAATTTTACAGAAAAAACTTTAAAAAAATGAGGATAGATGAAGCTTTGGGGAAACCTGACAACTGAGGGAAAAGCAGTTTGGTTATACCTATTAAAATCCATACCAAAAAAAAATCTTTGTTTGTTGATTCTTTCATCCTACAGTTAGATATTTATTTTGCAGAAATAATTCAAAGAGGGAAGGGGGTATGAGAAGGGGACTTTAAACAAAGTTGATCAGTGCAGTGTTATTTAGGACATTAAAAAATCTGAAGCCTTGATGTTCACAATAATAAAACACTTAAGAGGATAGACAGTATAAGAGAGTTCACATAAAATTAAGTGAAAAGAGTAGACTACAATGGCAATAGTGGCTATGTAAAGGTGCTGGAATTATGACTGAATATCATATACCATTAATGTTTTCTCAATGCATAATATTTTAAAATAGCTACAGAGTATACAAAATAACAAGGGAAGAGGTTTCCAGGGCAGACTGTTTGGAGTAATAATTTCCCTGAATGCGACTTGTTTTTCTAGGCATCATGGGATGCTGCTGTCCCTGATTAAACACCAACAGATACCAAGTTCAGCATGAGCTTTGTCAAAATCTTAGTGCACCAAGTTTTCACAACACCAAAATGTGTTACAAACCAGTTGTTCTATCACTAACGTGCTTTTATTTAATATAAAGACACACATCAGGGCAAAGACACAAAGTACTAAATGAAATATAACAAACTTATTTTTGTATTTTGCTGTAAAATACTTACCAAGTAATAACTGTAGTATATAAAATATAAGTCCAAAGACACTGTTTGGCTGGTTTAATACACCATCCTTTCCAAAAATGGAACCCAAAAGACCAAATCCTCGACCCCATCTGTAAAATAAAGAAAACCAGTAACCCTATACTTGAGTTTTCCTATTTAAAAAAATGTAGAATTATCTGAGCATATCATGCCCACATACCCATCTGAAACTCTAAATTGCCCATTTCTATATAGTCTCTTTTCCTGACAGCATTAGTATTTGCAGAGGAAGGGCTCTTTCGATTTAAGCCAGGGTCTCTTAGCAGCAGCACCACTGACATGCTGAACTAAACGCTTCTTTGTGGTGGGGGGCTATTCAGTGCCTTACAAGATGTTCAGCAGTATCCGTGGCCTCCACCCACCTGCCAGCTGTGCCTCCCAAAATGTCGTCAGCCATTGCCAAATGTCCCCTGGGGGCAAAATCACCACCAGTTAAAAGTCACTGATGTAAGCTCCCCTAACATAGACCATAATGTTGCCTCCTGACCGGGACATGCATGAGGAAACATATCCTGGGAACATACCTTTAAATGTACAATAGAATATCAGAAACTTAGTCTTTCCCTAGAATCTTATCTCAAGAGTAAAAAGTTGATACATTATTTGCCCCATCAGTTTTTATTTGCAGTTTAACTGAAAATGTTGCATTTGACTTTACATTTTCAGAATCTTATTTTCTTATTAAAAATTAAATTCTGATTTAATAAAATTTGATACAAATATCAAACTAACATTTACTTTGGATAAAAACCTTTGATAATAACTTTAACTCTGAATGAAAGTGCTTTTTAAAATACCAAAAAGAAAATGTTTTCAGTCTGTAGCAAATTACTCAATAAAATCTAAACTTGGGTTCTGAAGACAAACTACCTGAAAATAAGGATAAATAAGTGAATCCTTACTAGTCACACGACTTTAGTGTCTAAGAAAGAGAGTGAAATCTCTTCATAATGATGATGTTGGGAGATAACCCTAGTTTTACAAGCAAGTGAGAACCATGAAGATTGTTATTATACAATTATATGCGTCAAGGAACACAAAATAATCTCGATCATATTTGTTTATTCTTTTACACATCAAATACTCATTGTGTTCCAGGTGCAGACAGTGGGTCAGGTGCTGACTTGTCCCGAGTGAACAAGTCAAAGTGGTGCCCTTGTGGGGCTCATATTCCATTTAGGGAAAAGTAATAGACAAGTAAATGACTAACTTATCTTCAGAAATGGATGCACTATTAACAGATACACAGGAAAGTTGAGAAGGTGGGTTATTCTACATCAGAGCTTTTGAAAATTTTAAACTGCATGCAATCACCTTGGAGTTTTGTTAAAATGCAGATTTTACTGCAGCTGGTCTGTGGTGGGGTGTAGGACTGCATTTCCAAACCAAACAAAACAAAACAAAACGCTCCCATGTGATGCTCCTGCTTCTGGTCTGAGGACCACACTCCGCACCCACTGCTCTAGACGGAGAAGGGGTGGAAGGAGCTACTCCAGCTAGATGGTCAGGGAAGGCCTTTTGCAGGAATTAAATCCTGAATGAAATCCTGAAGCAGCTAATCTCATGAGGAATGCCAAGTACAAAGGCCTGGAAAGAGCTATGAGTGTGTAAAAGAAGACCGTCAAGGCTGACACTGATGAGGGAGAGTGGCAAGAGAATGAGGCACTGTTCCATCATTTATATAATTTATAGCCTTGTTTGTAGGCCATGATGAAGAGTTTGAATTCTATTCTAACTGCAATGGGAAGGCAGTCAGTGGCTTTTAAACAGGAGAGTAATATAAGCTTATTTATGATCACTCTTGACTATTGTGTAAAGACCAAACTGCAGGAGGGCAGGGACAAACTATGCAATCACACTTTGAAGCCCTACTCATCTGAAGTAGGAATTCAAATGTAAATCACCAACTTTGGCAATGGAAATAACTGGGCATAGTGCCAGAATTATCATACATAAACAGAATTTTTATATTCTAAGCATTGGTCTATGCCTAATTATTCACATATGATCATGTGGATATTTTCCTTGAAAGCAAAGCAGTAATCCATAGAATGAATGCATCATTTTATCAAAGTAATACATGCATAAGGTTTAAAAATCGAGTAACACTAAAAGCCTTATAAAACAAAATAGAGATATTTCCTACTCCAGGCCTCTCCACACTCAGCTCTGATCCCCATAGGCAACCACTTTGATACCTTTTAACTGTTTTTCCCTTCTATTTACTTCCACGTTTCTAAATAATATGCTTACACTGCTATTTCTTGATTTATCAGTGTTAAATGCTATCTTTTGACCTTCTAATATGGTAGACCAAAATGTTGCTTTAAAAAAAATACAAACATTTTGACGTGGAAAGCTTCAAATGTATATACATAAAGTGAAAAGAACAGTGTAATAACCTTAGGTCCCTATCACCCAGTTTCGAAAATTGTGCCTTTCTTGTTTTATCTCTACCTCTACCCCCAACCACCTGATGATTATTTTTAGATTTTTTAAGGTAAAATGTACATACATTTAATGCACAAATCTTAACTGTATAATTTTGACAAATACATACACCTGAGTAACCCTGGTATACAAATTGTAATCCTGGTATACTAGTCCTGGTACAGTAATTCTGGAGTGTGAAGTAATTCCAGGAGTGTGAAGTGAGAATATAAGTACCTTTCATAAAAAAAACAAAACAAAAAAACACCTCAACATTCTACAGAGTGCTTCCATCTCCCAAACTAAATTGTTGGTCGCTTTGCAGCAATCCACACTCCTCTCCACCCATAAGCAAGACGCACGTGGCTGCCTAGGCTTGTAGGAATCCAGTCTCGGAACCAAAATTAGATCTCTGGTCTCTTGGATCGCAGTGCTGTGCTCTTTCTCTCATGTTGCATTAAGTTATAAAATGCAGTTACCATTCCAGCATTTTCAACCAAACAGAATAATAGCCTAATTCCTTGATAAATACAATTAATAAAGTTGAATAACGCTTAATAAACTTTGATAAGGCTGATGGAATAACTGTTAGCAAGTGAAATCACTAGCAAAGTAGACTGGCATTACATAAGATTATTTTCCTAGGAAAGGTGAATAAGAGCAGATTTTCATAAATGACACTGTACTTCACAATTGCTAAGGATGGTGTGAGTAATTAAAAACAGTGAATCTTTTTTTCAAGTTGGAACATTTGAAAATACTGTAGTTTTCTCCCACTTCTAAAAGCTATACAAAAGTATATGAAATAAATTTTATGTGCTAACTTTATGCTTGTTTTATCTTAGTTTCTAACCTTTTTCTTCTTGTCCCATCTATATTCAAAACTCTATTATACTAATTATCTGCAGAGTTGCCCCAAGTACTTTATGGAACAAGATGGGATATTAACCAACGGAGCAAAAAGAAATGTTTTCTTAAAGTACTACTTATACAGATGTTCATTTTGCTTCAGTATACTATTGAATAAAATCAATGAAGTGATTATGCAAATGAGAACTTCTCTTTAATCTCTGACTCTAAAAAAAGGATCATCTTTGACCCAAATAGTAACTTCCTTGGATATTCTGTATTTGGGTGCATAAACAACCCATACCTCTTCCCTAGGTATTATGAGAAATTGTTGAAAGGTTTCTAAACACTCCTAATTTTGCCAGAAACAACAAATCTTAAAACCAATTGCTCTCCAACTTGGGTATCCTAGGTCCCTGAACACATGTGATAATGCAATAGACTGAATATAGGAGCTGATGTGAGAATCCAACAGTCTTATCTTATGGCAGGCTTTAAAGAGATTTGCAATAAGAGAAACTAGGCAGTCTTTCCACTATTTTGTGTGTGTGTGTTTGGAAAAAGTTATTATTCATGAAAATATTTTGTTAACATGTAATGGGTTTATTACGTTCCAATGAATGAATACATATTTAAATAATTTCTCAGTTTGTAACTTCTAATACAGTAAATACCAAAGATATAGGGGCTTCCCTGGTGGCGCAGTGGTTAAGAATCTGCCTGCCAACGCAGGGGACATGGGTTCGATCCCTGGACCGGAAAGATCCCACATGCAGCGGAGTAACTAAGCCCATGTGCCACAACTGCTAAGCCTGCGCTCTAGAGCCCGTGAGCCACAACTACTGAGCCCATGCACCACAATTACTGAAGCCCGTGCTCTGCAACAAAGAGAAGCCACCACAATGAGAAGCCCACGCACTGCAACGAAGAGTAGCCCCCGCTCACCACAACTAGAGAAAGCCCGCGCACAGCAACGAAGACCCAACACAGCCAAAAATTTAAAACAAAAATAAAATACTTAAATAAATAAACCCCACAAAGATATAACTCACACAAACAAAACCTTTTAGGGGTATTCAATAAGTATTAAAGATATAAAGGGGTTCTGACATCAAAAAGTTTGAAAAATCACTGCTTTTGACCAATTCTCCCCCCCCCAACAAAAAACAAATCACAGATCAGACAAAATTTTAAAAACTGGGGTGAGATAAAGTAGAAATAGAACAACAATCCTAAAATTTTTGTGAAATCACAAAAGACCCTGAAGAGCCAAAGCAATGTCGAGAAAGAAAAACAAAGCTGGAGGCATCACAGTCTCTGATTTTCAACTATACTACAAAGCTACGGCATTCAAATCAGTATGGTAGTGGCATAAAAAAGAGACACATAGATCAATGGAACAGAATAGAGAGCTCAGAAATAAACCCACATATATACGGTAAATTAATTTATGATAAAGGAGCCAAGAATATAAAATGGGGAAGGATAATGTCTTCAATAAATGGTGCTGGGAAAACTGGACAGCCACATCAAAAGAATGAAACTAGACCACTATATACACCATACACAAAAATTAGCTCAAAATGGATTAAAGACCTGAATGTAAGAACTGAAACCATAATACTCCTAGAAGAAAACATAGGCAGTAAGCTCCCTGACATTAGTCTAGGCAATGATTTTTTGGATTTAACACCAAAAGCAAAGGCAACAAAAACAAAAATAAACAAGTAGGATTACATCAAACTAAAAAGCTGCTGCAGGGCAAAAGGAACCATCAACAAAATGAAAAGGCAACCTACTGAATGGGAGAAAATATTTGCAAATCATATATCTGATAAGGGGTTAATACCCAAAATATATAAAGAACTCATACAATGCAATAGCAAAAAAACAAACAATCTGATTTTTTAAATGGGCAGAGAAACTAAATAGACATTTTTCCAAAGAAGACAGATGGCTAACAAGTACATGAAAAGGTACTCAACATGACTAGTCATCAGGGAAATGTAAATCAAAACCACAATGTTACCTGTTAGAGTGGCTACTATCAAAAAGACAAGAAATAAGCGTTGGTGAGGATGTGGAGAAAAGAGAACCCTTGTACATTGTTGGTGGGAATGTTAATTGGTGCAGCCACTATGGCAAACAGTATGGAGGTTCCTCAAACAACTAAAAATAGAGCTACCACATGATCCAGCAATTCCACTACTGGGTATTTATCCAAAGAAAACAAAAACACTAACTGGAAAAGATGTGTATTATGTTCACTGTAACATTATTTACAATAGCCAAGGCATGGAAACAAACTAAATGTCCATCAATGAGTGAATGGATAAAGGAAATGTGCTGGGTGTGTGTGTATGTGTGTGTGTGTGTGTATGTGTGTGTGTGATTATATATATTACAGAATATTATACAGCCATAAAAAAGAATGAAAGCTTGCCATTTGCAACAACATGGATGGACCTTGAGGGCACTATGCTAAATGAAATAAGTCACACAGAAAAAGAAAAATACTGTATGATCTAACTTATATGTGGGACCTAAAAAAACAACAGATAACAAATGAACAAAAAAACTGAGCTCATGGATATAGAGAACAGATTGGTGGTTGCCTCAGGGAGGGAGTGGGCAAAACTGGTAAAGAGAGTCAAAAGGTACAAATTTCCAGTTACAAAATGAATAAGCCCTGGGGATATAATGTATAGTATGGTGACTACAGTTAAGGATACTGTATTGTATATTTGCAAGTAGCTAGGTAAGTGGATCTTGAAAGTTCTCATCACAAGAAAAGAAATTTTGGGGCTTCCCTGGTGGTGCAGTGGTTGAGAGCCCGCCTGCCGATGCAGGGGACACGGGTTCGTGCCCCAGTCCGGGAAGATCCCACATGCTGCGGAGCGGCTGGGCCCGTGAGCCATGGCCGCTGAGCCTGTGTGTCCGGAGCCTGTGCTCCGCAACGGGAGAGGCCACAATGGTGAGAGGCCCACGTACCGCAAAAAAAAAAAAAAAAAAAAAAAAGAAAAGGAATTTTGTATACCTATGTATGGTGATTGATGTTAACTGGACTTATGGTGATCATTTTGCAATATATACAAATATCAAATCAATGCATTGTACACCTAAAATGATATGTCAATTATACCTCAATAAAATAAATAATATACCTTTTAATAAATTATATTTTTATAGATTCCATGGCTATAACTATTTTCAAAAAAAAGAAAATAACAAATGTTGGCAAGGATGTGGAGATACTGGAACCCTTGTATACTGCTGGTGGGTAAAATGGAGCAGCTGCTGAGGAAAACAATTTTTTGGTTCCTCAAAAAGTTAAACATGGAATTACCATATGACTCAGCAATTCCACTCCTAGGTATATACCCCAAATATTTGAAAACAGGTATTCAAGAAAGTACAAGTACTTGTTCACAGCAGCACTATTCACAATAGCCAAAAGATGGAAACAACTCAATGCCCATTAACTGATGAATGGATACATAAAACACAGTATATCCATACAATGGAATATTATTCAGCCATAAAAAGGAATGAAGTACTGATACATGCTACAACATGGATGAACCTTGAATACATTATGCTAAGTGAAAAATGCCAGACACAAAAGATCACATTTATATGAGAGTTCCAGAACAGACAGATCCATAGAGACAGAAAGTAGGTTTGTGGTTGCCAGGGGCTGGGAGAGGGGGCAGTGAGAAGTGATTGCTTAATTGGTACAGTATCTCCTTTGGGGGTAATCAAAATGTTTTGGAAATGGATAGAGATTATGACTGCACAACACTGCAAGTATACTAAATGTCACTGTACCCTTTAAAATGGTTAATTTTGTGCCAATCTTTCTCAAAGTCTTCCAAAAAATTTGAAGAGGCCAAACTCATCTTATGAGGCCAGCATAATCCTGATACCAAAGCCAAAAAGGATACTACCAGAAAAGAAAATTACAGGCCAATACCCTGATGAATATAGATGCAAAAACTGTCAATAAAATATTACTAGCAGGGACTTCCCTGGTGGCACAGTGGTTAAGAATCCGCCTGCCAATTCAGGGGACACGGTTTTGAGCCCTGGTCTGGGAGGATCCCACATGCCGTGGAGCAACTAAGCCCGTGCACCACAACTACTGAGCCTGCGCTCTAGAGCCCACAAGCCACAACTACTGAGCCCGTGTACTGCAACTACTGAAGCCCGCGCGCCTAGAGCCTATGCTCCGCAACGAGAAGCCACCGCAAAGGGAAGCCCGCACACTGCAATGAAGAGTAGCCCCGCTCGCCGCAACCAGAGAAAGCCCACGCGCAGCAACGAAGACCCAGTGCAGCCAAAATAAATAAATAAATAAATAAATTTATTTTTAAAAGTATTACTAGCAAACCGAATTCAGCAGCATGTTAGAAGGACCGTTCACCGTGAACAAGAGGAATTTACATTCGGGATGCAAGGATGATTCAATATATGCAAATCAATGTGTCATCACATTAATAGAATGAAAGAAAAAACCATATAATAATCTCAACAGACAAAAGCATTTGATAAATTTTACTGCAAACAATCTTTCATCATGGAAAATCTACCAAGGCTCTAATACCATGATTAAAACATTCAGGAGGGCGCCCCTGGTGGCGCAGTGGTTGAGAGTCCTCCTGCCGATGCAGGGGACATGGGTTCGTGCCCCGGTCCGGCAAGATCCCACATGCCGCGGAGCGGCTGGGCCCGTGAGCCATGGCCGCTGAGCCTGCGCGTCCGGTGACTGTGCTCCGCAACGGGAGAGGCCACAACAGTGAGAGGCCCGCGTACCGCAAAAACAAAAAGGAGTTCCCCTGGTATTTTCCTTACTCTGAGGAAGAATTTGTTGAGATGCTTGCTTACACATACCACTTAAAAATATTCTCTCCTGGTTGGGGAACTAAGATCCCAATCCTACATGCCGTGCGGCATGGCCAAAATAATAATTTTTAAAAAATCTTTTTACTTATAAATATATGTAAGGACTTCCCTGGTGGCGCAGTGGTTAAGAATCCGCCTGCCAACGCAGGGGACACGGGTTTGAGCCCTGGTCCGGGAAAATATCACGTGCCATGAAGCAACTAAGCCTGTGCCCCACAACTACTGAGCCTGCGCTCTAGAGCCCACAAGCCACAACTACTGAGCCCGTGCACCACAACTACTGAAACCTGCGAGCCTAGAGCCCGTGCTCTGCAACGAGAAGCCACCGCAATGAGAAGCCCGCGCACCACAACGAAGAGTAGCCCCCACTCACCGCAACTAGAGAAAGCCCGCACACAGTAACAAAGACCCAACGCAGCCATAAATAAATAAATGAATAAATAAATAATTTTTTAAAAATCTATGAATTGCACTTTTTCCCCTGGAGACATCTTCCCTGTAACCCTTGACCTTCCTGATCCACTCCAGAGGACTTGATTTGGGCTGGCTGCTCTCTGGGCTTGCTGCACAGCTGTCATCCTAAGACTTCCAATCTCTTCCCTACACTGAATCTTTCATTTCTTAGGTTTGGCATGCTCCTTTCCCCCTTAGTTTAATCATCTGTTTTGGTGAAACAATCTTCTAATAGCTTCCTTGAGAAAACACATACTAGAGGTAAAATTTCTGAGATGTCGAAAGTCTAAAAATATCTTTCTAGGGAGTTCCCTGGTGGCCTAGTGGTTAGGATTCAGGGCTTTCACTGCTGTGGCCCGGGTTCAATCCCTGGCTGGAGAACTGAGATCCTGCAAGCCATGTGGCACGGTCAAAGAATATATATATATTTCTTCTACCATCACACTGGACTGACATTTTGTTTGGGTATATAATTACAAATTTAAAATAATTTTCCTTCAGAATTTTTAAAGACATCATTCCACTATCCTACTTCCAGAGTTGGTCCTTGAAAAATCTGATGCCACCCTGACCTTTGAATATGACCTGTTTTTGTCCCTCCATGAAGCTTTAAGAAACTGCATGTTAATTCTAGTGATATAAAATTTCACAAAGGATATGCCTTGTTGTGGGTCTTCAGTCATTCATTGTGAAGGGCCCTTAGTAGGCTCTTTCAGTATAGAAATTTGTGTTCTTCAGTACAGACAATTTTCACATATGATTTAGGCAACTGCTGGACTTCTAAAACAGAACCTCTAATTTTCTTTTACTTTTCCTTCTATTTGCCATCTCTCTTTCCTTTGGTTCCATTTTCTAGGAGATTAACATGATGTAATCTTCCAAGTAATCTTAATTCATTTATTAAACTTATTGCTACTGTACACTGTATTCTTATTCTCTGATGGTTCCTTTTACATAAATAGCATCTTGCTTTGTTTCTGGGTAACCACTTTTATTTCTTAGATTTAATGAGATAAAACCATTTATGTTTATTTTAAGTTTACTTCAGGCAGCTTCATTTTCTGTTTCCTCTGAGTTCCTTGGTGTGTGTCTATGTGTATCTGTCTCTCACACTGAAGACTTTTCTCAAATGTCTGAGGACCCTTAACTGTCAAGTCATCTGTAGACCAAGGCATTAAAAATATGAATGCTGGGACTTCCCTAGTGGTGCAGTGGTTAAGAATCTGTCTGCCAATGCAGGGGACACAGGTTCAAGCCCTGGTCTGGGAAGATCCCACATGCTGCAGAGCAACTGAGCCCGTGCGCCACAACTACTGAGCCTGTGCTCTAGAGCCCGTGAGCCACAACTACTGAAGCCCTCATGCCTAGAGCCTGTGCTCCGCAACAAGAGAAGCCACTGCAATGAGAAGCACGTGCACAACGAAGAGTAGCCCCCCCACTCGCTGCAACTAGAGAAAGCCTGCGCGCAGCAACGAAGACCCAATGCAGCCAAAAATAAATACATAAATTTATAATAAAAAAAAATGAATGCCAATTCCAGTGCTGGACAAAATAGATTATGCCCACCATAGCCTCTCTCTCTCACTGATTACAACTGAAAATTGGAAAGAATATGAAAACCAACCACCTGAGAACTCTAAAAAGTAAAAACAGTAAGTGAACAGGGGAGAGAAGTTGAAACTTGAACAACCAGTACTGTGGAGTTTTCTGGGGGTTTTCCCCTCTTCTATCTTCTGCCTTTGAAGCAAGAGTAGCCCAAGTTTCAGAATTGCCCAAGAGTAGTAGACAGCCAAAAAAAGCCCCTCTTTCTGGCTAGAAGATGAAGAAAAGGGACCCATGTGAGCTGAGTAGTGTGAGGCGGGCAACCACAGTTTGTTTTCATATTATTTTTTCCCTCCTGGCCTTGCTTAAGGGTGAGCAAGGGTTCTGAAACTGCAGCTCAGGGATGACAGTCCAGGTACCTCAAATTGAGAGAAAACCTGTCTCTGCCTGGAAGAAATGAGAAAAGGGGCCCTTGTGGTCTTAAGCAAGTAAGGGGAATCCTGTCATTTTTGTTCTCTTTTCTCTCACTGCTTTACCCTGAGGGTGAAATCTGTCATGTGGAACTATGTGACAGCAAGGGGAGTAAAATGCTCTGTGAGAAACCTGTCTTTCTAGCTAGAGAAACTGGAAAAGGGGCCGCTGGGAACCAGAGGTTAGGAAGAAAATCCCAGCAAGGAGGAAGCCAAAGAAAGGATCTCCTAATTTTGTATAGCAACTAACACAAGTCCCAGTCTCACCCCTGAGCTGCAAAATCATGGAACAGAACCAAAGAAGCCCACCAAAGTCTTTGAGAACTAAACACCACTCAAGTTGAAGACTGACTATTGAGTGGGGCATGTGAGGGCAAAGGCTTTGAAAATGCAAGTGACATTGAAACTATCGCCCACAGAGGAGGTAGAACTTGTAGTCTTAATCTAACTGGTTTGATTGCGTGTTAAAACAAAAATCAATATTCTCAAGATTTTAACAGAAGCCAGAGTCTAAAAGCAAAATATTCAAGATACATTCCAAATGAGTTGAGGATATATTCCAAAATTATATGACGTACAATGAACCGAAAAAAGAAAAAGTGACCAATTCTCAGGGGAAAATAAAAGGTGTCAATCCTAAAATGACATAGATATTGGAGTTATCAGAAAAAGATTTAAAACAGTTGTATCTATGTTCCACAAGGTGAAGGTAATGAAAAATGACCGGAAAGATGGAAGTTCTCAGAAGAGAAAGAATAACTATAAAACAGGAACCAAATGGAAATTATATAACAATGAAAGATCTGAAATTAAAAATTCACTAGATGAAGTCAAAAGCAGAATGAAGATGGCAAAGGGGAAGATTCAGTGAGCTGAAAGATTGATCAATAGAAATTATCCAACCTGAAGAACAGAGAAAAAGAAAAAAAAAATGAACAGGCACTTAGGAACTTCTAGGACAATACCAAACAGTCTAACATTTATGTTACTGGATTCCCAGAAGGGGACAGAAAAAGAGATAGAGGCACAAAAGTTTTTTAAGAAATAGTGGCTTAAACTCCTCAAATTTAGCAAAATACAAACATTATGGATTAAAAACAAAAAACTCAGGGACTTCCCTGGTGGCACAGTGGTTAAGAATCCACCTGCCAATGCAGGGGACATGGGTTCAATCCCTGCTCCAGGAAGATCCCACATACCGCGGAGCAGCTAAGCCCGTGTGCCACAACTACTGAGCCTGCGCTCTAGAGCCCACATGCCACAACTACTGAGCCCGAGTGCCATAATACTGAAGCCCATGTGCCTAGAGCCCGTGCTCTGCAACAAGAGAAGCCACCACAATGAGAAGCCCACGCACTGCAACAAAGAGTGGCCCCTGCTCGCCACAACTAGAGAAAGCCCATGCACAATAACGAAGACTCAACACAGACAAAATTAATTTTTTTAAAATTAAAAAAAGAAATATTAAAAAAATTTAAATTAAAAAAAAAACTCAGTGAACATAAAAGTGTTGATAAACTCAAAGAACATCATACCCAGACCAACCTGATCTGACATTTGTAGAACATTCCACCCAACAGTAGCAGAATATATATTCTTTTCAAATACAAATCAAGATAAACCACACTATAAACAAAACACAAACATATTATATACAAACCTTAACAAATTTAACTAATTGAAATCATACAAAGTATACCCTCTGACCATAATGAAAATTAAACTAGAAACCAGTAACAGAAACGTATCTTAAAAATGCCACCAATTATTTGGAAATTAAACAACACACTTCTTTTTTTTTTTTTTTTCTTCAACACACTTCTTAAAAAAAAAAAAATCCACAGGTCAAAGACAAAGTCTCAAGGAAATTAGAAAATATTTTGAACTGAATAAAAATATAACATATCAAAAGTGGTGGTATGCAGCTAAAGCGGTGCTTAGAGGGAAATTTATAGTATTAAAAGAAGGAAGGAGGGAAAATAAGATTAGAGCAGAAATCAATGAAGTTGAAACAGAAAAACAATAACGTAAATGAAATAAAAAGCTGGTTCTTTGAAATGATTAATAAAAATTGCTAAATCTCTAGCTACACTTGACAAAGAGAAAAAGAAAGAGAGAAGACAAAAGGTATCAATATCAGAAATGAAAGAGGGGATATCATTACAGACAGGTACAGACATTAAAAGGATAATAAGGGAATACTACAAACAATTCTATGCCCACAAGTTTGACAACTTAGATGAAATGGACAAATACTTTGAAATTCACAAATACCAGAACTCACTGAAGAAGAAAAAGAGAATCTCAATAGCACTATTAATAGTTTAGAATCTTTCAAGAAAACAAAAACTCTCTAGGTCTAGATGGTTGCACTGGCAAATTCTACTATATATATATATATATATATATATATATATGGAAGAAATAATACCAATTCTACACAATCTCTTCCAGAAAATAATCTCTTCCAGAAAACAGAAGAGGATGCAATACTTCTCAACTCAACGTATGAGGCGAGCATTATGTTGACATCAAAACCAGACAAAAACATTACAAGAAGCAAACAAAAACAAAAAAAAATTACAGAACAACATCTCACTCATGAAAATAGACACAAAAATCCTCAACAAAATATTGTAAATCAAATCCAGCAATATACATATAGGATAATACATCATGACCAAGGGGGATTAATTGTGAGAATGCAAAGCTGGTTCAACATTTAAAAATCTATCAGTGTGATTCATCATATTAACAAACTAAAGAAAAAAAACCACATGATGATCTCAGTAGATACAGATAATGCATCTGACAAAATGCAACATCCATTCATGATTTTTTAAATGCTTAACAAACTAGGAAGAGAAGGGGTTTTCTTTGATCTGATAAAGGTCATCTACAAAAACCCTACAGCTAACATCACATTCAATAGGGAAAGACTAAATCTTTTTTTTCCCTAAGATCAGAAACTAAATTAAAGATGTCTGCTCTCACCACTCCTATTCAACACTGTACTGAAAGTCCTAGCCAGTACAATTAGGGAAGAAAATAAAGGCATACCAATTAGAAAGGGAGAAATAAAACTCTTTTTGCAAGACCACAGGATTGTCTACATAGAATATCCCAAGTGAGAGACTGAATATACAAACGGACAATAGCCAGACCACATCCAAAAACAACTCTGACCCACAGCCTCTGCAGCAACCAGTCCAGGAAGCCAAACCACAACTTCTTTTTTTTTTTTTTTTTTGCGGTACGCGGGCCTCTCACTGTTGTGGCCTCTCCCATTGAGGAGCACAGGCTCCGGACGCGCAGGCTCAGCGGCCATGGATCGCAGGCCTAGCCGCTCCGCGGCATGTGGGATCTTCCCGGACCGGGGCACGAACCCGTGTCCTCTGCATCGGAGGCGGACTCCTAACCACTGCGCCACCAGGGAAGCCCCTAAACCACAACTTCTATAGCAATCAGATCCAAACAGCCAGGCCTTGATCAATAACTGTCAGCTTCCCTAATTTTTGCCCCCACTTCCAATTTAGGACCAACCAGAGAAAGCCAAATATGCTCCCCTAACCAACCACACAGGATGCCCGACTTCTACTTAGGCCTGCTTCCAGCTTCCTCTGCCAACAACTTCCAATTAAGACAACCTGAAGCTTTCTCTTTTTTCCATTCTAAAGCTTTTATACTCTCCTTTTAGATTTCCTTTTGAGTCTGTGCCAAATGCAAGTAATGGTGGCTGGTGCCCTACTTGTTCTTATTTGGGTGGTCTTCATTTATTTCCATACCATGAATCTACTAAAAAGCTCCTAGGGCTTCCCTGGTGGCGCAGTGGTTGAGAGTCCGCCTGCCGATGTAGGGGACATGGGTTCGTGCCCCGTTCCAGGAGGATCCCACATGCCGCGGAGCGGCTAGGACCGTGAGCCATGGCCGCTGGGCCTGCGCGTCCGGAGCCTGTGCTCTGCAACGGGAGAGGCCACAACAGTGAGAGGCCCGCATACTGCAAAAAAAAAAAGCTCCTAGAATTAACAGGTGAGTGAGTTTATAAGGTTCTACAACACAAGGTCAGTATACAAAAATCAACTGTATTTCTATATATTAGAAATGAATTTTTGGAAATAAAACATTCAAAATTATAATTTACAATAGTACAAAATACATAGGCACGAATCTAACAACATATGTGTAGTTTCTGTATGCTGAAAATTAGAAAACATTGATAAAATAAAGAAGACCTACATAGATGGAGAAAGACTGGAAAACTCAATATTGTTAGGATACTAACTCTGCTCAGACTGCAGTGCAGATTCAATGCAATTCTGATCAAAATACCAGTGGGATTTTTGGTAGACAGTGACAAATATTTACATAGAAAGGTAGAGAAGGGAATTCCCTTGCAGTCCAGTGGTTAGGACTCTGCACTTTCACTGCCAAAGATGCAGGTTTGATCCCTGGTCAGGGAACTAAGATCCTGCAAACCACGTGGCTCGCCACCCCCACCCCCCAAAAAAAGGTAAAGGAACGAGAAAAGTCAAAACATTTTTGAAAAAGAATACAGCTGGAGAAAACACTAATTTCAAGATATTGTAAAGCTATAGTAATCAAGATAGTGTGCTACTGGAAAAAGGACAGACTCAGAGATCACAGAGCAGAATATAGAGCTCAGAAGTAGATACAATTGGTGATTTTAACAAAAGTGCAAAGACAACTTAATGGAGAAAGAAACCTCAAGCACTATTCTCAATAGAGAAGATTAGAAGGTGGACTTTGAAACTTAAAAACATTTGCTTTGTGAAAGGCACTGTTAAGAAAATGAAAAGATAAGCCAGAGACTGAGAGAAAATACCTGGACATTACATATAAAACAAAGGACTTTTATCCAGAATACATAAAGATCTCTAAAACCTCAACCATAAAAAAAAACCCAACTTAGGTTAAAAAAAAAAAAAAAGCAAACGATTTCAATAAGCACATCACCATATAGAGAGAGATGACATATAAGTACAGGGAAAGATGCTCAACATCTTTAGTCATTAAGAAAAATGCAAATTAAAATTCCAATGACATACCACTACACACCTACCAGAATGGTAAATAAACACAATAAAACAAAACATACACACCGAAGTGCTCATAAGGATTCAAAGCAAATGGAACTCTCATACATTGTTGGTTGTCATGCAAAATGGTATAGTCATTTGGAAAACAAATTGGCAGTTTTTTATGAAGTTAAACATACACTTATCACATGACCCAGCACTCCCACTGGTTGTTTACCCAAGAGAAATGAAAACTTATGCTCACAAAAAAATCTGATTGTAAAAGTTTATAATAACTTTATAATGGCCAAAAATTGGAAACAACCCAATTGTCCTTCAATAGGTAAATGGATGAACAAACTAGTACATATCACGGACTATCACTCAGTCATAAAAGGAAATGACTACTGATACATGCAACAACATGGATCAACTACAAACACATTATGCTAAGTTAACAAAGCCAAACTCAAAGCTAGATACTGTAAAATTCCATTCAAATGATATTTTGGAAAAGGCAAAACTTATAAGGACAGAGAATAGATCAATGTTTCCCAGGGGTTAGGGATGGAAGAGGGGCTGACTAAAAAGGGGAACTGTTCTGATGTTGATGGTACCGGTGGCTACCTGACTGCATCTGTCTAAATTCAACAAACTGGAAGCCAAATAGCCAATTTCCTTTATGTAAATTTAAATTAATTTTTAAAGTAATTTAGATCTTAAAAGCAGAATGGAATTTTTATTATTATGTACGGTTTTGTCAACATTAGATGTTACTATAGGTGGGTTATTAGGTAGAGAGCTAATCATATCATTAAAGGTCCCTGAATGTCAGTATCTGTACTTCTTTTTTTTTTGGAAAATAAATGTTTCTCTAGGGAACAAAAAAAAACCACCAGTCTCCTACTGTTAGCGGTAGGGATATGGCTGAAGATGCCTGGCTGCTAGTCTTCTTAGAGCTGTGTCTACTTTCCCATTCTTTTTGTCTTTGTGGTTTTATACAATTTCTTTTATTCCTTTACTCTCATTTCCTTGGAATTTCCTGAGGGTGTAGAGATAAACACATGCATAAAATCCATTATGTTTATCCAGAAATCTAAAATTCACTTATTCAAATTTTATCAAATTTATCAAAGCAGATGTTTGAAGCAGTAAGGCTGTGAAGTTGGACATATAAATGCATGAAGCACAGTCCATACCCTCAAGAAGCTTTGTCTTAAAGAACAGAGAGAAAAATGACATCCAGAAACATAATGCAAACTAATAAATACTGTAAAGTACCTATTTTCCTAAGTGAAGAAGGTTTAATTCTGCCTGAGAGGGTTAACAAGGGATTGTGGCACTGGTATATAGCACAGATTGATCCAAGGGGTCCCAATTCAAAACAGTGAGACCAATTTGTAAACTACTGTAATAATTTAGGGGAAATATGAAGGTCTGAACTAGAAGTAAGAGTACTAAAGATGGATCCAAAAGATCGTTAGGAAGTAAAATTGAGAGGATTTGATAATGTACTGAATTATGGAGGAAGGATGACTGACTCCCAAGTTTCCAGGATGACTGGGTAGACGGTGAGGACATTCATGAGACAAACACAGGAGGAAGAACGATGGAGGATGGAGTTGAGTTTTGACATTTTGAGCTTTCATGTCTCTGAGCCACACACATAATTGTGCTTAATAAGCAGCCAAAAAGAAGAATCTGAAGGATTATAAATCGGTCTAAAATGTGGATTTAGAATTGCGGTTCTAAAAACTACAGCCACGAATAAGATGGCTCAGGGAGTCAAGTTAATTGGGATAGATCATGTGGCCCACAAAACCTCAAATAATTGCTATCTGGCCCTTTAAAGAAAAAGTCAGCCACAGAGAAATACAAATATCATAATCTAAAAAAAAAAATTATACAAATGAACTTATTTACAAAACAGAAATAGACTCACAGACTTAGAGAATGAACGTACGGTTAGTGGGGAAGGTTTGGGGGGGAGAGATAGATTGAGAGCTTGGGACTGACATGTTCACACTGCTATATTTAAAACAGATAACCAACAAGGACCTACTGTTAAAAAAAAAAAGAAAAAGTCAGCCAATCTTTGTATTTGACCAGAATAATGTCACTATTGATAAAGATTATGCAGTTACAGAATGTAAAGATAGACTGTCCAGACTAACAGAGGGTAAAAACTAACCAAAAAAAAAAAAGAAAAGAAAAGAAAACTACCAATTGTGAGGCCATCAGAGGTCTCACAAATTGCTATTTAGCTTGGGGCATTGGTCATGGTCAAGGGCCTCGCTTTGGGTTTCAAATCTCAAAACCTGAAAAGCCTTGAGAAGCTATTTCCAGACTCAGTAAGCCATGAATGAAGATATTAGACCATTGAGTCTCCACTGCGAAGCCTGCCCTCGCTAAGTCACCCTATCCAATAAGCTCATAAGAACCAATACATTAAAGCTCTAGGAAGGCACCACCTCATTTCCCCATACCTGAAGGGAAAGCTTCATAATCAGGAGAGGAAATCTGGTAGGCCATCTTTATCTCAGAAACTATCAGGACCCTTCTCATTATGCCTCACGTCATCCCTTTTACCTGTCACTGCCAGAAGGTCAGACTTCCTAAATCAGGCATCATCACATGAATCTCACACTGCTCTGTACTTCCCATTAAAATCTAGTATCTCATTCTTCTCCCCTACCTCCCAAACCTCTCAGTTATATCTTCTGAAATCCTGTTCACTGACCCGTCAGCTCTTCACTTTTAAAAAACCCTCTTCTGCCTTCTTTAGCTGACAACATGAATTCCTTTACAGTCCATTCACATGCTGACACGTTTTTGTCTCATATGCATTTGTCAGAGCCAGGAAGGAAAATATGCTCCTTCCTTCTGATTTTTGCTTTCAAGTCTTTACCTCTCTTTCCCTCTTGCAAAACTCCCTGCTCCTTGCAGTTGTGTTTCAATATACAAGCTCAGCCACCACTCTCACTGTTGCCACCTACCAACCTTGTAATCCCATTGACAGTCATACTCTCACACCCTTACATTCAAGGAAGCCTTTGGCAGGATCCTGGTTCATAGGCTTTCTCTCCTCCCCAGCTCCCATAATCTTTTGGAGAGACTTCAACATCACACAGATGAACCAGCCAACCACATCAATTACCCACTTAGTAACTCCAAGTCAGTCATCCATTCCCATGATCAAACCTTCCACTTTGTTGTCACCAGAAACAGAGGAGAAAACAGGACAGAAACAATATTTGAAGAAACAGATAATGGTTAAGAATTTTCCAAAACTGAAGACAAATACCAAGCCATAGATTCAAGAGGTGCCGAATCCCAAGCAGTACATCTAAAGAAAAACACACACAGGAATATCATAGTAAAACTCCAGAAAACAAAAGAAAATTAGACATCTTAAAAAGCAGCCAGAGGCTTCCCTGGTGGCGCAGTGGTTGAGAGTCCGCCTGCCGATGCAGGGGACGCGGGTTCGTGCCCCGGTCCGGGAAGATACCACGTGCCACAGAGCGGGCTGGGCCCGTGAGCCATGGCTGCTGAGCCTGAGCGTCTGGAGCCTGTGCTCCACAATGGGAGAGGCCACAACAGTGAGAGGCCCGCGTACCGCAAAAAAAAAAAAAAAAAAAAAAGCAGCCAGGGTGGGGCTGGGGGGCATAAAAGGACACATTGCTCTTAAATCAGCAACAATAAGGCTGACAGCTAACACCAACAGAAAGGGAAGCCAAAAGACAATGAACTGCCAACCTACAATTCTATATCAAGTCTAAATATCATTTGAAAATGAAGGGAAATACTTTCTCATATGAGTAAAAACTGAATGTGTTCACTAGAAGATCCACACTAAAAACAGTTCTTCAGGCAAAAGAAATATGACCCCAGAAAGAAGCACTGCAAACTGGAAGAATGAAGACAAAAAGGAGAAATATGAGGGAAGAGCTAAATGAATACGGACTATACAGAACAATGTTAATATCTTGTGGGGTCACAGATATGTAGAATTAAATGACAATAACAACATAAAAGGTAGGATTGTGGTAGATGAAGCATAAATATTCCAAGGTCCATGCACTGACAGAGAAGTGATAAAACTATTAATTCATACTAGACCTCAATAATCCAAGGATGCATGTTATAATCTGTAGGGTAATGACAAAAAGGATATTAATGAATGTATATGAATAAGATAACACAGTGGGGAAATGGAATAATAAAAATGTTTGATTAATCCAAGAGAAGACAAGAAAGAAAAATAAACACAACTGGTGGGAGAAACAGAAATTGTTAGATGTTATTTTTAAATCCAAATATATCAGTAATTAAACTGACCACGTAAAAAGTCTGTTAAAATACCTACTAAGAATATCACTACCAACAGTTGTGGGTTTTAGCTAACTCTGTTTAAAGGGAATTTATAACCATAACTGCATGCATTAGTGATATAATTATTAATCTCAGAAAGTTAGAAAAATAACAGCAAATTAAACCTCCCCAAAGTGGAGGAAACTAATAAATGTAAGATAAGTAGTCAATGAAGTAGGAAGCAAGTATAATGGCACAAACCAAAGATTAATAAAAGGGATCAATGCCTATAAAGGCCCATCTTTAATTAAAAAAAGAGGAAAACAGTTTCAGGAATGAGAAAGGGTAAGCCACTTACAGAAACTACTTAACTTTCATCTTTCAGATCCCAGCTTCTGACACTTGACCAGGGAAGCGCCTCCCCACCCCTCTTGTCAGCTTCCTAGGTTTTATACTCTCATACAACCAAGCTCCTTTCCTGGAGAGCTTTTATCTCAGATTTTGTACATACATTTATGCGCTAATTACTGTGTTGCCGTACTAGTCTCTGCTCCATACTCCATGAGGAGAGGGACCACTCACTACTGACTACCCAATGTCTAGCACAGTGTACAGCATGCCATAGAGTAGGCACTCAACACTCATTTCCACAAATACTGAATGCCCACCATGTGCTTGGTACTGTTTTAGATGCCCAGAATAAGCAAAATAGACAAAATTCTATGTCCTCACGGAGTTTACATTCTCATGGAAGGAGAGACAAGCAAACAAGTAAAGTATATACTATGCCGGATGGGGATAAACAGAAACAAAGTCGAGATGAGTTTAGGGCTGAAAGAACTGCAATTTAAACTTTACATTTAAATTGTGAAGTCGGGGGGGGGGGGGGGGGGGGGTCAGGGAAAGCCTCCCTGAGGTGAAAAAGCAAACCATGCCCACCTGGCAGGTTTCAAGAACAGTCAGGAAGTATGGATGGAACAGAGTGAGCAAATGAAAGAAGGTAATAGGAGATAAAGGAAAAAAAAAAGAAAAAACCAGGGCAAGGGTCACAGAAGATCATGTAGGGTGTTTAGGCCATTATTATGACTTTGACTCTTACTCTGAATGAAACAGGAAGCTAATTTGCGGGTTTAGCCACTGTTTATATTTTTAAAGGATCACTCTGACTGCTGTATTTAAAACAGGCTATGAGGGAGAAAGCTGGAAATAAGGAGTCCACTTATGAGATTACTGCAATAATCCCAGAAAGAGATTATGGAGGCAGATGACGGCAGTGGAGATGACGGCGAAAAATGGTTATTCCCAGGATAAATTTTGAAGATATAGCCACCAAATTTTGAAGATATATTGCTCACAGACTGGTTGTGCAGTGTGAGACAATGAAAATGGTCTAAGATGATACGAGGATTTTGATTTGAGCTGCTAGAAAGCTGGCTCTTTTGAGATGTGAAAGAGAAGACTTTAGGGAAATGACAAGAGAGAGAATCCAGTTCTAGAAACATCAAGTTTGAATTGCCTTTCATATATCCAAGTAGAGATGTCAGGTAGGCAATTGGATTTATGAGTTTATAGTTTAAGAAATTTGGGAGTTGTCAGCATATAGGTGGTATTCAAAGTCATGAGACTGAAATGATATCACCAAGTAACTTTTGATATAAATGAATCAGTTCATCAATCAATGACTAATAAACATGACTATTAGTCATCAGGGCTGTCAAGGGTGAAAAAGTGGTGGTTAACTTGGGAACCTGAGCTTCTGCTGGAGTGAAAAAAACTACGCTATTTGTTTTGGTTTTTAAAGAATCTTTCTTTGCCTTCAGATATTCTCAAATACCACCTTTAAGGAAAAAACTGCATAGCCAACATTAAGGCAAGGCAAGTTTCTTCTTATTTGTTCTCCAAAGTTAGTAGATTTCCCCTTAACTGGCACCATGTTATCTGCACTCTGTATATACCTTGAAATGGATGCTGTACATGTCTTATCAAATCCTGGCTGCAAAAAGTACCCTTTGTGGGGAATGTCTGAAGATCATCCCAAACATTCATCTATGGATTTTAATTTGAAATCAACTTGGACCATCAGAAATCTATGCTTTTGGACAATACTGTCTCTATGTAAAGTTGCTTGCACTGAGTTTCATGTTGGCATTATGTCTTGGTGATTCCTAAAGGAAACAGTCATATGAATGAACTCCTTTACAATTGACCCTTGAATAACACAGGTTTGAACTACATAGGTCCACTTATATGCAGATTTTTTTCAATAAATACATATAGTACTACATGATCTGAGATTGGTTGAATCCGAGGATGTGGAACCATGAATACAGAGAGAGCCAACTGTGGGCCTTGAGCATCTGTGGATTTTAGTATCCACAGCAGGTCCTGGAGCCAATCCCCTGTGGATACCGAGGGAATACCTGTACTTTGTTTCCTATAGGAATGCTGCTGAAAACATTGTCTACATGTCTCTGTGTCCTTTATGTGAAACCCTGCAAGACATTTCTTTTATAGTTAATAGGGAAAAAACTGCCTCCCCTGATGAGTTATAGGCAATGTTTTGTTTTGGTTTTTTTAGACAAGACTGCCATGAAGTATATAATGTATGATCCCATTTATATGATATTCTAGAACAAGTAAAACTATAGTAGAAAAATAACGCCACACCAATGGCTATCTCTGGAATGTTGGGGGGTAAGGGGGGGATTGACTGGCCAGAGAAATGATGAAACTTCCCAGGGTTATGGTAATGCCTCTACATCAAGATTTCTCAAAAGTGGCACTATAGACAACTGTAACTAGACTCTACCCACTAGATGTCAGCACTACCCCATCCTTACCCTGCCCAGCTTGGACAACCAAAAATAGCTCCAGACATTGTCAAATGTCCCCTTGGAGGCCAAACTGCCCCTAAATGAATACAATCGCCCTATATCTTGACAGAATTTTGGCTTACATAGGTGCATGATTTGGTAAAACTCAGAGAACATACACTTGTAATCTGTGTATTGCATTGTATGTGTATTTTAGCTCAAAAGAAAACAGACTGTAAACAAACAATAAACTCTAGTTAATGATATGTATGCTGACATTTTTAGGAGAAAGATTTTAGTGGTAGTCGGATAGAGGTATAGATACTTGTATAGGCATGTAATAATGCAAGTATAGTAAAATGTTAAAGGTAGAATCTACGTGGTGGGTATACAGGCACTCTATAAAATTCTTTAAACTTTTCTGTATGCTTGAAAATTTTCCTGACAAAATGTTGGGTCACTCTTACACATTTCATCACACATTCTCATCCATTACATAAATCAGAAGATACCCAGTGGTGCTAGTTCACAAACATGGGGGTAAGTATGCAGTGAAAAGTGACAGCTGTGGGCTTCCCTGGTGGCGCAGTGGTTGAGAGTCCGCCTTCCAATGCCGGGGACACGGGTTCGTCCCCCGGTCCGGGAAGATCCCACATGTCGCAGAGCGGCTGGGCCCGTGAGCCATGGCCGCTGGGCCTGTGCGTCCGGAGCCTGTGCTCCGCAACGGGAGAGGCCACAACAGTGAGAGGCCCGTGTACCGCAAAAAAAAAACAACAAAAAAAAACAACTGTCAGCTGTAAGCACTGTGATCTTGGAAAGAGCCATAAGTAACACCACACAGTGGTTCTTTTCTTGATGGCTTCTTGGGGAAGAAACAATACTGTACAGCTGCACCATCACTAATAAGTTACATTTGCAAATTCACATCTCACAAACATTTAAGAACAGCTCACATCTACTTTAAATGTTCTGAAATTCCAGTTAAAACAGTAGATGCCTGCACATTTTTTCACAAAAGCACTGTCAAATATTTGAAAATTAAAGTATAATAATGACTAAATGTAAGTATGGTATTTCTTATTGTTTCTAATAAGATATTCTTTTACCTTAATATTATCTTATTATGGAATTATATCTTAATAGTGTGTAATTTGCTCTGTTGTGTCATGTAATAGGTACCAAATAAATCCTTTTAAAAGATGCAGTGAAACTGATTATTTCCTATAGATTTAAGTACCAGTGCACATAAAGCACTACTCTATTGGTAGTCCACTGCCATTGAAAGCATGGCTCACACACTAGTGATGGTCTATGAACTATTTGTTATAGATCCGTGATGAGATCAGTTCAGAAACTGAAACTAAACACTTGGAAGCTTTTAGACATTTGACATTGCCATGACATCAAAGCACATGATTAGTGGATTTGTCTTGTTGAAGAGCATACAGATAGATCCAAGTGTTATCAAACTTATCAATTCAATAGTGAATTGCATCTGGCATGACGTGCTAATGAGGCACAGTAGAACAAAGTTACACATAATATTTTAAGGTTATTTTGTCAACTACCTAAAGGTGTATAAAAATCTGAGAAAAAACACAGGTTTGGGGCTTCCCCGGTGGCACAGTGGTTAAGAATCCACCTGCCAATGCAGGGGACACGGGTTCGAGCCCTGGGCTGGGAAGATCCCACATGTCGCGGAGCAACTGAGCCCATGCACCCCAACTAGTGAGTCTGAGCTCTAGAGCCCGTGCGCCACAACTACTGAGGCTGCGCTCTAGAGCCCGCGAGCCACAACTACTGAGCCCACGTGCCACAACTACTGAAGCCCGCACGCCTAGAGCCCGTGTTCCGCAACAAGAGAAGCCACCACAATGAGAAGCCCCTGCACTGCAACGAAGAGTAGCCCCTGCTCGCCACAACTGGAGAAAATCCACACGCAGCAACAAACACCCAACACAGCCATAAATAAATAAATAAATAAATTTATTTTTAAAAAAACACACACACATCTATAAAAAACAAAAAAAGCCACAGGCTTACTCATTTTTAATAACTAGTTAATTTTACAAACATTTTAATCTTAATCATGCCTGCTTTTTAATTTATAATTTAATATCATTAGCTAAATGAGAGAAGTGAAATTTATATTATTTTTAACCAAATTTACATGGGGACAAACAAGCTTCAGTAGATTTTTCAGCGTTCTTTTAATGGAAAAGACACACCTTTTCTGAATGCACCAGCAGTAGTAAACCAAATAAGGGTAAAGGAAGTGATTCCAAACAGATGAAGACCAAAGAGGCCTTCTTTCATTCAGGAGTATGATCCCTTATATACTGAGTTCAGTTTTGTAGCCATAATTGATGGTGAAGTGCTAACATCAGTGTGTTAACTGCAGAGATATACTAGTTAATGGAGCAACAAAAACATCAAAATTTAAGGAGCATTCACTTACAAAATGTACACAAAAATAAGCTCACAGACAAAAGAATTTTTTGAAAGAAAATTCACTGAATTAAAAAGGCTAATGGAAGCAGATATTCAGTATTTCATCGATAAATGTTGGTTTTGCAGGCTTCCTATCCTTGCACTTTGGGTTGCAAGACTAAAGTGCTAAATACAATTGTTAAGAGACAAGTGAACAAGTACATCAAAGATATTTGCTTGGAAATACTGGGTCACTCTGCACTTTCCAACGATAGCACAGCTCACCACATTTAGAAACTAATGACATGGAAGACCAACTTGCAAAGTATTTTTCATTGCCCCTTGACAAGTGCACAGATATTGCTATTTGAACATAATGGTGATACGGAGGAAGAACTCTTGTTCTCAGTTTTATAGCCAACAAACACAATCCGCTCTGGAAAACTAAAGAATTACATCATCAACAAAGGTTGTCTGGAGTTTTGTAGAGAAGAATGTTCTGATGGCACAGCTGCAAAGACAAGAAAACATTCTGGAGAAATTCCCCAGATTAAGAAGAAGCACCAGAAAATAAATCAACACAGTGCTTCTTTTGTTGACAAAGTCTTGGTACAAAAAAAGTCAGCTGAACTAAACAGCATGTTTAGTGTCACAATAAAAATCATCAAAATGTTAATGCTAAAGCATTAAGTTAGAGATCATTCTCATTATTATATAATAATAAAGAAGTATCTTATAAACGACTGCTAATAAATTAAACGTTAAAACAATGTCAATGTTAAAACAATGGTTTTAAGGGGGTAAACTGGAATTACAGAACACACTCTTAGTGTTTCTACAAGACAAAAAACAGGTTGCTTCCAACTTTAAAAGATGTAAATTGGATAACCAATTTGTCTTATATCTTCAGTACTTTTAACAATCTTAAGACTTTCTCACAAGAAAGAAATGACGGATGCTTTTCAGTGACGGGTAAGATTAAAGGGAAAAACAAAAATTGGAAACTTGAAAGAACAGTTTCTACAGATTACCACCATACACCTCATAAATGTGATAGACCATTTTGAAATTTAATTTTCCAACCAAATGAGATTCACAGATAGTAAATGTAATAGAACTAAACCCATTTCTTTCATTTAAAGATAATATAGGGCTTCCCTGGTGGCGCAGTGGTTGAGAGTCCGCCTGCCGATGCAGGGGACACGGGTTCGTGCCCCGGTCCGGGAAAATCCCACATGCCGCAGAGTGACTGGGCCCGTGAGCCATGGCCGCTGAGCCTGCGCGTCCGGAGCCTGTGCTCCACAACGGGAGAGGCCACAACAGTGAGAGGCCCAAGTACCGCAAAAAAAAAAAAAAAAAAAAAAAAAAAAAAAGATAATGTAACTATTCACTATATAAACTGTTGTAATTGGCTTCTGTTCAATGGTAAAGGATACATTTGAGACTACAGCACCACTTTTTTTGAATAAAATTCTAAATGAATATACTGAGCTTGAGGAAACTGCCTTTAGTATCTCTTCTTCCAATCCCATCAGCATAACTCAGTAAAGATAGTTTCTCTACTTGAGTATTACTAAATCAAAGCACAGCAACAGTTTAGCTATGTTATTACCTGAAAGTAGTGCTGTCTTCCATCCAACCTAGATAAGTTAACAAGCAAGAAGTGAGCCTGTCACATCACAACTTTAAATAGTGATAAAACAGTGTTTATTCAAGTGTATGTTAGGTGTTTAGAACACCTAATTGCTATTGCATAACTTTATTTAGTTACAATCACAAAATTACATTAAGAATATAGCAGAGAGATTCACCCTAGTAATTGACTATACATACATAGTGTTTTGGGTTTGTTTTTTTTTTACAGTTTTTGTAACTCTTTGTGTTCTACTGTTATTTTACTGATTAATCAGTAAAATGTAATTTTGTGAGATGACTAAACTACTTGAGCTCGTATTTAGCATGTCTGTTGTTTTCACCTATTTGTTAATAATTCATTTTGTAAATATACCCGTCCATAATGGACTGGAAATTTCACTCTTCCTTCATCACAGTTTGAGAAACACTGGGCTAGCCTCAAACAGTGAATCCAAACTTGTATCCTGAGTTTGTGTCAACAGAGTAAATTCATGTAAATCCTGAACACATCTTTATTGAGATTTTGTGAAGTAAACCTAAATTTTTAAGTATCTAGAAATTTGACGGGTCTAGGAAAACATCTTAACCAGTTGTTGGTATTTATATGCAGAGTACTCATGGCCCCCAAGTAGCGGAGGAGTTAACAGGCCTCACATATTGCTTGCTTGTTTTCACAGTAAATAATGAAAGCTCAGACTAGAGCACATTTTCATATTTAATCCAGTGTCCTATCCATTGAAACTGTTGTCTCTGATAGGAAAAAACAAAAAAGCAAGGAATATTCCCTTAAGAACAAAACTTATCTAGTTTAGAGTTTAACAAACTGAAGAAAATTGTCTTTGGAAATATCAAAGTGTTCTGATTTTAATGTCAGACTCCCTGAAGTTTAAGTATATTTCAACTTGAAAACCAATTAAACACCTGGTTCGGAGATCTGCAGATCATTAGCCAGCTAGTATTGATGAGAATATTAGACCTTTCCACCACGATTAAAATACAAAACAAAACCAGTAGTATTCACAGTGACATGTCTGCCAGTCACCAAAACTGAACACTAGGAGGTCTTCTGTGGGTCATTCTGTAATGTGCAAGCAAATCTAAGCCATTCTTTCAAGACAGTAATCGGTGTTGGGAAAGAGGATGCCAGAGGCCATCAGAAATACTGCTACCATGAATAGTTTCCAGGTATGAGGAAAAACAGTTTAAACTTCCATTTTAAATTGAGGTTTTGGTAATTAATTTCACATTAAATATGAAAAGTAATGAGGAGTCTAGCAGTTATATGCACAAAACTGAGCTTGATTGTCAAGCACTTTGTTGCTCAGTCCCATTTTCCTTCAAATCACCTTATCGAATCAATACATTACCGTCAGTTTCTACCCCTACATGAAGACTCACACTACTAGAAAAAAACCCTTAAGCATTAATTTGTAATTTTTTTTACTCATCCCAGGTCCAAGTCTATTACTCCAAAATGCAATCTCAAAGCTCCTTCACTCTGCATAAACCTCTCCTGGCCTCTCTCAGTAGAAAATGGAAACCAAGAATTATGGATCTGCCTCACCATCTGGTACACCACCACCACCACCACCACCACCCCCCTTCTGTCTAATGCCAGACAAAGGTGATGGACTCCTTGAGAACAGAAAAGAACTCTTATTCACCTTGGGGTCCCCAGGGTCAAATTCCAAAGTGTATGTAATTAAGAAAAGGAATAACTCCCAACTCTTTCAAGTTCTGAATATGTGGTCTTCTCAAAAATAGATAGTTTGTATTCAAACTTTCTTTGATTACTTGTTTCTTTGATCCAGTTCTCTACCTTTGGAGGTCTCAAAAAAATAGCTCAAAAAGTAGGTGTTTTCTAGAACACTCCCACATGGGAATATTTGCAAATAAGAACTCTTGAGCCTAAATTTCTACTACTAAAAATCTTGTGATACCACATTTAAATTGTGCTGAAGTGGCTGAAGTAAAGGAAAATGACAAAACTAATCAACAAATGGACACTCTATTTTCTTTTATTTCCCACTGAAGTTTAAATTCCCTAGAGCTGACAAAAAGATATAAAAAACTGAGTCTCAAAAAGCTGGTATAAATTGAGGAGAAAATAATAAAATGCAGAGTACTTAATGTTTTATAAGAATTTGAGGGGCTTCCCTGGTGGCGTAGTGGTTAAGAATCCACCTGCCAATGCAGGGGACACGGGTTTGAGCCCTGGTCGGGGAAGATCCCACATGCCGCAGAGCACCTAAGCCCACACGCCACTACTACTGAGCCTGCGCTCTAGAGCCCGTGAGCCACAACTACTGAGCCTGTGTGCCTACAGCCCGTGCCCCACAACAAGAGAAGCCACCGTAATGAAAAGCCCGCACACCACAATGAAGAGTAGCTCCCACTCAACGCAACTAGAGAAAGCCCGTGCGCAGCAACAAAGACCCAACGCAGCCAAAAATAAATAAATTAATTAATTAAAAGAATTTGAGAGAATTCTGCCTATGTAAATCATCACAAAGTGGGAATAATCTAAGATGAGGAAAGATTTAACAGAGATGTAAAGATTTTCCAAGATGAAAAACATGATTTGCCAAATTTGAAATAACAGAAGCAGTGAATGGCAGGTGAAATATTACCAAATGAAAATCAGTGACATAATAAAATAAATGGACAAATTGTCCCACAACTCTAATCAAAAAGACAAAATAGATCAATAAAATGAAAGAAAAAAAGTCAGAATTATACAGATCAATCTTCCAATAAGAGTTGTAGAAAGAAAAACAGTATATTCTTCTACAAATTTATTGAGCATTTAGTATACTATAGCCAGGCACTGAGGAGACAACAGTGAACAAGATAGACATGGAAAAGTTCACATTCTAGAACAAATGAGGCTGAAGCAATAACCAAAGAAATGAAAACTCTACTGCTGAAGAAGAGAGAAAGGAAGAAAAGAAGGAAGGAGGGAAGGAAGGAGAAGGAAAAATGTCCACATTTTGTCTTCTAGCTAAATTTAATACAAAGACATTCTGGGAGAATTTCAAACTTCAAAGATAAAGTATCCTATAACCATTCAGAGTGGAAGTCAAGTTACTTACAATTAAAAAAAAATCTGATTGGCAATGTTTAACTAATATTACATGTGGACAAGGATGAGGTTAAATTGGCACTCCTATATGCTATAGAGGGAACATAAATTGGTAAAATTTTCTAGAGATAAATTTGACAATTTCACTTCCAGGAATATAGCCTAGAAAATAACCAAGGAGGTAAACATTTAGATAAACGTGTACGAGAGTGCTCATCACAGCATTATTTAAAATGGTAAATTAAAAAACAACCTAGGACTTCCCTGGCAATCCAAGTAGTTAAGATTTGCACTTCCAATGCAGTGGGCGCAGGTTCGATCTCTGGTTGGGGAACTAAGATCCCACATGCCGTGCACCACAGCCAGAAAAAAAACTACATGGCAAACAATCTAGGATGAAACAAATCACATTTTGCCCATTCAGTGGAATACTATGCAGATATCAAAAGCTGTTTTCAAATATTTTATTACATGTCAAAATGCTTACAATTCAAAATTAAATGAAAACAAAGCACAGTCTCAACTTTGTTCCTTAAAAAAAGCACATATTTATGTGTATACATAAACATTTGTATGAATATACATATATACATGTACATATGTATACACATACATATGCATAGACAAAAATCAACTGGAAGGAAGTGCACTAAAAATGTTAATCGTGGTGACACTGGAGATAATATTTATCTCCTTTGCTTTGCAAATTTTTAAAAATACAGAATAAAATTTTCAAGACCATTTACACTCAATGTAATGACAGACCAATATGGCTGGGTTTAAGTCTACCATCTTGCTGTTTTCTATTTGTCCCATTTGTGCTTTGTTCCTTTTCTCCTCAATTCCTGCCTTCTTTCGGATTAACCGAGTATTTTTTAGGATTCTGTTATATCTCCCCAATTAGTTGACTAGCTATACTTGTTTAATTTTTCTAGTGGTTGCTCTAAGCTTTACATTATACGTATTTAACTTCTCATTCTACTTTCCTATGGTATACCTCTTCATGTATAATGTAAGAACTTTACAACTGTATGCTTCCATTTACCTTCCTCCCAACTTTTGTGCTGTTGTCAAATGTTTTACTTCTACATGTTGCAAAACCTATGTCATTATTTTTGCTTTAAAAACAGAGCATATTTTTCTATTTACTAATTCCAAAACATTTCCATCACCCCAAAAGAAACCCTATACCTGTTGGCAGTCACTCAGTTCAATCGTCTTTTAAAAGGATTAAAAAATAAATTTCTGTATATCTGCCCCCACATTTACCACTTCCGGTACTTTTTAATCCTTTGCAAAGATTCAGATGTCCATCTTAAATAATCTTCCTTCTGCCTGGAAAACTTCCTTTAACATTTCTTGTGTGGGTCTGCTGGCAACAAATGCTTTTGGCATTATTAGATTATTCAAAAAGTATTTTGCTCCCATTTCTGAAAGGCATTTTCCTAGGTAAGGAATAAGGCTGTCAGTTTTGTGGGTTTTTTTTTTTTAAGCACTTTAAAGATGTCTCTTCACCATCTTCTTCTTTTTTTATTTTTTTTAAATTTTATTTTTGGTTGTGTTGGGTCTTCATTGCTGTGCATGGGCTTTCTCTAGTTGTGGCCAGAGGGGGCTACTCTTGGTTGCAGTGCGCAGGCTTCTCATTGCAGTGGCTTCTCTTGTTGTGGAGCACAGGCTCTAGGTGTACACGCTTCAGTAGTTGTGGCACGCCAGCTCAGTAGTTGTGGCTCTCGGGCTCTAGAGCGCAGGCTCAGTAGTTGTGGAGCACCGGCTTAGCTGCTCTGCAGCATGCAGGATCTTCCCGGACCAGGGATCGAGCCCATGTCCCCTGTATTGGCAGGCGGATTCTTAACCACTGTGCCACCAGCGAAGTCCCTCTTCACCATCTTCTGATCTGCTAAATTTCTGATGAAAAATCTGCCGACATTCTTATGTTTGTTACTCTGTACATAATGTGTGTGGGGTTTTTTCTGCTACCTGCTTTTGGGATTTTTCTCGTTATCACTGGTCGTCAGCAATTTGACTATCATGTTCCTTGGTGTGGTTTCCTTTATATTTATTTTCCTTGGAAATTTATTGAGCTTCTTGGGTCTGTGGGTTTGCAGTTTTCATTAAATTTGGAAATTTCCGGTCATTATTTTTAAAAGTATTTTTTGTCCTCCCCTTTCCCTCTCCAAAAAGGGCTCAAATATATGTACATTAGACTGTTTTTTGTTCCTGACTTCTGTTATAGTCATTGGTGATCTATTAATTTTCCCAACATTTTTCTCTTTTTCTCATTTCAGACACTTTCTATTGTTACGTAAGTTCACTGATCTGCTGTGCCTCATTGTTGTCAGTTCCATCAGTGTTATTTTTTCATTCCATTTCCATCTCTAAAAGCTATATTTAGGTCTTTTTTATATCTTCCATTTCTCTCCCCATTATGTTAATCATTTTCTCTACCTACCTGAACATACAGAACATATATATATATATATATATATATTTTTTTTTTAACATCTTTATTGGAGTATAATTGCTTTACAGTGATGTGTCAAACATATAACAGCTGCTTTAACATCCTTGTTCGTTAATTCCATCATCTCTGGGTCTATTTCTACTGATTGATTTTTTCTGATTATAGGTCATATTTCCCTGGTTCTTTGCATGCCTGGTAATTTTTGATTGGCTTGTGAATTTTATGCTTTGGGCGCTGGATTTTGCTATATTCCTTTAAATAGTGCCTGACTTTGTTCTGGTGTACAGTTAAGTTTCTTGGAATCAGTTGGATCCTCCAAGGCTTGCTTTTGTGCTTTGTGAGAGTGAGTCCACAGCAGCCTTTAATTTAGGGCTAATTTAGCCCTATTACCGAGACAATACCTTTCTGATGCCCTGTGCATGCTCTGGCAAGTGAGAACTTAGACTCTTCCCAACCTGTGTGCGCTCCCATCTACCATTCTCCAGTGAAGTTCTTTCTCTGGCCTCAGGGGGTTTCCTCTCATGCATGTGCAGATCAGTACTCAGCCAGACTCAAGGGGACACCTCTGCATATCTCTGGAGTTCTCTGTGCAACTCCCTCCTCTCTTGTCTGCCCCACAAATCATAGCTGCCTTCAAACTCCTGTCTCTGTCTTCTCAACTCAGTGAGACCACTGGGCTCCCCATTCCTGCTCTGCAGCCTGAAAACCACCTCCAGATAATAAACTGAGGCAACCATAGAGCTCAGAAGGTTTGCTTCTCTTCTTTCAGTGATCACAGTTCCTGTGCTGCCTGTTATCCAATGTCTCTTAACTGTTATTTCTTACATTGCCTGGTTTTCTAGTTGCTTAAGGTAGCAAGGTAAATTCAGTCATTGTTATTCCCTCACTGCTGGACAGAATAAGTTTTGTAAATCAACTATTTTACAATTTCCTATCTAAAGCCTTTTTCTTAGTTCATTCAGCTCTACCTCTTTTAAAAAAAAATATCTAACAATGCTAACTACTCCTTTTTTTTCTTAGAATCTGCTCCACTCTCAGTTTGACACTAAACTCTTTTAATTCTACTTCTCTGATTATGACTTATTCTTGAATCCTCAAATACAGGCAAGTTTCCAAAGTTCTGTCCTTGCCATATTTTGTTCTCCATCTGTGCAAGATCTCACCATGTGTAATTTCAACAAGCCCCACAGTTTCCTTTATGACCTCTTTTGCTGCTGACTCTTAACACAACAGAAGCACCATATGTAACTGGCCTTGGACTTCTTCATTCATGAATAGAACACAAAGAAAAAAAAGGCAGAATACAAAATGTAAAATCTCAACTACATCTTAAAACGTGAGTTTATTTATATACATTTATATGTATGTAACCATAAAAAAACCCAGGAGTTAATTCAATTAAATGTTAAGAATGATTATCTGCTTTATGAATACTTTTTATTCTATATATTTTTCTGTATTTTCTATACACACATACACACATAAACAACAAATTTATAATGAGAAGTTTATTTTCTAAATCCCCATGTCTAGCTCACAGCTCCCGCTATTTCATAGGCCAGCATCTCAAACCAAAATTTTCAAAAACCAGTCACATATCTTCCACCTAGAGTCTGCCTGTCCCTTTCTGTTCTATTTAATGGTACAAAGTCCTCCCATAAACTCCAAAGCCATTTCAACTTGTTCCTTTGTCTCCACATCAATCCCCACAGTCAACAGTTCCAATGAAACAATGAGTTTCAATTCACAGGAAACAAGATTACTGCAGAAGGCTCTAGACTAACGATCTCAAGCAGTACTGAACAGCTAGCAGAACGAGGAACCCTCTTAAACAGGTCAGAGACAGAGGAGAAACCTGCAAAGAGGAAGCAATGCCCTTGGCAGAGAACCAGGCTGTGCCTGGGGTAAAGAACTAGATTTTGAGAAGATCAAAGTTGGACAATAAACCCAGGGTAAAAACTACTGAGCAGACTGAGGGTCAAGAGACTGGGGACTGGATAAGCCTGCATTTTGGTTGGCACCTACAGATGAAATAAAGCTTCAAATGGCACGTTGGCATAAAGTTGTTTTGCTGTCAAAACTGGCATTTTTGGTTAAGGTGAATAATACACATTATCAACTTTTTAACATGTAATTAGCCAGCTCTGAATAAGGTCATAACTTTTTATTTTAATGATCTTTTAAAAATAAGAAATAAATGGACAAGGTACAGAATTCAAAGGTCACAAATTGGTTAAATGAACTTTGGGGACATTATGCTAAGTGAAATAAGTCAGTCACAAAAAGACAAGTACTGTGTGACTCTACGTTTACGAGGTATCTAGAGTAGTCCAAGTCATAGAAACAACAAAAGCAGAATGGTGATTGCTAGGGGTCAAGGTGAGGAGGAAATGAGTTATTCAGTGGGTATGAAAGGTTCTGCAGACTCTGCTCGCACAAGGACGTGAGCATACTTAACAGTAGGTACTGAACTGCACACTTCAAATGGTTACGATGGTAAATTTTATGTTATGTGGATTTTGCCACGATTAAAAATTGTTTTAAAGTCACAAAACAGTATGCAGAGCAAGTGTCTCCCACTTTGCCCCCAGCCACCCACCTCTCCTCAGAGAAAGCCAGCATTAGTATGTCTTTCTATCCTTCTAGAGAGATTCTATTTATATATGCTTGTATGTACATGCCTTAAAAGAAAATACCCAAACGGAAATGGTAGCATACTACCTATAGTGTTCACGCACATTGGTCTTTTCATTTAATATATCTTACAGATACTTCTCAAGGAGTTCATAAAGAACTGCCTTACTCCTTTTAAGAGCTACTACTAATTCACTGTATGACTATACCATTAGTTATTTTACCAGTTCCCCACTGATGGATAAATGTGTATGTTTATGTATGTGTGTGCTTACAAGCATAGAAGGGAATTGCTAAAACAAAGGTCTGTGCTTTATGACTATGTATATACACTTTTTATTTTAAAATTGTTATTCAAGTATAGCATACATTCACAAATCCTAGGTTTATAACTTGATGAATTTTCCCAATGTAAACACAACCGTGTAACCAGCAGCCACATCAAGATACAGGACATTACAAGCCCCTCAAAGCCCTTCTTGTGTTCCCTTTCAGTGAGCTCCATCAAGGGTAACACTACCCTGACTTCTAACACCATAGATTAATTTTGTCTGGTTTTCAACTTAGGTGTTTGGCTCTTCCACTCAATATTACGTTTGTGAGAATCATCCATATGGTGTATGAACTGTCATTCATTCTTTTTTTTTTGCTGCGTCACGCGGCATGTGGGATTTTAGTTCCGCGACCAGGGATCAAACCCGCGCCCCCTGCACTGGAAGCACGGAATCTTAACCACTGGATAGCCAGGGAAGTCCTGTAATTCATTCATTCTTTCTCTCTGTAATATTCCATTGTGTAATACATCACAATTTATCCATATTACTCTTGAGGTACACGCATTGTTAATTTTAATGGATATTGTCTGCTCTCCATAGTTTAGAATCCTACCATTACTAAATGGAAGTAGCTATTTCTCTACGCCTTAGCTACATTAATCAAACTTTTTTCTTTGCCAATCATATATATTTAAAATGCTTTCAATTTGCTTTTCTCTTATTATAATTGAAACTGGGGATCATTTCCTGTTTAAAATTATTTGTTTTTACTTTCAACTGTCTTTGAATGTCCTATCCTACTTGTCTACTGAGTTGTTGGTCTTTTCTGAATTGATTTAAAAGGACTCCCAGATTTTTTGCTTTTTCTTTTTAAAGAAAATTAGCTCCTTAAATATGATGCATGGCAAATTTTTTTCCCAGTTTATCTTTGGAGTTCCAACTTTGTTTTATGTTAGTTATTGCCATGCATAGGTTTTGTCTGTCTTTATGTGAATTCATCAACTTTTTTTTCTTTATGGCTTCTGGGGTTCTGCAACACTTAGGGCAACTGGAACTGTCATACGTTGCTGATGGGTATAAGCTGGAACAGTCACTCCGGAAAACTGTTTGGCAATATATACTAAAATTAAACATACACATATACTATGACCCAGCATTTCCACTCAATTCCAACAGAAAATGAGCACTTGTGCTCCCCCCACAAACATGTACAAGAATGTTCTCAGCAGTTTTATTCATTTTACCCCCAAAATATGAACAACCAAAATTTCTATCAACAAAGTGTGGCATATTAACACAACATAATATGACACAAGAGTAAAAAAAGAACTGCTACATGCAACATAAATAAATCTCACAGACATAATGTTAAGCAAAAGAAGCTAGACACAAAAGAAGACTTACTTATTCGCTTTATTTGAAGATCAAAACCAGGCAAAACTAATCTATGGATAGCGGTCTGAATAGTGGTTATCACTGGTGGAGGTGGTATTGACTGGGAAGAGCATAACGGAGAATTTTGAGATGCTGGAGATAGTCTATATCTTGATTGAGGCGGTGAGTACTTTGTGTATACATACATAAAAATTTGTTGAGTTGGTCCCTTAAAGTATGCATACTTTCTTGTGAATTGTATCTCAATAAAAGTTTTTCTTTTTTTTTTTTTTTGCTGTACACGGGCCTCTCACCGTTGTGGCCTCTCCCGTTGCGGAGCACAGGCTCCGGACGCGCAGGCTCAGCCGCCATGGCTCACGGGTCCAGCCGCTCCGCGGCATGTGGGATCTTCCCGGACCGGGGTACGAACCCGTGTCCCCTGCATCAGCAGGCGGACTCTCAACCACTGCGCCACCAGGGAAGCCCAAAGTTTTTCTTTTTTAAAGTGAGATAGCAAGCTAGCTTTTTTTCCCAAATGGCTACTCAGTTGACCCCATACTATTTACTGAAGAATTGTTTTCATCCTTATCATATTTAACATTTCTATAAATGAGGCCACTTAAGTACTCTCAACTCTGTCCAGTGATAACTTGTCTACTCTGGTATTCTTAATTACTTCAGCTTTAACACAGACTTTAATAGCAATAATACCTCCTTCATGAACACTGGTTTTCATAATACTTAAAATTCCACATATGTCCTTTCATATGAACTTTAGAATCAAGTTTTGAAAACCCTGTTTGAGATATTGTTATTACACTGAGTTTACAGATTATATTTTATAAACTTCAAGATACCTTCGATGTGAAACTAACATAACACTGTAAATCAACTATACTCCAATAAAAACTTTAAAAAAAAAGATACCTTCGATGTAAGATTTACAATTATTTTATGTAGCACTAAAAAATAAGACATTGCCCAGCTATGACATAATGCTGAGGATTTTTATTTTATGCCTATTGTTAAATTACCTTTTTCTCTTCAAAAACTCTGTTAGGAAGATATGCAAAACCTCTTTTTAGAAATCTATAAAACATTATTGAGAAAAAAATTAAAGAAGACCAAAACACATGGAGAGAAAATACTCATGAATCGGAAGACTCATCGGTATAAAGATTTCGATTTCCACTAAACTTATCATTGTGGAACCTCACAAGCTGATTCTAAAATGTATATGCAAATGCAAGGGGCTCAAAATAACCAAGAATTATCTACTGCATATCAAGATTTATAAAACTAGAGTAGTAATTCTCATACTTTTTGGTCTTATACTCCTACAAGTTATTGAGACTCTAAAGAGCTTTAGTTTATGTGAGTTTATTTTTTTTCACATTTGAAACTGAAGCAGAAAATTCTGAAATATTTATTTATTCATTTAAAAATAATAAGAAACCCATTACATGCTAACAGAAATAACTTTATGAAAAATAACTCTTTTCCAAAACAAAAATATTTAGCAGGAAGAGTGGCACTGCTTTACATTTCTGTAAATCTCTTTAATATCTGGCTTAATAGGAGACAGCTGGATTCTCAAATCTGCTCCTTTATTCAATCTATTTCAATATCACATGTCATGCATCCTCTGGAAAACCTATTGTAGACTCATGAGAGAATGAGAGTGAATAAGGCAAATAACATCTTACTATTACTACGAAAATAGTTTTGACCTCAGAGACCCCCTTAAAGGGTCTCAGAGACCCTACATGGTCCCAGGAGAACTACTGAAATAGACTATTTAAGACAATGTCACTTTGGCATAAGGACAGACAAAATAGAAAAATGGAAGAGGAGAGCCCAGACAAATCCTTGTACATACAATCAGCTGATTTATGACAAAAGTGACTCTGCAGAGCAGGGGAGAATGGACATTTTAAAAAGTGGTGCCACAATAACAGTAACTGGACAGTCATATAGGAAAAGAATTAAACTGACCCCTATCTCACACCATTAAAAAAATTCCACATAGATTGTTGATCTAAATGTGAAAGGCAAAACCTAACAGAAAATAATATAGAATATATCTTCATCACCAGGATACAAAAAGTGCTAATTATAAAGGAAAAGACTGACATACTTAACTACATTAAAATTAAGGATTTCTGTTAATCCAAATATACCTTTAAGAAAATGAAAAGGTAAGGCAAGCCAAAGAGTGGAAGAGGATATCTGCAATATGAGTATCTGAATATACACACACAAATAAGACAAAGATAGAACACCAGATAGAAAAATGGGCAAATGACTTTAATAAGCCTTTAATCAGCCTTTCGAAAAGATGATGGTCAATAAACACACGAAAGGCTGTTCAACTCTACTGGTAATCAGGGGAATGCAAATTAAAACCAAAGAGGAGTGTTAAATAGTACAACCACTTTGGGAAACTGTTCTGTAGTTTCTATTAAAATTAAACGCCTACCTGATGCCCCAAAATCCACTCCTCGATATATAGTCAAGAGAAATGAGTATGTATATATAGAAAGATGTGCATGAGAATATTCATAAAAGCTTAATTCACAATAGCCAAACTTAGAAACAATAATCAATAAGAAAATGATAATCATAAAATGGGACTAAGCAGTAAAAAAAGAAAAACTAATAAAACCAACAACTTGGATGAATTGCAAAAAACATTATTATGCTGGGCAGAAGAAGCCTGACACAAAAGAGTTCATACTGTTACAAACTCATTTACATGAAGTTCAAGAACAGGCAAAACAAATTTATAGTGGTAGAAGTCAAAACAGTTTTGTCAGAATAATAGCTTCTGACTGGAAAGGAGTATGAGAGAACTTTCTGGAGTGATGGAAATGTTCTATATCTTCATATGGATATGGTACATGCATATGTAAAATGTTCTTCAAGCTGTACATTTAAGATTTTTGCAACTTATTGGATATGACATATACCTCAAATTACACAAAAAAATCCATTACATATAAACCAGAATGGTTACTTTAACAGATTGACAATTCCAAGGCTTGGCAAAGAGGTGGAATAACAGGAATTCTCATACACTGCTGGTAGGAATCTAAACTAGCGCAATGACTTTGAAAAATAGTCTGGCATTACCAACTAAAACTGAAGAATCACAGAAGTGTTCACAGCAGTATTATTCATAATTGCTGCAAAGTAAAAACAATTTAAATACCCATCCAAAAAAAGAGCAAAACAATCAACCGTGATATATTTGTATAAAAGAACATCCCGCTGGGCTTCCCTGGTGGCGCAGTGGTTGAGAGTCCGCCTGCCGATGCAGGGGACGCGGGTTCGTGCCCCGGTCCGGGAGGATCCCACATGCCGCGGAGCGGCTGGGTCTGTGAGCCATGGCCGCTGAGCCTGCGCGTCCGGAGCCTGTTGCTCCGCAGCGGGAGAGGCCACAGCAGTGAGAGGCCCGCGTACCGCAAAAAAAAACACCGCGTACCGCAGTGACAAACTACAGCTCCATCACACACAGATGAATCTCACAAAATAATGTTGAATGAAAGCAGCCAGAGTAAAGAATACAAAATGAATGGTTCATTTATATAAGGTTGAAAAAGCAGGCAAAACTAAACTACCAAGTTTGGGTGCAACCTTAGGTAGAAAAGAAAGTGATTATCATAAAAGTCAGGGCAGAGCTTATTCTAGTGAAGGAGTAGAAGTATACTTCATAAGGAGGGCTTTCTGCAGCACTGAAAATTGTCTGTTTAATGACCTGAATGTTGGTTACAAGGCTTATGCTTTATAATCACCACATCAAAACAATATGCACAGATCAATGACTTTTCTGTATGTAACAGAACAAAACCAAAAAGGTTACAAATCAGAAAAAAGGTTTAAAAAAGTCAACTGGGGGCTTCCCTGGTGGCGCAATGGTTGAGAGTCCGCCTGCCGATGCAGGGGACGCGGGTTCGTGCCCCGGTCTGGGAGGATCCCACGTGCCGCGGAGCGGCTGAGCCCGTGAGCCGTGGCCGCTGAGCCTGCGCGTCCGGAGCCTGTGCTCCGCAACGGGAGAGGCCACAACAGAGAGAGGCCCGCATACCGTAAAAAAAAAAAAAAAAAAAGTCAACTGGACCTGGTGACTGATTGGGTTGGGGTGGGGGTTAGTAAAGGCAACCGAGGAAAACGCCCGGGTTGCTGACTTGCACAACTGTTTGGGTGGGATGCCTTTCACTGAGACAGGAAACAGCATTTCAGGGGAAGAATATGAATTAAACTTTGTACATGGTGAATTTAATAGTTCCAAGCAGAGATATCCAACAGGCAATTACATATGCAGAACTTGAGCTCAAAGGAGAGGTCCAGACTAGAAATACAAATTTTGGATACATCTGTAAGTGAAATCATGGGCAGGGATGTGATTGTTTAGGGAAAGAAGACTGACCAGAGGGTGTACGGCTGATCCCTGGTATGTCAGCATTTAATGGGCAGGTACAGGATGATAAACCAGTAAAGAAAACTGAGAAGGGAGCGAGCAGCGGGAGGACAATCAAGAACATGTCATGAACCATTAAGCGAAGGAAGAGAACATCTCATGAGTAATTAGTCATTCACTGCAGGTTGATGCATAGTTAAGAAAACATATGGGTTATGTGCAATACTCAGCAAGCCAGTTTTTACTCCACCTCTCTCTGGCTGATTTGAGAGAAGCAACACCCAGAGAGAAAAGCACTGCTTCTGAGAACGGTTGCAAGTTTTTGTGTTATCTTTAGAAGTGAGGAATTAAGGCCCCTCTCGCTCTTCGCCCTGACTCTCAGGAAAGAAGAAGACAGATTTGGGAGCACTGATAGGTCTGTGTGCTACTGGGTAGAATCACCATCAAAAGGTCAGTACACCCGTGCGGGCTCATTTTTCTGCTTCTTCCATGTGACTGAAGTGGTATGAGATGCGTTCAAGAGAGGACTTCCTCTATTCCAAGTGACAGCCAGGGCCAAACCTACTACTTGGGCAGAAAAGGCCAGAGGCAGGTGGCCAAGACCAGATCAGCAGTCAGCCAGGGCAAATGGGCTCTCTCTGGTTACAAGGCCCTGAGCACTGATAGGAATGAGTTAGAGCAGCTTTGCCCATATAGTAAGGGAAAGATCTAGCCACGTTTGAAAACTGGGGAGATAGAGGGTGTCCATCCCATGGCCTGTTTCACTTTGAAACAAATGAAGCTTAACTAAATTGAGAAAAACAGCATCTCCATATGAAGCAGCTGGGTTCATTCCAGTCTTCTGTCTTAGAGTTTGATGCCCAAGTCCTACTCAAGATGCAAAGTATTTTGGTTTTTCATTGCTGGTACAAAGATAAACCTCTCTCTTAGGGACCCTATAGACTTGAAAATAATGGCTGTGGACTGGAGGGAATTCTAGTATTCCTGGATCCCACCGGAATACCATCATAAAATTTCTCAATTTCTAGCACCACATAAATCACATACAAAACAAAATAAAACCACAATGGGCATTTGGTTAAAATGGCATCAGATTAGCAACTCCAGAATAAGTAGAAAGTCGCAATATGTTTGTTCCTTGATACAAAGGTTTTAGTGAAGGTTGTCTCCTTCCCAAATCATCTATAAATTCAGTACAATTCTAATCAAAATGTCAATGGGATTTTTTTTTAGAGCTCATCAAAGTAAATTCTAAAATTCACCTGAAACAATACATGCATGAGAACAGCCAAGAAAAATTTGAAAATGAGCATATTTGCTCTATCAGGTATCAAACTGTATTATATAAAGCCACAGGGGAAAGGGGGACTGTGGTAATGGAATTCTGCAGAAACATACACAAACAAATCACTGGAACTGAACTGAGAGTCCAGAAAGAGGCCCTATGTATATAAGGAAATTCTTGCACCATTTCCAATGTGGACAGGTCAATAAGTGGAATTAGGCAAAAGCTTATCAATTTTTTAAAAAGTACGTTAGATCCCTACCTCACACCTGACAAAAAAGTAAACTGCCCACAAACTAAAAGAGTTAAATATGAAAAAACAAATTTCAAATATAACACACAAGAGTTTAAAAAAAAATCTTGGGGGGACTTCCCTGGTGGCACAGTGGTTAAGAATCTGCCTGCCAATGCAGGGGACACAGGGTTCGAGCCCTGGTCCGGGAAGTTCCCACATGCTGCAGAGCAACTAAGCCTGTGCACCACAACTACTGAGCCTGTGCTCTAGAGCCCGCGAGTCACAACTACTGAAGCCCACGTGCCTAGAGCCCATGCTCCGCAACAAGAGAAGCCACCACAATGAGAAGCCCGCACACCGCAACGAAGAGCAGCCCCCGCTCGCCACAACTAGAGAAAGCCCGCATGCAGCAAAGAAGACCCAACACAGCCATAAATAAATAAATAAATTTATAAGAAAGAAAATCTTGGGACTTCCCTGGCGGTCCAGTGATTGGGACTTCGCCTTCCAATGCAGGAGGGTTTGGGCTTCCCTGGTGGCGCATTGGTTGAGAGTCCGCCTGCCGATGCAGGGGACATGGGTTCGTGCCCCGGTCCGGGAAGATCCCACATGCCGCGGAGCGGCTGGGCCCGTGAGCCATGGCTGCTGAGCCTGCGCGTCCAGAGCCTGTGCTCTGCAACGGGAGAGGCCACAACAGTGAGAGGCCCGCGTACCGCAAAAAAAAACCAAAAACAGAAACAATGCAGGAGGGTTTGATCCCTGGTCAGGGAGCTGGGATCCTGCATGCCTTGCAGCCAAAAAACCAAAACATAAAACAGAAGAAATATTGTAACAAATTCAATAAAGACTTTAAAAATGGTCCACATCAAAAAAAAATCTTAAAAAAAAAAAAAACTTGGGATGGTAGAGATTTTGATAAACAAGATTAAAGAAAAAAACAAAAAAACTCAAAAGCTACAAAGAAGTCGAAGATGGGACCACATAAAAAGTTTAAACTTCTGTATGAATAAAAATACCATAAATGGGTTTCCCTGGTGGCGCAGTGGTTGGGAGTCTGCCTGCCAATGCAAGGGACATGGGTTCATGCCCTGGTCCGGGAAGATCCCACATGCCATGGAGCCATGGCCACTGAGCCTGTGCGTCCAGAGCCTGTGCTCCGCAATGGGAGAGGCCACAGCAGTGACAGGTCCGTGTACCGCAAAAAAAAAAAAAAAAAAAAAAAAAAAAATACCATAAATGAAATTAAAAGACAAGTGAGAAACTAGGAGAAAATACCTGTAATACATATAACAAAGGATTAACTACTCTGATAGCTAAAGAATTCCTGTGAACCAATAAGAAAAAACGACAACACTGAAGGGAAAAAATGGGCAAAGGCATGTACAGGCAATATCCAAAAGGAATATGAATGCCCATTAAACATATGTCTGTACAAAAATTAGGTTACAGACTCATCTAACACCTGATAAGCTACATCCTAGATGATTAAGAAATTAATTTTTTCAAAACTAAGAGAAATTATAAATTCATCAGATATCAGAATGAGAAATGCCCTTCTAAACTTAAAACCTATGAGAAAAAATTACAAAGAAAAATAATTAAATTTTATATACTTAAAAAAAAACCCGGCTTCCCTGGAGGTGCAGTGGTTGAGAATCTGCCTGCCAATGCAGGGTACACGGGTTCGAGCCCTGGTCTGGGAAGATCCTACATGCCGCGGAGCAACTAGGCCCGTGAGCCACAACTACTGAGCCTGTGCGTCTGGAGCCTGTGCTCCGCAACAAGCGAGGCCGTGATAGTGAGAGGCCCACACACCGCGATGAAGAGTGGCCCCTGCTTGCCGCAACTAGAGAAAGCCCTCGTGCAGAAATGAAGACCCAACACAGCCAAAAAAAAATAAATATAAAAATAAATATTTTTTAAAAACCCATAGTACTGCAAAAATTAATGAAATTGAACTAAACTGGCAAAAATATTAACAAATATAATAAAATATTCATATCCTTTAAGCATATAAAGGATTTGTCTAAATCAATATAAAAATTCTAAGATCTATACAGGCAAGACTGGAGAAGAAAGGCAAACAGTTAATAAAATGTGAAAAACATTAAACCTTACTTATACCTTGGGGGGAAATGCAAGTCAAAACAATGAGATGACATTTTTCATACATGAAACTGATAACGGTCTAAAAAATGAGGATGCCCAATACTGGCAGGGGGTACAGGGCACTTGACATTCTCTTACATTACTGGTGGAATTTTTAATGACATAAGAAAATAGTTGTGACATGTTAGATGAGGAGAAAAGATATAAAGTACGTACAGTATGATCTCAACCGTATTTTAAAATAAGAGCTAAGTTTTATGAGCACTTACTTCTGTGCCTGGCACTGTGCTAAGACCATTTTCAGGTATTGGTGCATTGGTGCACTTCATACAATAATCCTGAGTTAGACGCTATTATTATCCTCATTTTATGGAGGAGGAAACTGCGACGAGATCAAGTTATGGAACCAAGGTTTCAACCCAGTTACACTTGCTCTAGAGTCTGTGATAGTAACTATTAGCACAAAGCAGAGGAGGAAATAAATCAAACTCCTAAGACAAAGTGATGTTGAATATACTCCACTTAATTCCTATTTTGTCATGGATTTTCCATTTTACTTCTCAAACACAATGATGGTCTTTAAAAGGTCAATAATCACACAACAGTGACAACAGCATCCTTGAAATGCCCCGAAGTTACAGGTGCTAACAACAAAAGAAACTTTATAGATCATAATCCAGGGTATTTAAAAATGTTGTTCAGCAAAAGAACTTTTTTGTAAGTGAAAATTTAAATGGATCTATGATATGAGAAACAGATTAAAGCAGTATTGCATTGTATTAGTGTATTTGAAAAGCTCAAATTTATAACATTTACAATGAAACTCTTCTGGTGAATACAAACTTCAAATTATGGATGATTAGGGCAGTCGAATTTGTTTTGTTTCATTGCCCAGTATCAAGAAAAACCTGATTCACAGAGAATAGCAATTGCAAATAAGAGTTTTTGTGATTCTTTAAAAAACAGCACATAAATGCTATCTGAGGATTTTATTACACCTGTCTGGAAGTCCAAGTAGAACTTCTAAGTTAAACCTCTAATAATATTAGGAATGAGAATACTTGGTAACCACAAATATTTTTGGTAAAAAATAAAAATCTTAAAATATATACTAATCATGACATCAAAGCATTATACATAAGGCAGTCACAAGTTATTGCACAATGCAATGAGAGTTGTCTACAGGAGCAAACTTGCTCATATAATTTTACAAAAGCAAATAAGGACTGGTCTGAATTTTTAAAAGACCAGTGTAAAGCTACAATCTTTCCAATCAATAAAATTTTTAAAAATTCAAGTATAGGCACAAAGAAAGCAAGAAACACTATTATAAGGATTGTTATCTGGCTGTTGGCGTTATGGATAATTTTCATTTTTTCTTTTTGCTTATTTCCCCTCAAACACCCTAAATACACTACTTTTTTTTTCTTTTTTACTTTTACTTTTAAAATAGTTATAAATCACAGGAATTTTCAAAAAAATGTACAGGAAGGTCCTGAGGACCCTTCACCTAACTTCCTTCAATGGTAATATCCTACATAGCTCTAGTGTAAGATCATAACCAGGAAACTGACCTTGGTACAAAGTTTACTCCTATTTCACCACTTCTACATTCGTGTGTGTGTTTGTGTGTGTGTGTGTGTGTGTGTTGTGTGTGTGTTCTATGCAATTTTATCACATTTGTAGCTTTGAGTAACCACAGCTGAGATACAGAACTGTTCCCTCCCCACAAAGCTCTCTCGTGCTGCCTCCTTAGCCACCCCTTCCCCCATTCCTAACTCCCAGCAACAGCTAAGCTATTCTCCATCTCTATAATTTTGTTATTTCAATAATGTTATATAATGCAATCATATAGAATGCAACCTTTTAAGATTGAATATTTTTTTTACCTAGATAACCCGGCAGTACAAATCAGCGGTCTCTAATGTAAAATTTAGCATAAGATACATCTGAGTGTATATAAATGTTTATAATGTTTTAAAGTTTACAGTATTAAAAATGTGACTCAAATGCTTATGAAATCCCTGTTGTACCACCACAGAACTAGGATTCTGGGGGATGAATTTTAAAAATTGATAATCTAATACAAGTCTAGTGCAATCTAGTACAAACACTGTACAGAAGAGAAACCCAAGGCACAGTGCTTGTTAAGTTTTATCTATGTTTACAAGAACACGTGGCTTACAAGAATGCCTGGTTTTGCATTCTTCTGGCCAAGATCTAGATTCCAGTCCTCTCCTAACCCAGGTAAATCTATATTACATTCAAATATGACCATTTGCTATTCCCCTCAAAATGGTCACCGTTTTCTGCCTTTCCTCATGTTGTTTGCTAGAATCCTTCCAAATCATCAAGGAAATGAATTCTTCTTAAATTCCTGGTTCTGGTGACTTAACCCCACCACATCCCAGGCCCAATTCTTCTGTTTCTATATGCAGTAGGTCCTTATGACTCAACACCTCTCTCAGGAAGGACTACCCCACCCCAGTACAAATTCATAACATTTTCCCCTCCCCTCTACACCTCCAGGTACGTAGATCCACTTTATCTTTCTTCTCTCGGCTATTCTGTTAGGTCTTCCTGATAGCTCACCCCACTGTATACCTGTTCACTCACTAGGTGTGACAAATGCCTTATCTTCACAAGTTTAGGCGTAGAAGGCAAACACTCCAGGGATTTACTTCTTGAATACCGTGCCTTCAGAGTAATGTCCTTGCTTTTCCAAAAAGATTGCTCCCAATAAGTAAAAGCTAAAACACAAACATACAGATGCAAAAAAAAAAGCATAGATGTTTGCATATTTTTAAAAATTTGGCTGATATGGGTATCACTATATCAAAATCACATCAAATGGAATTTAAAGTAGTGGTAAAGAGCCAGATTGCCTGGGTTAAAATGTAGCCTCTGCCACTGTACTATCTAAATCAAGTTTCATTTACATTCTGTGTGCTTCAATTTTCTCATCTGTAAAATGGTGATAAAAGTGCCTCACAGGACAGCTGTGAGAATTAAATAAACTGCATTTAGAACACTGCCTAGTACACAGTAAACATTATCCAAGTATTAACAATTATCTCTAATGCATGGCAATCCAAGTTCACCTCTTTGTGATATCCCTCTATTCCCCTTACATTCTTTGAAGTCTATACTGCTTCTGAAATTTCCATACCAAGAAACAATGGTCACATAAGAACCTGTATTTTATTTATTAAATTCATCTTGGTCAAAACTAACCAGTAGGGCTTCCCTGGTGGCGCAGTGGTTGAGAGTCCGCCTGCCGATGCAGGGGACACGGGTTCGTGCCCCGGTCTGGGAAGATCCCACATGCCGTGGAGCGGCTGGGCCTGTGACCAATGGCCGCTGAGCCTGCGCGTCCGGAGCCTGTCCTCCGCAACGGGAGAGGCCACAACAGTGAGAGGCCCGCGTAACGCATAAAAAAAAAAAAAAAAAAACTAACCAGTAGAACAAATTGTTTTTTACATAGTGGTAGCAGTTATTAACATTCACCAAATATGAATGTAAGCACTTAAAAGTATGGTGGTGATGGAAAGAAGGCTAGCAGAGAGTAAAGTACAGATCAGAACACAGAATATGGTAGTTTTATGTGTAAAAAATGGGGAGACTAATATGGTCATATTTATGCTTGTATATGCATAAAATGGCTCTGTAAAGTTTCATGTCTGCTTAAGGAAAGGGAGAACTACATGTCTGGGGGCAGGGTTCTGAAGGGGACGGTTCACTATATATGCTTTAGTATCTTTCAAACTTGAAGCAGTGAATATATTACCTATATAAGAATTTAATTTTAAAAATGGAGGAGGGTGGGGTAGTGGTCCCTCTAAACAAGTACTCTGGAAGCCAGGCTTCCAGTCCCAATCTGCCACTGTGTTACCTTGCACAAGTCATTTAACCTGAGTCTAGCTGAACTAAGCAAGGGGCAGCACAGATTCCTAGGTTCTATTCTAATTCTAAAAATGTGTCTCAAAGAGGGGGATAGTAAACAGATGGTACTATTTTTAAGACATGAGAGGGGTACTAGTCCAACATTTTGTGAAATAAGGCAACTTTTTGAGGACTTGAATTGTCAAGCCTCTTCATCTTTCAAAATCATTTTTTTCTTACCTAAAAGCTCTTCTTAGAAGGGGTCTAATGCAACGTATAGGAAATACCTATAAAGAATATTCTACACATTATTTTGTGTCTCTTGCCACACTTTTGGAGTTGTTTTAAATGGATTTTAAGTCTTTATACTATGCCATGGAGTGAGCAATAAAGTACTCTAAAACAATTTACATTTAAAATACATAAATGACTACACCTAAGACAAGTAACTTGTACTATTTAAAGGCGTTTATGATCAGACATTGCAAAAAAATAATCATACCACCTCCAGTCAATAACAGCTGTAACTAATGGAGTACGTACTTTATTTCAAGTATCATCCATTTATTTATTCCATGTATCCTCCTTAATCCTACCCATTAATCTGGCAAAGTAGGTTTTAATATCCCCATTTAACCGAGAAGCAACTGTAGCTCCGTAAAGGTGAGTGACTAGCTCGAGGCCACAGTCTAACAAGTGGACGAGCTAGGAGTCCACCCAGAACCTTTGGATCTGAACTTAGTGCACTGGGCAGGGATTAGCAGGCAGGCTGGTGCAGACTTGCAACAAAGCTTTTAGTAATTTAAATAAAAATGAGGAAAAATGAGAAGAAAGTAAACTTTTTAATAAACCTAAGTGATTCAATTTAAAGATCTTTCATACTGAGATTCAGTTCTTTCTAATTATTTGAGTTAAAATATCCTTACTTACAATGAAATGACAGTGACAGTAGACAGTGGTATGGGTTACTGTTGCTGTTTTTATTGACTATAGCCAGCCAGCAGAACAAACTGGCACCTCTATTGCAGCCTCCCAATTTGGGGGGGAATACTTCTTTTGAAATCCAAAAATCTGGGAACTACTTCCTTAGACAATGATGCCTCCCAAAATAATAGAGGACTTACACACACACACACACACACATATAGCCCTCAAGATTCTCTCATTAATCTCTACTTTATTTGGATTAGAACTCTTAAGGATTAAGAAATGAGAATAAAGTGAGTTTCAGCAATCCAAAATCACATGAGTTAACGGTGGATTCTGACAGAGAACCTTCCTCAGGATTTCATTGGTTAATTTTTCTCATGCTTTATCTTTAATTCTACTCAAACCTGGGCTCAAACTTTCTGTTCCTAAAATAGTCACACTTTGGGACTTTCCTGGCGGTCCAGTGGTTAAGACTCCACGCTTCGGGCTTCCCTGGTGGTGCAGTGGTTGAAAGTCCGCCTGCCGATGCAGGGGACGTGGGTTCGTGCCCTGGTCCAGGAAGATCCCACATGCCGCGGAGCCCGTGAGCCATGGCCGCTGAGCCTGCACGTCCGGAGCCTGTGCTCCGCGACAGGAGAGGCCACAACAGTGAGAGGCCCGCTTACCGCAAAAAAAAAAAAAAAAAAGAGAGAGAGACTCCACACTTCCAATGCAGGGGGCGTGGGTTCGATCCCTGGTCAGGAAACTAAGATCTCACATGCCCCTGTGGCATGGCCAAAAATAATAAAAAAAATAATAATAATAAAATTTTTTAAATAAATAAAATAGTCACATTTTTTACTACTACTGCTAACTGGCAATCCATACTTAAGTCAAATAAAAAGAACTACAACTTGAGGTCTCCAATAATCTGCTTTTATTTAAAGCCTTTTTCACTTTGACAAAATAAAAACTTTTAATTATGTTTAGTCTACCTACTTCCAAAAGAAAACTGATCTATAAATTAGACTCAAGCCACTTTAATTTCCAAATTTCTGTATCTCCATCATATATATATAATATATATAGTTTATATATATATAATGTATATATGTATTGATATATATGGTTTTGCAAGCAGTTTATAAACAGGTTGGTCAAACTGTCTAAATTTCTTGAATTTTATTGTGTACACAGCAAATAAGCTATTTATTCCTCTTATTAGCATGTCTTATTTCTTACCTATCTTCCTTTAGTGAGCATCAAATTTAAAATATTCTATGTACACAGCTACACAATTAAACATTAGTGTCAGTCACAACATATTAAATTCACACTTAAAACTATAAAGAGATCCAGATATTTTTAGTCTTACACATATACTTTATATATAATCTCACTTGATGTTATTTATATTATCTTATGGTGCTTTATTAAACAGACATCAGAACACAAAAACCTGGACCTTGCAGGATACATAACTGAAAATATTTATAATCTATACTTATTACATGGTTCAAAAACACTCTTTTTTAAAGGAAAGCCAATATTAAGAACTTAAACATACAGTCTGGATAACATAAAGCACTCTTTCCAAGTCCAAATGTTAAAAGGTCTAGTTAAATTTATGATAGACTATAGTGTTTCCAAAAGCTAAAATTGGTAATAATTCTGCTTAAATTCCATATTAATCTAATATCAAAAGTTATTTTTATTTCTTTTTTCAAATACCCGAAATACACTGCTGCTTAGTCTTTTCATTATATATTTAGTTAGCTAACTTTGGGTGCAAGGTACTTTAAATATAAAAGTCCTTTCCAATGGATAGTGAAAATAATATTAAAATGTTTGTATAAAATACACTCAGTGATTCTCAAAGGATATCTGAGAGTCTATAAGGTCTATTAACTTGGTTCAAAATACCCAACAACAAATGTGAGGTTTTGTCACATTGACATATTTTAACTGTTAACTGGTATCTACATTTTAAACACATTATGTCTAATGTAGCAATAATGATGACTATTTTTCCACTAAAAAGCTACAGGATTTTGGTTTAAGGGCAAATGAGAAAGAGTACGTGGCTCACCAAGAAGGGTGTCAAAGTGGAAAAGATCACCAGTCTGAAATTTGTAAATAGTAACAAGACAAACTCCAGTGCTAGGTCGTTCATGTAATCACCAATATGTAGGTCAAAATAAACTAGTGAGCTATACATTACTGTCTACGTAGTAATTTACAGATCAATATGAGAGGAAGAAACTGCTCAAATATGACTACTGTTAACAAACTCAAAATATTAGGCACAGTAATGTCTCTATTAAAATTATAACTTATCAATTGTGAAATAATTTCTTTCACTATTTCTACTTTTAAAAAATGAACCCTCCTCAATTAAAAAAAAAAGAGCAGCCACTTTTAAGATGTAAATTCCTCTTTTTTTCAAAGTAACTTACCCAGAAAAATCTAATGCAGAAGATAAAGTGTAACAGATAAATCGACTACAACATTTTTAAAAACCTAAAAGTATCAGTAAAACAAACCAATCCCTCCAGTTTAGCAATGCGTGTATTTTTAAGCTTCGGTGGGTATACCATTATAATAACCAACAACGTTTAAAAGGCACCCTAATGCCCCAAACATCATCATTACACATGACATACTCGTATTTTACTCAAATTATGCTTAGACCAGATCCAAACTCAGGCCATTCCCCCCTCGCGGGCACACTAGATACGAGGGGGAATCCAAGAAATCAGATATGTTAAGTGCAGGTATCTCCTTCCAGAGTAGGGTCAAATTCTTGTTTGCCCGCAAATGTCACTGTCTCAAGAAGTCTGCAAATTCTCATTAGCGCTACAGAGTACAAAGAGGCCTGACCACGGAAACACCTGTCCTAGCTCCGGGAAGACAGTGGGAAATGCAAACCCCGAGCCCACGCCGGCCGTACAGCCTTGGGCAGCAGCAGCGACCCCAGACGAGGGGTGGACACTGACCTCATGGCTCCCTCGGGCAGGCTCCCACACCCCCGACTCGCCTCCCCGGTCGAGAACCACTAAATCTGTCAAGCCGGCCGGGACCCACCCTCCGCGAACCCCGCTTGCTCCTTCCGAGCCCGGCCCCAGCCTGCCCAACTGCCCCCGGTCCGCTCCGGCCTCGCGGCTGCACTCTGCCACCTCATCCCTCCTTGCCGGTCTCGCGGCCCCGCCACCTCAGCCTCGGCGGCCTGCACTCGGGCCGCCCCACCCCGGCCGCCGCCCCCCGGCCCCAGCCAAGGCTCCCGGCCAGGCTCACGGCGCCGTCGGTCCCTTCGCGGCCCGATCCCCGCCGCCCCCCAGGCCCGAGCTCCCGCCGCGCGCTCCCCACCCCCAGCCTCCGCCCTCGCCCCGCTCGGCCGCTCCCGGCCCGCTCCCCCTAGCCGGGCTACCTGGAGGCAAGGGCGGCAGAGCACTTCACCCAGGGCCCCAGGTCGCAGAGGGCCCGGTGCTCGGGGTCCCGCTCCTTCTCCCGCTCCACGTGGTAGGCGTAGATGGAGAGCAGGATCCCGGCGGCGCACACTGCATACCGGGCCACCCGCTCCCAACGCGGCACCGACACTCTCAGCAGGACGGGCGCCGCCATCTTCCCCCCTCCGCCGCCGCCGCCGCCTCCTTCGCCGCCGCCGCCGCCGCCGCCTCCCTCCGCCTCCACCTCAGCCGCCGCCGCCCGTCGGGGCCCGACCCAGCCGCCGCCGCTACCGTTACCGCCTCCGCCGCCGCCGCCACCGCCGCCGCCGCCACCGCCGCGCCCCATTGGCTCGACCGCCTCCTCCGGGCCCCGCCCCCACAGGCGCGCGGCCCAACCGCCCCTAAAGGAGAGATCCTGGCGGGGCGGGGAAGGCGCGCGCGGGCGCGGAGTGGGGAAACGGAGTGCGCAACCGGCCGGGAGGCCGGCCGGGGGGCGGAGCCGGAGGCAGTGCGGCGCGCGCAGCGGGCGGGGCCGAAGGAGGGGCGGGGCCATGGGAAGGGAAGGGCGGGGCTCTGGGAGGGGAGGGAGGGGAGCGGAGGGGACGGGAGGGGAGGGGAGCGGAGGGGACGGGAGGGGAGGGGAGCGGAGGGGACGGGAGGGGAGCGGAGCGGAGCGGTGGCGCGGGCAGGCCCTAGGGTACCCGGTGAAAGGAATAAATTTCAAAGATACCACCGTGTGTGACTGGATAAGCCCTTGGCCCCACCTCCTGCGGGTGGTAATCAATTGCCATACTTTCTGCCTTTTTTTTTGTCATTATCACTTGATATTTTCTGACCCAAACCAAATTAGCCTTGGCCATTTCCCAGAGCTCCAGAGCCAAGCTCCAGAGCCACGTTTACATTACCTGATCTTCCCCAGTACCACCTCCAGTCACTTCGTGTTCAACAAGTGCAAACTTAACTATTTTTAAAACATTATTTCTGAATGCCTTGCTTCCCTGTAAGCTGAATTTGAGATGGCTTAACATAATTCGTGTAATATAGTAAAGTATAAAAATGAACTAAAAAATCAGGACTAAGAAAAAGACAAATCAAAGTAAAAGACCAGGGGCTTCCCAGGTGGTGCAGTGGTTGGAAATCCGCCTGCTAATGCAGGGGACATGGGTTCGAGTCCTAGTCCGCGAAGATCCCACATGTTGCGGAGCAACTAAGCCCGTGCGCCACAACTACTGACCCTGCGCTCTAGAACCCGCGAGCCACAACTACTGAGCCCACGTGCCACAACTACTGAAGCCCGCATGCCTGGAGCCCATGCTCCGCAACGAGAAGCCACCCCAATCAGAAGCCCGCACACCGCAACAGAGTAGCCCGCCGCAACTAGAGAAAGCCCGCGTGCAGCAATGAAGACCCAACACAGCAAAAAATTTTTAAAATTATAATAAATAAATAAATAAAAGACCAGGAGTAAGAACACAGACAAGGGACTTTGCTGGTGGCACAGTGGTTAAGAATCCGCCTGCCACTGCAGGGGACACAGGTTCGATCCCTAGTCTGGGAAGATCCCACATGCAGCGGAGCAACTAAGCCCGTGCACCGCAACTATTGAGCCTGTGCTCTAGAGCAGGCGAGCCACAACTATTGAAGCCTGCGTGCCTAGAGCCGGTGCTCCACAACAAGGGAAGCCACAGCAGTGAGAAGACTGCATACCGCAACGAAGAGTAGCCCCCACTCACTGCAACTAGAGAAAGCCCACGTGCAACAACAAAGACCCAACGCAGCCAAAAATGAATGAATGAATAAATAAATAAATAAAATGCCTTAATGGCTCAGACCAATTAAAAAAAAAAAAGAATCCGTCTTGCAAAAAAAGAATCCTTCTTGCAATGCAGGGGACTTTGGTTCATCCCAGTGGGGGAACTAAGATCCCACATGCAGTGGGGCAACTAAGCCCACACACCACAACCACTGAGCCCGCGCTCCTCAACTACAGAGCCCAAGCGCTCTGGAGCCCACACACCACAACCAGAGAAGCCCGCATGCCACAACTAGAGAGAAGCCTGTGCACGCACTGCAATGAAGCGAAGAGCCCACCCTCCACAGCAAAAGATCCCGCATGCTGCAACTAAGACCCGACAGCAGTGAAAAATAAATTAATTAATTAATTTAAAAAAAAAGAACACAGACAAGCAGGCCATAGAGTATCACATAATTATTAAAACCGAGCCATAAATTTGGCTCTGAGCTTCCTGGTGGCCAAAACTAAAAGAAAAATACATGTATGTTTTGTTTTGTTTTTTTTTTTTTAAAATACATGTATGTTATTCTCACTGTCTCTAAGAAGAAACACACTGTTTTTGGAGATTGCTAGCTTTTTCCTGGTTGCCGCTGGCCAAGAGATTTCAGTTTTATATAGTGATTTTGAGTAATTGATGTCCTATTATTTATGTATTGTTGGGTAACAAATTACCCCAAACTTGCAGCTTAAAACAACAACAACAAAAATCTCTTATTTTCTCATAGTTTCTGTGGGTCAGGAATCTGGGTGTTATTTAGCTGGGTCCCCTGGATCAGGGTCTCTCACAGGATGCAGTCAAGATGTTGGCTGGGGCTACAGGCATCTCAAGGCTGGAGAATCCTCTTTCAAGCTCACTCACAGGGCAGTTGGCAGGCCTCACGTCCTCTCCGGCTGTTGGCTGGATCCATCAGTTCCTGGCCACTTGTACCTCTCCATAAGAAGCTGCTACGTTCCCTTAAAGCAAAGGATAAGAGAGAGTGAGGGAAATGGAAGTCACAGTCTTTTCTGTAACCTAATCTCAGAAGAAACTGCCCATCACTTTTACATATTCTGTTACTTAGAAGCTAGTCCACAACCTAAGTGTCCATGGATGGATGAATGGATAAAGGAAATGTGGTATGTACCCACAATGGAATATTATTCAGCCACAAAAAAGAAGGAAATCCTACCATTTGAGACAACAAGGACACACCTTGAGGGCATTATGACAAATGAAATAAATCAGACAGAGAAAGACAAATACTGTTGACCCTTGAACAAGGCAGGGGTTAGGGGCACCAGCCCCCTGTGGAGTCGAAAATCCAAATATAACTTTACAGTCAGCCCTCCATATCCGAGGTTTCACAGCCACAGATTCAACCAAGGGTCATGTATTACTGTCCTATGTGTGTATTGAAAAAAATCCACATATAAGTGGACCTGTGCAGTTCAAGCCTGTGTTGTTCAAGGGTCAAGTGTACTATATAATCTCACATGTGGAATCTAAAAAAGCTGAAATCATAGAAACAGAATTGTTTGGTGGTTGGCAGGGGCTGGCAGGTGGGGAAAACGGAGAGATGTTGGTCAAAGGGCACAAACTTCCAATTATTAGATAAATAAATTCTGGAGATCTAATGTACACTATGGTATCTATAGTTAATAATATTGTATATGTGAAAGTTGCTAAGAGAGTTGCTAAATCTTACATGTTCTCATTCCCTCCCTCCAGGCCAAAAATAAAAAACGGTAGTTATGTGAGGTGATGGGTGTGTTAACTGATCTTATTGTGGTAATCATTTCACTATATATGTATATCAAATCATGTTGTACATCTTAAACTTTCACAATGTTATATGTCAATTATATCTCAATAAAACTGGAGGAGAAAAAGAAGCTAGTCCCTAGGTCCAGTCTACACTGAAAGGGAGGGGATTACACAAAGGCATGAATACCAGAAGGGGAATCACTGGGATCATCTTTTTTCTTTTAAGAATTTTTTTTTTTTTTATGGTTGCGTTGGGTCTTCATTCCTAGATGTGGCAGCGGGGGCTACTCTTCGTTGCAGGGCTCGGGCTTATTGCAGTGGCTTCTCTTGCTGTGGAGCACAGGTTCTAGGCACATGGGCTTCAATAGTTGCAGCATGCGGGCTCAGTAATTGCGGCACGTGGGCCCTAGAGGGCATGGGCTTCAGTAGTTGTGGCTCGTGGGCTCTAGAGCACAGGCTCAGTAGTTGTGGCGCACGGGCTTAGTTGCTCCGCAGCATGTGGGATCTTCCTGGACCAGGGATCGTGTGTCCCCTGCATTGGCAGGTGGATTCTTAACCACTGCACCACCAGGGAAGCCCTCATTGGGATCATCTTAAAGCCTGTCTACCACTGTCCTCAAAAAGATCGACTCTCTAACGCTCTGGTGGTTTCCATACTTCTGAGTGGACTCATTCTCCTGTAGTCCCCTCCTTCTGGATTCCTTTACTGACTTGATAAGATCTATTGATTATCTGACTTCTTTTACTCATCATTATGTCTGTGAGGGTTTATCTATGTTATTGTACACAGCTGTGTAATAGTCCACTATATAACTAACCACAATTTTATTTATCCAGTCTGTCCACTGTTTATGGACATTTGGCCAGTTGTTAGCTATTTTGAATAAAGCTGCTGTGAACATTCTGTAAACGTCTTTCGGTGGCTGTATGCAGTCATGTCTGCTGGGAATACATCCAGGGGCAGAACTAGAGTCAGACAGTATTAGTTATACTGCCTCAGTCAATTTAGGTCCTCCAAGGAGAAGATGCCAAAGTGAAATCAGAAGTGTAAGAGATTGACAGGGGGCAATTCCTGTGAAGGATAAAGGAGACAGGGAACAAGAACAGGCATGGAGAGCCTCCAGATCACAAAGCAGGTCTGACCACTATGAAAGCTCTGCAGTCTCAGCCAGGCTGACAGGGAGCAAGGCAGGAGTAACCCCCTATCTAGTAGCCCTGCCAGGCACAGTCATGGGCTGGGAGCAGCCTGGGGAGAGCATGGCCTCAGCACGAATGTTGTGATCCATCCAAAGGTGTAGCCAGCCACTGGAGGCTACTGGCCAGCTAGCCTCTTTGCAGCAGACTCTCTTGAAGGGAGACTGACTGGTGTACCACCAGGGCCACCACACTACCAAACAGTCTTCCAAAGGAGTTGTACCAATTTAAGCTCCCATTAGCAAAGTATGAGAGTTCTGGGTACCCCACATCCTCACCAATCCTTGGCAAGGTCAGTGCTTTCCGTTTTAGAAAATTTGGTAGCTCTCTAGAGGGATCGTGGTGGTTTTAAAATTGCCTTTCCCTGAAGACCAACGAATCTGAGCTCCTTTCATATGCTTTTTGACTACTTAGATGTTCTCTTTTGTGAAGTGCCTACTTAAGCCTTTTTCGCACTTTAAAAAATGGGTCGTCTTTTTCTTATTGGTTTGTAGAAAGAAAGTCTTTATATATTCTGGATACAAATCTTTGTCAGTATATGTATTGCAGATATCCTCTATGCTTTTTTTAAAAAAATATTTATTTAGGCTGTGCCGGGTCCTAGCTGTGGCAGGCAGGATCTTCATTGCAGCATGCAGACTTAGTTGAAGCATGTGGACTCTTTAGTTGCAGTATGCGAACTCTTAGTTGTGGCATGCATGCAGGATCTAGTTCCCCAACCAGGGATCAAACCCGGGCCCCCTGCATTGGGAGCGCAGTCTTCCCACTGGTCCACCAGGGAAGTCCCACCTTCTCCTATACTTTGGCTTGCTGTTTCCCCCTTTTTTTTTTAACTTTTTAATTTTTCTGTGACATTTATTCCTGGGCCATAAGTTTCTGTTTCTTCCATTTCTTCTGGGATATCTTTTTCTTCTGTGCAACGTCCTCTTCTGGTTTAGGAACAATCTGGTTTTTTTTAGTAAGGATCATCTCAGTGTGGCAGGGAGAGCTCATATATGGTTTGATCCGACCGTGAACTCTGTAAGTTCTATGTCGTATCTTGGGGGCTTTGTTCAGCTGGATGTTCTCAATGACCAGAGAATCTACATCTAAGCCCTTGAGTTCAGCATTAGTCTCTGCATTTTAGAGCCTGTGCAGTAAAAATTTAGCACTCTTTTTGGGTCACCGACCCTGCGTCCAGCCCCACTGTTTGGCCTGGGCACACCAACCAACTCCACCACTGTAACGATGGAATGGCACACATTGCTTCTTTAAAGTGACATCCTTCAGATACTTGGTGGCTTTTTGGATATGCATACCCTTAATGGCCTGGGCAGTTTCATGAATGTTCTTAAAGTGAACACAAAGATCTGAACTTCTTAATTTGCATGATTTTGTGGGGTTTTCTGGGTCAAGTGAATAGCACACCATTTTTAGAGGTCACCTCAGGCCGCTTACCAGAAAAAGTGCCCTTTCTCCTTCTTAATGGTGTTTTTTGCTGAACAACTGAAGAGACTTCTTTGAATTCCTCATATACATTCTACTACCTTCACCTTGGAGCTTTCAAACTCCTACTTACCCACATTTTAGATACCACTTTCTCCTTGAAGGCTTTCCCACTTCTATTGTACTAATCTGGCTCACTAGGCCAGGGATTCAAACCCCCTCAAGACTCTCTCTGTCCACTTCCTACCTCTGTGTCAGTTTTGTTCTCTCAGGCCAGTTTTTTGCCTATAGAAGGAAAAGTGGTCCCATAGTTCCTCCATTTGCATCTTTGTTTTCTCCTGCCTGTAAGGGACTGCCTCTCCTCCCTTAAATCCAATTTTTAAAATCCTGATGAAGAATTCAGGCAGCTCGACCAGCCTCAGGTCACTCATGAGCCCTGTAGCTAGAAAAGAAAGAGTGCTAGAGACAGCAGCCGCCCCCCAGACCTACAAGAGAGTCTATGCAAAACCAGTTCTCCTAAAAACAAGAAAGTGAGTTTCCCAGAAGCAGGAAGGGGTAGGTGGGTAGACCCAGCAGGAGGAAGCTGCTGTGGGAGGATGCTGGGGGAGATTGTCACTGATGGGGGCTCACAGGGAACAGCCCTTGTCTCTGTCCAGAAGAAGCTCTTCTGCTCCGTAAAGCGGTTTATCAACCTTTCTGTAGTGCCAAGAGGCAGCTGAGGCCTTCTGTGCTTGGTGGGCACAACTCTGGGAGGTCACTTTGTGCCAATCCAAGAATGTGAACTTCAAAACTTGTACATAGGGAATTCCCTGGAAGTCCAGTGGTTAGGACTCTGAGCTTTCACTGCCGAGGGCCCTGGTTCCATCCCTGGTCGGGGAACTGAAATCCCGCAAGCCGCGCAGGGCGGCCAAAACAAACAAACAAACAAAAAAAAACTTGTACATAGATGGAAACTTCATACATTGCTGGTAGCAATGTAAAATGGTGCAGCCCCTCAGAAAACAGGTTGGCAATTTCTCAAAATGTTAAACATAGTTACTCTATGGCCCAGCAATTCCACTCCTGGCTATATTCCCAAGAGAACTGAAAACATGCGTCCACACAAAAACTTGTACATGAGTGTTCATCATAGCATTATTCATAATAGTCAAAAATGCCCATCAACTGATAAATGGATAAACAAAATGTAGTATATGCATACAATGGAGTATTATTATTCAGCCATAAAAAGGAATGAAATGGGGAGTTCCCTGGTGGCCTAGTGATTAGGATTCTGGGCTTTCACTGCCATGGCCCCGGTTCAATCCCTGGTTGGGGAACTGAGATACCGCAAGCCACACAGCGTGGCAAAAAAAAAAGGAAGGAAATACTGATATATGCTATAACATGGATTAATCTTGAAAACATTATGCTAAATGAAAGAAGACAGACCCAAACATAAAAGGCTACGTATTATGTCATTACTTTAATTTATTTAATTGAAGTATAGTTGCTGTACAATATTAAATAAGTTACAGGTGTGCAATAGTGATTCACAATTTTTAAAGGTTATACTCCATTTATAGTTATTATAAAATATTGGCTATATTCCCCCTGTTGTGCAATATATCCTTGAAGCTTATGTATGTAACACACCTTTTAAATGAAATCTAGAGTAGGCAAGTCCCTAGAGAGAGAAACTAGATTACTGGTAACCAGGAGCTGGGGTGATGGAAAATGTGGAGTGATTGCTAACGGGTATGGGATTTCCTTTTGGGGTAATCTAACATTCTGGATCTAGACAGTGGTGGTGGAAGCACAACTCTATGAATATGCTAAAACCACTCTAAAAGGGTGAATTTTATGGTATGTGAATTACACCTCAATAAAACTTATTTTTTAGGGACTTCCCTGGCAGTCCACTGGTTAAGACTTCGCCTTCCAATGCAGGGGGTGCGGGTTCAGTCCCTGGTCAGAGAGCTTAGATCCCACATGCCTTGCAGCCAAAAAAACAAAAAACAAAAACAAAAAAAACCTGTTATTTTTAAAAATGTGTACATAGAGCTTCTGTGTGGTAATTGCTCACTTAATGTCTGTCTCTGCCAATTGCAGATTCCGTGAGGCTGGTGGCTGGGTCTTTTGTATTCTCAGCAGTTGGGGTAGTGCCTGGCACAATAACACGCGCTTAAGAATTATTTGATGAATGGATGACTGAATGAATGATACCAGCTTAAATGCCACCTCATTCAGGAAACTCCTCCCCCTGTGCTCCCGAAGAGCACCCCCCCACCACCATTCTCTTTCACTGGAAGGACAGACTCAGGCTGGGAGGAGTCTCCACTCCAGTTTATCACCCCAACTTCCGGGGTCAGCTCCCTGGCCACATCCCCTCGGGCCACTGCCGCTGCAGCACTTCATTCCTGGGGCTGGGTTTAGGGTCTCTTTCATCAGCACCTGGAGATGTGCCTTTCTTCCTACTGAGCTCAGCTGTGTGTTTAAGCTTTTCTTCTTTCTTTTTTTTTAAGATCTCCTATTTATTTATTTATTTATTTTTAATTTTTGGCCTTGCCACGCAACTTATGGGATTTTAGTTCCCCAACCAGGAATCCAACCCAGGCCCTCGGCAGAGTCCTAACCAGTGGACCATCAGGGAATCCCCTAAGCTTTTTTTCTTAGAAGGTTTTATCTCGTATTTCTGTATTTGTATTTGTGTATTTTCTGTGTTGGCTCAATCCATCATACCAGAACCAGAAATCCCAAGAGGTTTCTATAAGCTTGTTCATGACCCCAAACTTGCTTTGCTGGGTTAGAACGCTGTATATTTTCTGTCCAAGTTTTGAGAAAGGTCACAGCAAGGATACAGCAGGACGCTGTAGGTGTGGCAGTCGCTGGCTAGTCTCTTTTTTTTGGCCACACTACGCAACTTGTGGGATCTTAGTTCCTCGACCTGGGATCCAACCCGCACCCTCAGCAGTGAAAGCCCAGAGTCCTAACCACTGGACCACCAGGGAATTCCCTAAAAATCTTTTTATAACAGAGTCTGTGACATCCCAAGCCTCCCAGTGTCCTTCGGGAAAATCCCACTCAAAGTAAATATCCTATTGAAAGGGGATGGATGTGTCATTTTTGCTTTCAAGCGATAATGGATTCTGATATCATTTCATTATTGTCAGCACAGATGAAATGCTCTTTTTATAACACTGGAGGAGGAGTGGACTAGTAAACATCCTATGTACATAAATGACCTGCCGACCCACCAGATGAAGAGGCCGTCCACTGAGCACACATCTACATACCAGGCACTGTGTTGGCTTCTGATATGTTATATTTAAATTTCATAAGCTCTGTACAATGTAGGTGTCATTATCTCCAGTTTCCATGGGAGAAAAGTAAGCCTCACAGGGCTAAGTACCTGGCCCAATTACTGTAAGAGGTAGAGCTTCAATTAGTACCCAGGCCAATCTGGTTTGTGTTCCCCATCTTTCCACCAGCCTGTGTGGCTTCTCTCTGAGAAGGCATCTCTCAATTTGACATGGATGCTCTGTTTGTTCCCAGATGTATGAATGGATTCTTCACCAACCCTCCCTTTCCATTCTACTCTATGCATGTAACCAAGTTCCAAGGTCTTTTCCTGTTCCTGTCTCAGTGTAAAAACCAATATATCCCTGTGGTCTGTGGTAGGCTGGACCCAGGGTTAAATGCTGACGTCTGCTGAAATTCCATCTGCTCACTGCCATCCCAGATACCACGCTGGGGCAGCCTGAGGCTCCACTGAGATCATTTCCTCCCAAGATCCATGAATCTCAGCATGGCCACCCTGACCACCCAGCCTAAACTTGGTCCCAGAGCTCCAGTAGGAACCCTGAAGCTGGTGACGTTCCCCACCAGGCCCTCACCCCTGCCATCCTGTTCTCAAGATATTTACCTGTATTTAATTCCAACAAAAACCTTTGATGTAGGAATTATTGTTTTCTATGTTTTACAGATAAGGAAATTGAGGCTCAGAGAGGTTAAGTAAACTGCCAAAAATCACACAGCTAATAAGTTGTAGAACTGGGATTCAAGCTCCAGCAGGCTGGCTTCCTGATCTATGCTCTTAGCTTCTGTGCTATGAGCTAATACACACAGAGAATTTAGATTTCTTTTTCCTTAGCATTTACCACCATATAACATAATATATATTAATTTTTTAAAAATCTCCTTTATGTCTGTCTCTCCCACTAGAACGTAAGCCCCCCAAAGGCAGAGATCTTTGTCTGCTTTGTTAGCTACTGTATCAGCATCTAGAACAGGACCTGATCACAGAGTAGGTACCCAGTAAGTACATTTTAAATGAATGAATGAGCACTGAAAAAATGTTAGCTATCAGTATCTTTGCACAAATAATAAGCCCACAGCAAATATCTTTTTCCAAATAAAAGAGGAATTCTCCCCCCAGAGACTACTTTTTTCACCACCCGGTAACAAAAGGCAAAAACTCAAGAAAGCCTTTATAATAGAATTTGACCTCTCCGCCTTCAGCACAACTCTCTCTCAAGTCCTCTGCTTTCCTGAGGATGTCCGTGTCCTTGTGAATGGCCATGCCACTCTCCTGACTCATTGTCCCATATCTTCCTCAACTCTGATGACCTTTGCTTCCATTCTACTTCAGCTGCCCACAGGAGTGGTCCTTGTGATCCTTTTGAATGGCCAGATTTCTGAAATCTTAAACACCTATACTCTGCTCTTTGTTCTTCCGTATTATAGCAGATTGCGTTTTCCAAGATGGCAGCAATAAGATCTCCCATCCTACATGCTCTTCTTCACTGTGATATTGGCCCTGCTCCCATCCAGAGTCTGGGGCTATGTTCCTTCCCCTTAAATCTGAGAGTCTGACTGTGGCAGAAATGATGCTCTGTGCCTTTTGAGGTCAGATCATAAACCATTCCTCCATGGTCTTCTTGGGGTGCTTGCTTGTTGAAGCCAGCCACCATGCTGTGAGGAGCCCCAGGACACATGGAGAGGCTGCATTTAGGTCTTTGAGCCAACAGCTGCAGGTCTTAACTGACAGCCAACATCAGTCGCCAGACATGGGACTAAAGAAGCCTTTAAGATAACTCCAGACTCAGCCACAGCAACAGTATCAGAGACCCAAGTGCAAACCACCTAGAGGAACCCAGTCAACTCCCAGAACCATGAAAAAAAAAGATTATTGTTTTAAGGCTCTAAAGTTTTGGGTTTGTACATTATGAAGTAAGAGTAATTGAAACACCCTTCTTTCCTTCTACTCTCTCCCTAGAGGCCTGCTGTGTCCTAATCAACGTTTTCCCCATTGTCCCAGCAGGAGACAGGTTGGGACATCTCCCTGATCTTCATGGCTATTTCAAGGCCATTTTTCGTCCTGCTTGGTTAACCTAAATGTCTCTCTTTTCTCCCGCAGTCTATCACCTTAAATACTCAATCTACGTGATGGTAGCAAGCCCTGACTTTGCAGGGTTCCCTCCCTAAGAATTTCTGAGATTCTCCGAGGAGGGTCATATGCCACCCATAAAGAGATGAGTTAATTTGTCCATGGTCCACACTCCAGCCAGCAGTGAAGCCACATACAAGCTGCACCTGGCCCTCCCTGCACAGCACACTATCTCTTCTTGCATATATTTTCTACACTATATGAGGATGAGAACACTTTTGAGCTAACCGATGTGCGTGCTTTCTGTTTAAAGGAAGACAATAAATAACCCCTGCCAACTTGCTGAATTCCTAGTGGGAGTGAAACCCAACCCCCCTAAAAGTAAGTTCCCTTATGGAGTCTATGATTAATCTCTCTCCAAAACTTTATTCCCTTTCTTGTCCCCTCTGACCTCAATCCTCTGCTAACTGAACACTCATCAGAGTCAGATGACAAGAATGGCTATTGTCAGTAACATCATTAATGTGCTAAAATTGTTATCATAGATATCATCTTAATGTACGAACCCAGGCTGTTTCTCCACAGCAAGATGAGCTAACAGGCCGCAAGCCATGGACCGCCTGGCCAGCGAATCATACACCAGATACATCCTGACTCCCAAAACTATGATTAAGAAATGTCCCAGAAAGCAACCAACTCAGCTAGGTTTATTTGTGAAACAAGGAAATAAAGGCTTACTTCTCTTAAAAGAGAAAGAGAGAGAGAGAGGAAGAAAGAAAGAAAGAAAAAGGAAGAAATGTCACAGAAAATTGGTGTAGCCACTAAGGAAAACAGCATGGAGTTTCCTTAAAAAACTAAAAATAGAGTTACCATATGATCCAGCAATCCCACTCCTGGGCATATATCCAGAAACAATGAAAACTCTAATTCAAAAAGATACATGCACACCAATGTTCATAGCAGCACTATTTACTACAGCCAAGACATGGAAACAACCCAAGTGCCCATCAACAGATGATTGGTTTAAGATGTGGTACACACACACACACACACACACACACACACACACACACAGGAATATTACTCAGGCATAAAAAGAATGAAACACTGCCATTTGCAGCAATGTGATAGAGAATATCATACTAAGTGAGGTAAGTCAGACAAAGACAAATATTATATGATATCACTTATATGTGGAATCTAAAATATAATACAAATGAATCTATATACAAAAAGAAACAGACTCACAGAAATAGAAAACAAACGTATGGTTTCCAAAGGGGAAAGTGAGGGAGGGAGGGATAAATTAGGAGTATGGGATTAAGAGATATAAACTACTATATATAAAATAGATAAGTAACAAGGATTTACTGTATAGCACAGGGAACTATATTCAATATCTTGTAATAACCTATAACAGAAAATAATATGAAAAAATATATATATAACTGAATCGCTTTGCTGTACACCTAAAACTAACACAATATTGTCAATCAAATATACGTACTTCAATTTTTAAAATGTCACAAGATGATGACTAATCTCAGCCTTTTTGTTCTTCCCCTTTAAAAAATCCCCAAACTCAAAGCCCAGGTTGGAGTGGATCTGAGGCTTGTCTCCCACTCCCTTGCTTGGTGCCCTGTAATTGCAGTAATTCCGTACTTTGCTGCTAACTTCTGCTGGCAGTTTGGCTTTCTGCACCGCAGACACATAAGCCCTTTGCTCGGTTTCAGGATCAGGTGTTAAAAACATGTATCTGTATAACTGATTCACTTTGTTATAAAGCAGAAACTAACACACCAAAAAAAAAAAAAAAAACAAAAAGCCTTCAAATATAACTCCTATGAATGTTTATCCTTTGTTTATTTTAAAACTTCCTAATTAGAGGCTTTCCAAGATACTCTGTGAACTCCTCAACAATTCAGAGGAAGCCCAAGAATAAATTATTCAAAAATCATTAACAAAAGGCTTTACCTTCTCTCATAATTTAGTTGGCAGTCCTTTCTTGCTGGTATAGAAAATATTTTTTAGAAGGCTTGTGTGTTAGGAACAAGGCTTCTTCTAGCAATCTTTTGGCCAAGGAGATAGCAATAGTACCTGTCTCAAAGTGTCTGAGGAGGATTAAATGCATGGTGGCTGGCACACAGTAAGTGCCCAATAAATGCTAATTATCGTAATCTTAATCCTTGTCTCCATGGGTAAAAGAAAAATGAAGCATTCAGTGAAATTTAATTCTTCCAGAAGTGATGGCTTAAAAAAGACAATTATTGACTCCATGAAAAAGAAAGAGAAGTACACGAAAGGTAAAATAAAAATAATAGACTAGGTGATGGACTAAACTGCTCTTTGAAAACTAAATTTATCATATTGGGCAAATGCTATCCAAAATTTAACTGATCTGTATTTCAATAACTCCATGAAACACATAAATTTGTGTAGTTACTTAGAAGAACATTTAACTTTTTTTTTTTTTGGGCCACACTGCACGGCTTATGGGATCTTAGTTCCCCCGCCAGGGATTGAACCTGCACCCTCGGGAGCGAAATCGCAGAGTTCTAAACACTGGACCGCCAGGGAATTCCCTTAACAACTAATTTAAAGTGCACATTCCTGGGCTTTGCTTCTTCTCTGATGCCCAGCAGAGGAGAGACCTGGGAATGTGTACTTTTGTCAAATCCTCTAGGTGATCTTTACAATCAGACAAATTCTGGCAGTAATATTGATTGGAGGGTTAATGAGTGCATGGCTTTCCTGGGGAGGCTAATTAGTACCCCTATCTTGAATATTCTCCAGGTTAAATGATGTTGGCCCTAGAGCGGCTGTTTTCAAATTCTAATGTGCTCAAAAATCACCTGAAGTGTTGTTAAAAATTCAGATTCCCGGGCTTCCCTGGTGGCACAGTGGCTGAGAGTCCGCCTGCCGATGCAGGGGGCGTGGGTTCGTGCCCCAGTCTGGGAAGATCCCACATGCCGCGGAGCGGCTGGGCCCGTGAGCCATGGTCGCTGAGCCTGCGCGTCCGGAGCCTGTGCTCTGCAACGCGAGAGGCCACAACAGTGAGAGGCCCACGTACCGCTTAAAAAAAAAAAAAAAAAATTCAGATTCCTGGTCCTACCACCAAGAGATTCTGATTCAGAGATCTGGGGGGCACTCAGCAATCTACATTTTTCAACCAGCCCCTTCCCTCCAGGGCGAGTCTTTGAGAAGCACTTTCAACACTGGTCATTCACCCACTAGAGAGAAGCCAGACATATTTTTTAAAAGAAAAAGTCTGACTTTGCTGTGTAATTTGAATTTCCCAGACCTCATCAATGTGTGCAAATAAAAACAAGGTTACATTAAAATTGTAACTGAGGCTTGTGAATTTTGAACACCAGATGATTGTGCAATAATCAGTTCTCCTCCCAGGTTTATCTGGAGATCTCAGAAAAAGTGTCTTTGGGTATGCGTGTGTTGTCTTTTTATTTGCCACATTGACAGTTCAAATCTCAGCTCCATTACTTAACAAGGGGGGTAAGTTACTGCTGCTTATCTATTGCTGCCTCACGAATTATCCCAAAACTTAGTGGCTTAAAACAGCAACAAACGTTTTGTTATTTCTCAAGGCTTCTGTGGGTTGGGAGTTTAAGAAGGGCTTGGTTGATGCAGCATCTCCCCATATGGTTGAAATCAGACAGGGGTTAGAATTGGGGCAGTAGGGGGAAGGAGAAGCAAGGGCTGGCTGGGTATCTCTCACTCTCCCTCTTCATGTAGTTTCAGGACCTCTCTATGTGGTCATACCAAGTGGGTTAGTTTGAGCTTCCTCACAGCATGGCTTCCTCAGGCCACTCCTTCCATGGCAGCTCAGGGCTTCAGGATAAGTGTTCCAGTAAACAAGTTGAAAAGGGCATCTCCCTTTCTGACCTAGCCTTGGAAGTCACACTGCCCCATTTCTGCTGCATTCTGTAGGTTACAGGAGAGTCAGAAGCCTGCCCAGATTCAAGCAGAGGGGAATAAACACCATCGCTCAGGATGGTGGATCATCGCTCAGGTAGGAGAATCAAGGGCACATTGCAGAATAACATGTGGGTTAGGCAATGTGGTGGCACCTTTGGAAATCTTTGGAAATCCCAATCTGCAACATAACAACCTCTATCCAAGCCTAACTTTCTCATCTGTAAAAGAAGGATAATAGTAGTATCTACCTTATAGTGTCGTAGTGAGGACTAAGTGAATAAATACATGGAAAGCACTTAGAATAGTATCTGGCATGCTGCATAAACACTAGCTATTATTATCACCGGTACTATCATGAATATTTCCATTGCTCACTGAACCAGGACTATGCAGTCATGGCCCTCCTAGGTCCTCAGAAGTGCCTGAGTTCAAGTACACCACTGCCTCTGGCCTCTATTTCCCTAATCACTGTCACTGTCTGTAAATCTTCCACCATGGCTAGTGTCCCTGTTGGCTGGGCCAAGACCCTGCAGCCACTGGTTCCCATAACTTCTCAGAGATGCCAATGAGTGGACCGCACAGGACTGGCTGCAATCCACTGCTGTCACTGCCTCAGTGTAATTATTGCCACAATCCCAAACTCTGGCAGGTAGCCCAATATTTCCACAGAGGAGGGTGTGGGGAGACCCACAGGCCTTGTGTCAGGGACGGTAGATGCAACGGCAGCATTAGTTTCTGGAGGTGACAGTGACAGGGTTCTGGTGCCAGTGGGGGGGCAGGCCAGGTGTCCAGCTAGGGCATCAGGGAGGGGTGTCTTCACCAGAGCAGCCCTCAGACAGGACCTGGGCCCTTGTTGCTGCCTATAGAGCGTCCCATCATGTTTTCCCTGACCATACAGCAACTTTGCAAACTATCCAATATCCTTTTAATAAATTTCTGTTCTTTTTAAATTAGTCAGAGTTGATTGTGATGCTTGCCCATAGTGCCTCGACCAGTACTGGAACTTTTAGCATTTTTTAACTTCAGAAGCTTCAGAGCACAGTGCCCTCAGCAAGGACACCAGCGCTATGAGAATGCCCTGGCTCAGAAGACGTAAGGCCTGCCAAGGGGCTGTGGGCATTAACCAAGGAGGCCAGAGCAGGGGGAATGAACATGGTGATGCCCTGGGGTAACAAACCTGCCAGTTCTCAGGAGTACCAATAAGACACACTAGAAGACTCCCTCCAAGGGCAGGAGGAGGCAGGAGGAAGATCCTATGACAGCAGGCGAGGCTAAGACCCAGAGACATTTGGGATGTTCATAACTATTGACGTGACCTTCTATTTACTCACAGGCTGAGACAGGCCCTAGGAAACCTGTTAGTCCACAACAACCTCCACAAGCCACCAGGAGACCTGTTGCCCAGGTCCTGGCCACAGTACGTAACCTCAAAATAGGGGCCATCAAGGCTTGTTAGAATGTCTGGGGTTGAGAAGGAAAGAATTCTGAAATTCGTTGTTTGTTTACATTTTTTAAAAATTATTTATTTATTTTTGGCTGCGTTGGGTCTTTGTTGCTGCATGCGGGCTTTCTCTAGTTGAGTCGAGCTGGGGCTACTCTTCATTGCAGTGCGCGGGCTTCTCATTGCGGTGACTTCTCTTGTTGCAGAGCACGGGCTCTAGGCGTGCGGACTTCAGTAGTTGTGACACATGGGCTCAGTAGTTGTGGCTCAAGGGCTTAGTTGCTCCATGGTATGTGGGATCTTCCCAGACCAGGGCTCGAACTTGTGTCCCCTGCATTAGTAGGCGGATTCTTAACCACTGTGCCACCAGGGAAGTCCCTAAATTTTTAATTGATATATATATATATATGTATCAACTTAGGTTTTTTTAAAACAAACAATGTTTGTTTGTCTTTACCCATAGCAGATGACACAGGAAGGTGGTATAAAGAGAGGGAGAAAGGGGCAGAAAATAGGGAAAATAGAAAAAGAGAGAGGGAAAATAGGTTAAAGCTGACGATATCACTTTCATACAACTCTAGAGAATTTAGGTAGCAGCATGAAATGTCCAAGTCAGATGATTCAGGGTGTGCTGGTAGCATCATCACCATCCTCAGGGAAGTTCATTTCTCAATGAAGATACTTCAAGGTTGGGATGCCCAGCCATAAGGAGGGAGGATTCCAGGATCTGTCCAGGAGTGGGTCACTTAACCTCTCTTTGTCTCAATGTCCTCAAAGGAACAAGACAAGTGAGGACTCAGGCACTTGTTCTCAAAGAAGAAAGAAAAAAGGAGTCACAGGAGTATCTTTAACAAGGCTACGGGACTTCCCTCGTGGTGCAGTGGTTAAGAATCTGCCTGCCAATGCAGAGGACATGGGTTCAAGCCCTGGTCCGAGAAGATCCCACATGCCTGGAGCAACTAAGTCCGTGCACCACAACTACTGAGCCCGTGAGCTACAGCTACTGAAGCCTGTGTGCCTAGAGCCAGTGCTCCGCAACAAAGAGAACCCACCACAGTGAGAAGCCCGCACACTGCAATGAAGAGTAGCCCCCGCTCGCCGCAACTAGAGACAGCCTGCGCGCAGCAACAAAGACCCAACGCAGCCAAAAATTAACTAACTAATTAATTAATTAATTAAAAATGCTACGGGACAGTTCAGTTCAGGAACAGAACTGCTGAAGTACAGTTTGTTCTGTAAAGGAGCTACTGCAAAGGAGCTTGTAGGGGTCACGACTGCACTCCCTGCCCCTGAATCCGCTCACACCAGCAGCCCTCTGCACAGCTGGCCAGTTAATCCTGTACAAGCAACTGTGCCCACTTAAACCTTCTTATTTCATGAGGATGAAAAAATGAATGCTTGTTTTTTGGAGCAAAGAATGTGTCTCTGAAAATTACAGCTGAAAGGAACTTTCTAGATGACTGAGTACAACCCCTTTGATAGCAAATTTCAGTCAAATTCAATCTAAAAGCAAAACACTTGATACACTAAAAGGAGTTCTGGTCAATAAAACAATGTTAAGAGAGTGACAGTTTTTGACAATCTTGAATGATGTATTGGTTATTTACTGCTGCATAACAAATTACCCCCAAACCTTAAACCTTTAGTGGCTTAAAACAACAATAGTTATTGGAACTTCCCTGGCAGTCCAGTGGTTAAGACTCTGTGCTTCCACTGCAGAGGGCATGGGTTCGGTCCTTTGTTGGAGAACTAAGATCCCACATGCCTCGTGGTGCAGCCAAATAAATAAATAAAAATAAAACAACAATAGTCATTATCTCACAGTTTCTCTCAGTCAGGAATCTAGGTTCCCAGGAATCCACAGCTTAGCTGTGTCCTCTGTCTCAGGGTTTCTCACAAGGCTGTGTCAAGCTTTCAGCCAAGGCTGCAGTCTTATCTGAAGGTTTGACTGGAGAAGGGGCTGCTTCAAAGCTTCCTCACATGGTTTTGGCAAGATTCAGTTCCTCACTGGTTGGACTGGGAGCCTTAGTTCCTTGATGACTGTTGCCCAGAGATCAACCTCAGTTCCTTACTATCTGAGCCTCCCCAGGTAGCAACTTGCTTCATCAGGGTAAGCAAGCAGAGAGAGCAAGAGAGGGTGCCAGCTAAAAGAAAGTGGTAGTGAGATGGAAGTCCCAGTCTTTTGCAAGTAACCTAATCATGGAAGTGACATCCGATCATCTTTGTGTATTCTATTCCTTAGAATCCAGGAATCAGGTCCAACCCACACTTAAGAGGAAGCTATTACACAAGGGAGTGAATACCAAGAGGCAGGATTATTGGGAGTCATGTCAGAAGCTGCCTACAGATGGTGTATAGAAGGTAGGGAAGGGGCTAGAATCATGGAAATGCAGAATTTTCTGGTTGAGAAGAAAAGGCCCTGTAAATCCCGCCACCCACGTGATGCCTGAATTCCCAATATAGCTCCCTGACAAGCGGCTTCTCATTCTACATCTGCACAATGACATGGTTAGAAATGGTCTCCTAGTCATACTGGACGAGAAACCATCTGCCTATGATGTTCACCCATGCCCGTGCAGGCACCTTACAACCTGAGAAAATGGTGGAAAGGTCAGAAGATTCTATTCTCTTTAAATGACGGCTAGCTGCTTTCGCAAAAGCTGAAAGGTAAATTACAAATAAAGATTTGGTCTAATTTTTAAAGTAACCTGGAATATGTAGAATGTTTCTGCAATTATTAGTCCACGTATTTTGACATATAAAACACCAAAGATCTCTCAAAGGAGCTGGACAAATCAGCAAGTGTTAAAGAAAGCAGCAGTGGGAGTGTCTAGTACAACCAAACCAGTCATCAAAGTCAGCAGTTAAAAATTCCAGAACCAAGAAAATAAATGGATCAAAAGAAAGGGAAGGCCCTTGTGCTTTACTCCTTTCACACGAAGGATATTTTTCATGTGTAATTCTGAATTTGGCAAGATGTCTGAACTGTGGCTCAGTGACTGGCAGACAGCATTTCAGAGTTTACAGCACGCTCTCTGGGAAACTGTCGTAGCCAAAGTTATGGCATCATGTTTGACCCTCACTTATCCACAAGACCTGGCTCAAACGGCTGTTCATAAACGTCAACTTTAGTGTCAAAAGACATAAGATTGTAGAAGGTAATTAAGGTTATCAAAAAGCAATGAAGCCAAGAAGGAAGGAAAAAAGGAAGGAAAGGAGGAAGGAGGGGAGGAAGGTCCCTTCCTTCAAGTACTTCCCCCTCATTTTGGATGAATCCAAGATTATAGGAATACATTAATACCTACCTTCACGACCACAGCACTGTTTTGGGGGGTGTGCTTATTGGAAAACCAATCAACTAATTAACTCATAGAATGGCCAAGATGAAAAGGATCTTGAGGAACATGTAGTCTTATCCCTAATTTCAAAGATGAGGAAATCAGGTTCCACAGAGGCTAAATTACTCACCAAGTAGAGAGAGAAGAGGGACACTTAGGTCAACCATTCCCACAAGGGGTCCAACAAGGAACAGCTGAAACCAACACAGTAGTGTCTCCTCCTACAGGGACAACCAGTTCCCTTTGCCTCTCACACACCCCCCAGCAAGCAGGATTTCTCAACTTTGTGTTTGTGCAAACCCTTGAGCAGCGCCAGCTCCTGCTCCAAGAGGCTCTGCACTCTGTTTGCAATGGAGGGCAAAGGCTGCGATGGTTCGGCCCGCTCCCAACTCTCTCCACAGAGGCCTGAAAACACATTTGTTATTCTTAGTTAGGTGAGTAGAGACTAGGCCCATCGAGGAGGGGTAGAAGTGGCCAGACAAGCCTCAGGGATTGTGAGGTCCTGTCCTGATCCCTCTGATGGCTGGAGAGGGCAGTGAGGACTGGGCCATCCAGAATGACTGCCCAGCACCACAGCCAGCAGGTCCCTGGGGGTCCAACCCAGGAGGCACCTGCCAGTCCTAATCGAGCGCTCTGAGCTGGGTGGCCATGCCAAGTGACATCCCCAGGGGGCCTCCAGGGGGCCCCCCAAGTCCAGGGTGAAGTCAAGGTCAGCCCCAGGCACACACGGTACTGGTACACAGCAGTGAAAGAGGACAGTGCTGGTCCAGATCTGGCTGAGGGTCAGTGGGGACAGTTGTGGGCCTGGAAGAACCCCCAGGGAGAAGCCAAGGCCAAGAGCAGGCAAGGTTCCGGCCAGACGCCTCCCTAGTACAGGGTCTTTTCTCCTCCTGTCCTTTCTCTGCTCGGAGTGTGATTCCTCACGTGTGCTAGACCCCATGCACCCTGTTGTAGGCCTCTCCTTCGGGTATTGTGTCACCCTGTGCTTTTCCTTGCACTTCTCTCTGAAACGAGCTCATTCCCTTAAAAAAAAAAAAAAGAAGGTTAAAGTTACTTTCCTCTTGAAGTAAAAGAAAAATAGTCAACCAGAGGAGAGCATTAACTGTTACTATTCTAGAAGACTTCAGTGGCCACCACACAGGGAACAGACGGGAAAGGGGGTAAACCCTCAAAGAATTTTGAAGCTAATGTTAGTGAAGGTTGAAATAATTTGTCTGCTTTTCTATGTTTTCCCTCAGCCCAAATGAAACCTAACTTTTAGCTCTAGATACAAGATTGAAAAAACACGGAATGCAAGACAACACATTGAAAAGACCAAAGAGTGGAAGGAAGACGGTTGTATCCAGAGGTGTTCAGTGAAATCTGATGCTAAGAGATCAGGAAAGGAGAAAATGGAGGGTGAAGAGGGGGACATTTCAAGAGTTGAGCGGGTTATTTTTTATCAGACATGGTGTTTACTGGACTCTCCTCCATTAAAATATTGCCCATGGAGAGCTTCCCTGGTGGCGCAGTGGTTGAGAGTCCGCCTGCCGATGCAGGGGACACGGGTTCATGCCCTGGTCCGGGAAGATCCCACATGCCGTAGAGCGGCTGGGCCCGTGAGCCATGGCCGCTGAGCCTGCGCGTCCGGAGCCTGTGATCCGCAATGGGAGAGGCCACAACAGTGAGAGGCCCGTGTACCGCAAAGAAAAAAATAATATATATATATATATATATATATAGCCCATGGAAATAAGATTAATATTTATTCCCTATGGTTCCCAGAATACCAAAAAAAGGGGGAGAGAAAGACAGGGGAGGAAGTTAGAAAGAGAAGGAGAGTTTGAAGGAGAAGTGGGGAAATCCCCAGAAAATTCGAGGCAGGTCTGAGCCCTTGCTTCACTACTCTCCCCTCCAATTCTGTATTTACCCCCAGAAAGGATTCCAAGCCCTATTTTGACTTCTCCCTCCTATTTCTCAATCCATGCTTGTTCCTCAAGTATTTAGTTAGGAAGGAAAGCTGTGAGCTAGTACAATCTGCTCCCCTACCACCTCTGGAATTTTCCCCGTGGAAATTGGACACAATAAACTCAGACAATGGAAGCATTCACTCCAGGGCAGCCAGGGATGCCTTTGTTCTGGTGAACCAGAATGAAGCTTAACTAAATATGCCATGGAGCAACTTAAAGTGGAAATGGAAAATGACTTTCCACTTGGAGAGAGAGTAAAACACATTAGCAAGAGATTTTGGGTCTAAGAAAATCCAATGAGTTACAAAGGATCATTTTCATTCTGGCCTAGTGAGATCACAGTCGAAGTAAGTTAACGATTAAAGCTTGAGAAAAGTGCCTACGTATTTCATTTCTTTAAAGTCGTATTCCCCCCACCACTTTATTGAGGTACGACTGACATATAGAAAGCTGTACATATTTAACGCATACAACTTGATGTGTTTGGGGGTACAACTGTATCCTCTTTTGGATCATATGGTAATTAGAATGCTTAAACATTTTAGACACACAGACATGGTACCTGGATCATTTAAAAGGCAATGTGTCATTATACTAGGCAGTGTCTACATTTAGCTGTTTTGTAGAGAGTTCTATCACTGATTAAAAGAGGGAGTTTAAAAGACTCCAACTAGGAACTATTGCACTGCTCTGGGCCAGAAATGATTATCGCTAGATTGAAAGTATGATGGTGGGGATGACGGAGAGGAAGAGGCAGACAAGAGAGATGGTCCAGAGATACAACAAAATGGGACCTGGAGAGCAAGTGGATCTGGTGGCATGGGTGAAGGGAGAACTCAAGAAGGCTCCCAGGTGCCCGGGTGAGATGGCCTGTTATGGCACATGGCAGTGACAGTCACTGAGCTGGCAGATAAAGCTGGGAGAATACGTACCATCACTCAGCCATCAATACACTCTGACCAAGAGCCTGCAGAGGACCGCGTGTCTCCAGCCCCATGACAGACATCTCACCCGCCCTGATTGCCTGTCTTCACAATTACAAGATGAAGCTTGTTTTAAGAACCCAATAACATCATTGTGTTTAACGTTTGGTGTAGATATTCAGAAGTCCTCAGACAGTGCACATTTAATGAATCTTATAAGTAAAAAAATTAGGTAAAAGTAAGTGAACTCCATGAAGCCAAGAATTATGCCTTTTGGGTGGTGTTCCATTTGGTAATCCCTCCTTCTGTACCCTGTGCAAGGGGCAGATGGACACAAGCCACGGTGACACCTCCTCCACCTGGCCGCCAGTTTGTCCATTCCTTTCTATAATCCACTCATTTAAAAACAGTTTCCCAAGTGTAAAGTATCACCTTTGTTCAATGACAAAATGGATACTCAAGGTTTGAATTCACTGAGAAGGAAAACAACTCAAAAACCATTTGGGAAATTTTAAATTCAGAGAAACTGAAAAAAAAGTTCAGAGACAATAGTGGAAGTACAACCAATTTTAAAGGACACTGTGTTGATCCAGGCAAGCCTGGTTGGTTTCTTGGCCAATCTCTTCCCTATGTCTTTGTCCCTCTCAAAGTGTGGGTGTCATTTTCAAACTTGGGAAAAGAGCTATTGGGGAACTTTTGTTCTTTAGAAGCCCACTGCGGCCAAAAGGCTGTTTTGACTCATAACTAAGCTACACCAACTGGGAGGCAGCCTGTGACAATGATTTCTGTTTGAGCAACACATGCTCTTGAGCTAAGAGACACTCCAGTCTGTTTGCAATTGGATGGAGCAGGTGTCTGAGGAGAGACAGACCATTGTCTACCAGTATCGAAGGAATGAATTAACATGTTGATTTCAAGGAGCCTACAGTTTCCCGAGAAGCCTCCACAGTCTGGACCCACTGGGCCTCCCCGGACACTGAGGTTGAAGGTGAGGGGACCTGGGGCTGGGCCATGTTTTCTTCGAGGCCCTGCTGAAAACTTGGCCTGGAGTGAAAAGGAGGTCCTCACCAGTTATCGTCCTCCCTGTCCCCTCCTTGTCCAGTTTCTGGAATGTTCTTTTAAACAAAGTTCAGTTACTTTGAAGCTCACAACCTTCAAACAGCCTCCCGTAGTTCTTAGAGTAATGACCAAAGATCTTACTAGGGTCTCAGAAACCCTTCCTGACTGGCCCCTGTGACCCCTGTGACCTCATCTCCTGCCCTTCTGTCCTGCTTTGGCCATACTGGCATCCCAGCTATTCCTCAAACACACCAGGCACACACCCTTCTCAGGGTCGTGGCACTTGTTGATCCATCTCTTTGCGGGAGGACTCAGATCTTTCTGTGGCTCCATTTCTCACTTCATTTGGGTCTTTGCTCCAGTCACCTCCTCAGACACGTCTTTCCATCTAAAACAGTCCCCCTAAAATACTCACACTCTATCCCCTTGCCCTGCTTCATTCTTCTTCATATATGTATCACATCTTAATATTACATTGTACCTTTAATACTTACTGTTTGTTTACCTCCACCTTCTGGGAGAAGGAATCTTGTGCTTGATGAATGAATGAATGAATGAGTAAATGAAAAAAGTGAGGACAACCAACAAAAGGTTATTCTCTTTTAATTAGTCCAGATTCAATACTAGGAAATGCCATCAAATGGAAAATTTCAATGCTTGCTAGGATTTCCATATAAAGGAGGTAAATCACAAAATCTCCCTCCCTTGATACGCATTCATTCTAAAGACATTTATTGTGTGCCTACTATGTGTCAATTACTAGGTTCTGAGAATGAACAAGATGAGACTCCTGCCATGTGGAGCTTATGTTCTAATTTGGGGGGAAGGACATACAATTTTTTTAAATACACAAATAATGAGCTAATTTTTGAGCGTGGTATCTGCGCTGAGGGAACTAAGCAGGGTGGTGTGACCAGAGGAGGATGAGTTCCTCCTTTAGACAGAATGAGAGAGAAATCCTCTGCAGAGGTGATGCTTGAGCTGAGGCCTGAAAGATGAGAAAGATCCAGCCATGTGAGAGGTATGGGAAGTCCATTTCATGCAGGGAAGAGCATGTGCAAAGGTCCTGAGAAGAGGAAACACTTGGTGCTTACAGGGCTGGAGCACAATGAGCAAGAGGGAAGAGACAGATGGAAGGTGCGGCCAGATCATGCTAGGATTTTGTTTTGATTTTACTTTAAACTCAATTCGAGGGAATTCCCTGGCAGTCCAATGGTTAGGACTCTGCGCTTTCACTGCTGAGGGCTTGGGTTCAATCCCTGGTCGGGAATTAAGATCCTGCAAGCTGCATGGTGTGGCCAAAAAAATAAAAAAATAAACTCAATTCTAAAATATTCAATGCTGTCAAGTAGGGGAGTCACATAATTCATTTATATTTGAAAGTCACTCAGTGTATCAGTTATCTATTGCTGTGTAACAAACCACCCCAAGCTTAGTGATGTAAAATCACAATCACAACACTCACTATCATTCTCACAGTTCTGGGGGCTGACTAAACTCAACTAGGTGGTTCTTGATCGAGGTCTCTTATGTGGTTGCCTTTAAACAACAGCTGGGCTGGAGTCATCTCAGGGTTTCCTTGCTCAGATATCTGGTGGTTAAAGTGGGCTGTTGGCTGGGACCTCTGCTGGGGCTGTCCAGTGCAACATCTACAGGCAACCTCTCCACGTGGCCTGGGCCTCTTCCCCATTAAGGAATGCGGAACAGGTCCCAAGAGCAACCATCACAGGAGAGAGCGCAGGTGGAAACCATATCATCTTTTACGATCTAGCCTTGAAGGCATGGGTATTCTATTCTTAGAAGCATGTGACTAAGTCTATATTCAAGGGAAGGGGAACTGGATTCCACATCTTGATGACAGATGCGTCAAAGAATTTGCAAACACGTTTTAAACCACCACATCCTGGTTCCTAAGTGGAGAATAAATTATAGGGGGGCAACGGTGGAAGAAGGGAGACCAGTTAGGATTCAGTGGAATATCCAAGCAGGAAATAACAATGGGGTGGAGATGAAAGAGGTGCAGAATGCTAGGGCACGCTTGGGAGGTAGACATAATAGGGCTTGGTCGTGGACTGGACATAGGGTGTGAGGAGAAGGCTGTCTGTGAGGCCTTTTGCTTGAGCAACAGGGTGAATATTGGTGCCATTTACTCTAATGGAGATGATTGAGGGAGGAAGAGTGACTGGGAGGTGGGAGAAGAAAACCAAGACATTCGTACAGGACATTTGGATTTTGAGATGCATATTAGCTTTGCAAGTGGAGATGTCAAGAAATCAGCTGAATTTTAATTTGAGTTCAAGAGATAGGTGTGGGCTAAAGGTATAACTTTGCCAGTCATAAGCATCTACATGGCATTCAATCATAGGATAGAAGAGATCACCTAGCCAGAGGATGTAGGCAGAGAAGGGAAAAGGACCAGTCCTAGAGATGCTGCAGCATTTAGAACGCTGTTTGGAAGAAAATGCCCCTACAAGTGCTTTGCACTATAGATGAATCAGGAAATAAGAGCACAAGGACAAGAAAATAGCACCCCAGTATGAGATGAAAAGGGAAATTATAGAACTAAGGAAGCAAAGAGAGGGAATTCCCTGGTGGTCCAGTGGTTGGGACTCTGCACTCTCACTGCCAAGGGCCCAGGTTTGACCCCTGGTCGGGGAACTAAGATCCCACAAGTGGCAAAAAAAAAAAAAAAGGAAGCAAAGAGAGGACCAAAACACCACCATGAAAATCTAATCAATTAGACACAAGGAAGAGAACCAACATGATCAAAAATCAGATTAATGGAGGACGTGTTTGAGATAATCATAGTGAATTCACAGGAGAAAAGAAATAGATAAAAGCACCTGGAAAAAATCATAATTGTGGAAATTAGAAAGAGACGATCCAACGCTTGGTTGTAATTGATGACTCAGAGGCAGAGAACCTAAAAAAGGAAACAGGAAAAGTATGCAGAGATACAGAAGGAGGAAATCAGCCGTCGAAGGGCTCATCAAATACCTTGAAAAATTAATAGAGTGACTGGCCCAGAGAAAATCCTGGCTAAGCTCTTGAACTTCAAGGAAAGAGAAAGCATTCCACAGGACTTCAGGCAGGAAAGCATGACCTACATCTGAGAAGAAACTTCAGCTAACCTCAGAACTTTCCATAGTCTCTACCAGCTCAAAGGAAGGGCTGGAAAAAAAAATGAATCAACAATATTCCATCCAAAATGATGTCATCCCAAGTATAAAAGCTTTAAGCAGAAACTCTCAAACATGTACCAATTTGGGAAATAAATATGAGCTAAAACGGACACTGCAGTTTAAAAAGAATCATCATGGGCTTCCCTGGTGGTGCAGTGGTTGAGAGTCCGCCTGCCAATGCAGGGGACGTGGGTTCGTGCCCTGGTCCGGGAAGATCCCACATGCCGCGGAGCGGCTGGGCGCGTGAGCCATGGCTGAGCCTGCGCGTTCGGAGCCTGTGCTCACAACAGTGAGAAGCCCGCGTATTGCAACAAAAATAAATAAATAAATAAATAAAATAAATGTGCTGTGTCCCTTTAAAAAAATAAAAAGAATCATCAGATTTTTTATGATCCTTTTTTCACAACCTTAATGAATCTCAAAGAAACAAATATCACTTGTACATAAGCATTTCTCTGAAGTTCAGAAAATCTTTCATCTTACTTTAGTTTCATTAGCTCCCAAGGAAAATTAAAGTTCACATTTGTATTTCAACTAAAATACATATATAATATGTAAAGTTATTTTTAATCCATTCATTTATCCAACTACCTATTAAACTACCTATTTCATACCACAGAAAGAGGTATGAAATGATTATCACCTAGTGTTAAAAAGTTATTTCCTGGTGGTAGGAAATTTTATGATTTGTTACTTTCTTCTTTGTGCTTTTGTATATGACTTGAATTTTACATAATCTCAAATTATTTTTACAAAAACAATAGTCGTTCTAAAAATTCTTAAATTAAGCAGTCATTAAGAATGTGCTACAGGAAATATTTAGTCAACCCCTATTATGTATTAGATATTTTGCACATATTGGATCATCTAATCCACATATAACTAACTCATCAAGGGAGGAATTATCATCTTCATTTTCCAAAAGAGGAAACTGAGGCCCACAGGTATTTGTTAATTTTCTAGAGTCACACAGCTAGGAAGGGCAGAGTGAGAACTTTTCCCAAAGCCAAAGCCAATGTCCCGCTTAGCAGCCTGCCTCCTCCTGGTTTTATCAAGTTCAACCACCACCTCCACCCCCACCGTGTGCACGTGAGTGCTCGCACACACACACTTCTGCAATACTCCACCTGCCCAGGCCAGGAAACTGTTATGACAAGCCAAATGCAATACTCATGTCCTGAACAAAGCTGTTATTCCATATCTCTATGATTGGGGAAATAGCTGGTGACTTCACCCTGACAAGGGTCATACTTATGTCTTAAGAGAAGTCATCATCACAGAGCCTCCTGACCTCTGTGAAAGGGTGTGGTGTTCAGATATATATCCAGCCCTTTGAGATGCTCTGCTGGAAGGTGGTTGAAGTACAAAGTACTATTGACTCATCACCTCTGTCCACTTTCATTAGCAATGATAATCTGTACTTCTTTAGTGTTTGTTACAAGGGTTGTTTCAAAAGCCTGAGGAAACTTATCAGTTTCTGGGTATTCAAATATATATAGTCACACTATATGGATCAAAAATTCTTAATGATAGATGAAAAGCAAATGGCAATAAAAGTGTCACCCATGTTTCCCAGGCCATGCTAACACGAGCCTGGAGATGAAAAATGAGTCCACCATCATAGTTGTAAGAGAATGTCATGGTTTTGGTCCTACCCAACTTGCTCTCTGGGAACTCCCAACTCATAAAATCTTGAGTTGCCCAGGGTGTGTGTGACACGTGTTCTAGGCTACCCCACTGGATCTTCCTCTGATGTGGCATGCTCGTAATCATGTCTCCCAGCATCGTGAGGGCCCCATGTAGCAATGATTACCAGGGCCATGGTCCACTTGAGGTCACATCGCCGCCACAGGACCCACACAAATCTGACCCTACTTCCACGTGTCCCTCTACAATCTTGTTTCCACAAGACAAAGAGTAGTGGATGTAAAACATGAATCAAGCCATATAATTCCCTGGCTCCAAACCCTACAGTGGGGTCCCACCACACACCCTGAATGGCTCACCATGGCCTGGGAGACCCTGCAGCGTCTGGCCCCATCTGCCTCTCTAACAGCATTTCTCTCTGGGCTGTGGGCTGGAAGATGATGAGAGGAACAGACTGAGAAGGCAACTCAGAACCACTTTCCCTTGATCCTGGCCCATCACCCTTGAACCAGACATGTGTGCCTTGGTGCTCTTTTCTGCCCCTATAAACAGACCCTGACAGCCTCGCACCAAACTCAGGTGTGCCAAGGGGTGGGTGCCAGGGTGCTTCAGTAGCCTCATCACCTTCAACACCTCCACTAAAGTCACGCCAAAGAAGTCCCTAAATGGGAGCTCCCTGGTGGTCCAGTGGTTAGGACTTGGCACTTTCACTGCCGTGGGCCTGGGTGGCACAGCCAAAAAGTCCCTACAATCTAAGCAAAAAGTGTGTGTTTAGTAGTAAGACAAATCAGGTAGCTGAAGCTCCCTCCAAACCCAACCACCCCAACCAGATTTCTGCCTCTATGTCTTCTGAGGTGGAGATTCTGGAGTTGCCACGAATGAAAATGCTATGGTAAAAATATGAAAAAAGCGGCCACAGGATCTCGGGCAGAAGTCTCCAACTTCAGCTGGAAAAGTAAGAGAAGGTAGCACAGGTGAGAGGTGGTTTTTTAAAAACATTTTATTGGAGTATAGTTGCTTCACAATATTTTGTTAGTTCATACTGTACAGCAAAGGGAATCAGCTATACGTATACATACATCCCCTAGAGAGGCAGTTTTTAAGCCAAGTTTTTGTTTGTTTGTTTGTTTTGATGTGGACCATTTTTAAAGTCTTTATTGAATTTGTTACAATATTGCTTCTGTTTTACGGGGGTTTTTTTGGCCCTGAGGCATGTGGGCTCTTAGCTCCCCGACCAGGGATCGAACCCACACCCGCTGCATTGGAAGGCGAAGTCTTAACCACTGGACCACCAGGGAAGTCCCTAAGCCAAGTTTTATTGTCAAATAAAAGATATCATGTAGGCTTCATATGCCAAGGTAAGCAGTTCATTTGTCCAATTAATAAATGGTATTCAAAATGGGCAAATACTCCCCCAGGAGATTCCAAAAATAACTATTGAGTGTGGAAAGAAAATACCAGAACTACTTCTATTCATTTTTAATTTGCACATTTTCATTCCTTTTTTGTATATATTTTATCATATTCATAATTTTTACCCACTGGAATGTATTTTTAAATTTTTTATTGAATTATAGTTGATTTACAATGTTTCAGGTGTATAGCAAAGCGATTTAGTTATATATATATATAAAAAACCGTGTGTGTGTGTATGTATATATATATATATATATATATATATATATATATATATATATATATACTCTCTTTTGGGTTCCTTTCCGTTACAGGTTATTCCAAGATATTGAATATAGTTCCCTGTGCTCTACAATAGGTCCTTGTTGTTTATCTAGTTCATATACAGTAGTGTCTATCTGTTAATCCCAAATTCCCAATTTATCCTTCCCCCCATATTCATAACTTTAAGTAGAGCAGAACATATATATAACTTAATGTACACAGATTGTGGTTGCATGCTCAAAAACATTTCACTGATGCGATGTAGGAACAAAGTTTGGAGACCACTGTTATAAGCACCAGGAACCCATCTGAAGAACTTAAGCTAGGGAACAACAGGATCCGATTTTATTTTAGTAAAATCACTCTGTCTGAAGTGTGGAGAGTGAATTAACAGAGATGAAAATACAGGCAGAGGCTGTAGGCTAGGAGCTACTCAAACCCTGCAAGCAAGGCTTGAACAGAAGCAGTGGGAGTGGGCATGGAGAGGGGGTAGGGGTGGGGGGCAGAGGGAAGGAGGGATGAGAAATATTCAGCAGACAGAATCCACTTGACCTGGTGGTCAACATATGGGACAGTAGGGGAAACTGAAATTTCAACTGACTCTCGGGTCAACTGAATCACTGAGTGGAAACAGCATCCAGGATAAGGAAGCTACCTGTGAAGCAAGAGCTGGGTCCTGGAGAAGCTGCTCACATCACAGGAGTCTGCCAACAGAAGCACATCAGAAGCAGGAAGGAAAACTTCTTCCGCTTGCAGTATCTCCTCAGTACCTCTGCTGACAAAGCTGGACATCATATTAGCTGGCATAGAAAACATATTTAAAGGACCCATCTTTATTTTTGCAGAGCAGGCAATGAAGGATGGATTTGGATCTGAGAAGCAATAAATTAATAACTGGATAATCCACCCCTTTGGCTTCTCAGCTTCCGTGAGAAATCATCACTTTCATCTGGATCCAAACATACATTCCCATTCCAAGTTTTAGAATCCCATTCTTTACCAATTTATGCCCTAACTTTCACATGAGAAACGTGGTGAGACTGTGAGCTCAACTCTTGCTGTAATTCAACAACCCACATACTTAAATTTGTGTTTGATTTTCAACAATATTAGCCCTGTTGTTACAAGAAATAAGAGATTCTTGTATAAGAATAAGAGGGCTATCATGGCAATCTCAGGTTCTTAAACCATGACTTAAGCTGAGAGTTAATCACTTGAGCTTGTGGTTCTTCTCTCTGTAAGTGCTTAAGTACACTCACAAGAAGCCGTCTCATACCACAGCCTTCAAAGTCATCATTACTGTTGTAACTGTCAAGTGCAGCAGCCACTTAGCCTCCAAGGTATGTACTTCGGTTGGCATTTCATCACAATAAACAACAAATAGCTTGATTAACTGCAACCTCACTTCATGTGATAAATTACCGGCATCCCATTTTCCATTGACACGGAGCTCAGCGCTGCACTCAAAGCCAAAGCCGTGACCAAATCTACCCCCAAATCCCATCTTTGCAAGTCTATCTCCTGGTACCACTGCTTGTACCAAACCTGTATCTGTCAGGATCCAATCAGGAGACATAAACCACACAAAAATTAAGCAAATAAAGACTTATTGTAACACAGGATCAGAAGAACTAAGGACTGGCTAGTAAGAAGTAGAGAACTCTAAAGAATATAAGAACAGCAGATGTAAAGAGTAGCTATTATCCCTAAGGAAGGATCCCCCCGCCCCTCAGGGCTAAGATCCAGACCACATTGGTGGGGAGGCGGGACGGGCACAGTCCTGAGTAATTGGATGGTAGAGTTGTGGTGGGTGGGGTGTGATAGAAATCCGCCTCCTGGGACTTGCTGGAAATCTACTTTTCGGGGTGCTAGATTAAGCGGTTAATGAAGATATGTCTCACTGGAGGCAGTCCATTATAAAATCACCCAAGGCGTGTGCTGCGGAAAGCTGCTGGCCGTTAGGTGCTGCTAACCACCGCGCACCGCAGGTGCCTGGGAATAGTACACCTGAACTAGAAAGAAAAGCCCTGTGTCCCTGCAATGGATCTCTATTGCCCTCTACTGACAATACTTAATATTGCATCAGCTCACAAGGAAACGCTTAAAAGGACCCATCTCCACGTTTGCAAAGCAGACCATGAAGGGTGGATTTGGAGCTAAGAGACATCAATTGGTAACTGGTACATGATACATCATTTCCACCTGCCAAAGAAAGAAGGGATGAAAGAAGAAAGGGAGGGTGGAAGGAAGGAAAAGAAAGCCGGCCCTTTCAGGTTTGCAGAGCCAGTCTGAGAAGGACAGGACAAAGACCCCATAACCACATAGGTTGGGGCCACTGTAACTTGATGACTGTCACCCTCCACTGGAACCCTGATACTACCAAGGAGTTGTTTGCATGTGTGCCAGCTTTTTATCTCCCACGTTTTCCAGATGCTTCTCTGTGCTCTTCATCTGCCCCTCACTTGCCGTCAGTGACCCCATCTCCTATTTCACAAAAACTTGGAAGCCATCAGACACAAACTCTCTCAACTTTTTGCCCCTAAATCTACATATTATCCTGTATTCTGCCTTTCCTCCTTCCCTCATGTTATAAAGAAAGTGCTAATCCCCCATCTGGGGGGTTTCCTCTCTTCCTGCCTTCTCTGGAACCTCACACCAATTTTCTTCCCACTTTCCTGTATCTTTAACCTGTCCCTTTTTTTTTTTAGTTCCTTCTCATTAGCATTTAAACTACTCATGTTTCTTCCATTTCGAAAAGCCCTCCCTAAACTCAGTGTGTTTCCCTGCGGCTACCCCTCTATTTCTTCCACTTCATAGCAAAATTTCTTCAGGGAATTCTCTGTGCCCAGTGTGTCCACTTTCTCCCTCCCCATTCCCCTCCTCAACCCGCTTCAATAGATTCTCACCAACAACCTCCATGGGCCCAAAGCCATAAGACCTTTTCTAGAATTTACCTTGCTCTTCCCCTCAGTAATAATCAACACTGTCGACCACACCCTCCTCCATACATGTCATTCTTCTGGTTTCCATTATGTTTCTTCAATTCTCTCCTATCTCTAGGCCCTCTTGGTTTCTTTCTGCATTTGTTGATTTACATTCTACTATATGAAGAAGAGTTTCTCTTCCCCATTTATTTGTTCATTTTTTTAGATCCGTGTAGACTCATGAATTTCTGTATTTTTTCAATTGGTTTTAATCAATTATTATCCTTATTTACGTCTGTGGTCAAATTATCTCAGATTTGGCAAGTGAGAGCCTTCAAATCACCTTCTGTGTCTTTTGACACGTTCCCATCATTATTTGAACACTTCTTCCACAGCAAAATTTTCCAGGTCCATCTTGTACATTCCCAAGCCTTGACTGAAATTAGTCATTTCTCAAGGAGCCATGGTTTCATTTGCTATCAGGAGTCACAGCTCCCAGGCTCTTTCAGTAGATGGAACAGGGAATAAATATATGTATACCCCCCACATACACTTTTATATCTCTCTTTATAGGTATATCTTTCTACATTATAAAGCATGAATTTACACCAACAGTTGCAATTCCAAGCCAACAACAGAGGGCCCATTCTCGTTTCCCCTTTCCACCATATTTCTTCCTCTCTTCTCCAACAGTGAGCAACTTGGCTCCCAGTATCTCAATATATATTCAGAATCCATCTCCACGTGCTCGATCCTCTCTATGTCGCCAATTAGGTGACCCCGGTGGGCTCTCCCTGCCACCCCATTTCTTTGCTGTCCCCACACAGGCCACCATGACCACCTCATTTGGGCTTGTCAAGCCTAATTTTGGACTGAATTAGAATGGAATAATGAAAAGGAGGAAGGGGAAGGAAGCAAAGAAGGGAGTGAGGAAGAAAGGAAACAAGGGAAGAAAAGGAGAGAGGGAGGGTGGAAGGAAGGAGGGGAAAGGAAGCTGGCCCCTCCGGTTATAGGCGGCTGAGTCTGTCCTTCCAGCCCCTCCAATGTTTGTGCTCCTTATCCTGTGACTTCTTTTCACTCTGCACCCTCTTCCTGGGTGAAACCATCCCCTCCCATGGCTTTCATCTAGTTGATGATCACACCAAAATAGCCATCTTCATCCTAGACTCTTCTTCTGGGTCTCTGACTTCCATACTGATGTGCCTACCAGAATCCACACTAGGACGGCCACAAGCATCCCAAATTTAACGCGTCCTAAAAGCATCTTATTACAACCACCGTCCCACCCCCACCCCCGCCGCCACAATGTGACCCTATTTCTGCATTTCTGTCTCTGTAAAAAGCACAAACAGAAACCCAGGCATTCCCTTTAACTCCATTCACCACTCCTGATGATTCTGTCTCCTCAGCGTCTCCTACATCCATCCATCCAGCCTCTCCATTTCCGCGGCCTCTCCCCTGGGTCCCTCTAGCTCTCCCACTGAGCTGTCCGCTCCTGTCAGTGCCTTCTCTACACAGCAGCCCAAGTGATGCCTCTACCCCATGAATCTGATCGTGTCGCTCCCCCATTTAAATACCTTGCCTTTGGGATAAAGTCCAAACTCCATAACGGTCCTTGCTCTGTCCTACCTCGCAGCATCACTGTTTTCCCCTCTCCATTTTACCTGCTGTCTAGCCCTCCTGAATCTCTTCTGCCCCCCAAATCCCCCATGCTCTCTCTTCAGGGAGCTTCTCGAGTGTGTTATTCCCCTCTGCTCGGAACATTCTGCTTAAACCCCTACTCTCAACTGGCCTTGCTTCTGCTCCTGCTCATCTGACACTTGTCAGCTTTGACATCACCTCCTCCTGGAAGCCCACTCTGATTTGCCAAACCTAGGTGAGGTGTTCCCCCATGAATGAATGGAGATTAGGGAGCACGAGTTATTCATGCTTAATTTCCCAGTGCTGAGCTCAGCACTTGGTCTTGTTAGCACAATGACAAAATCATCACTGTGGGAGGCAAAATAATGCCCCCCACCCAAGACATCCACGTTCTAATCCCCATGTAACTATGTTATGTTACACAGGAAGGGCGAATTAAGGGTGCAGATGGAATTAAGGTTGCTAATCAGCTGACCTTAAAAGAAGATTACTTTGGTGGAAAATCTTATCTAGGTGGGCCAGGTGTAATTACAAGGATCCTTTAAATGCAGAAGAGAGAGGCAGAACCAGAGGGATGGCATCAGGAGAAAAACTCGACCAGCCATTGCTGGCTTTAAAGATAGGCCACATGGACTACCCTGGTGGTGCTCTGGTTAAGGATCCACCTGCCAATGCAGGGGACATGGGTTTGAGCCCTGGTCCGGGAAGATCCCACATGCTGTGGAAGCAACTAAGCCCGTGTGCCACAACTACTGAGCCTGCTCTCTACAGCCCGCACACCACAACTACTGAGCCCGCGTGCCACAACTAATGAAGCCCGCGTGCCTAGAGCCAGTGCTTCGCAACAAGACAAGCCACCGCAATTAGAAGCCCACGCACCGCAACGAAGAGTAGCCCTCGCTCATCGCAAATAGAGAAAGCCCGCGCAGCAACGAAGACCCAATGCAGCCAAAAACAAACTAAATAAATATATTAAAAAAAAAAAAAGGTCCCAAGAATCAAACTGTTTCATGGCCGCCTGATGTGCTGTGTTTTGTGTCCTGCTAGAGACCTATAACCCAGCCGCTCCCTGATGCTGGGCTCCATGCACCTCCATATCAGAGCTGATAGGCTCTCTTCACCACGACCAAGCATTCCCAGAGGGCACCGGTCTATATATTATAAGCCATTAATACTGTATTTCAAACTAAGTGCTTGTTGCTATAAAGGCCCAGTAAGCATATTTACAATTTTTCCGTTTTTGCAAATTCTGAAGAAACCAAGAACACAACTCAAAACTGTGTTTTATCTTGTTTTCCCTTATGACCAGCTACTCTTAAAAATAAAAATTGATACCTCTGCATTAGTGTTCCTTTATGGTTTATTAGACAGTATTAGCCCACATATCAGTTTATTTGGTGCTTGGAACAACTTGCAAATTATGATTATCCCCATTTTTCAGGTGAGAAGTCAGAGGTTCAAAGAGGTTTTGTAATTTGTCCAAGATCACACAGCTAATAAATGGCAAAGCCTAAAAACTAAAATTCAGGTCTTTGGGTAGAAAATACTACTCTCTCTACGTTGGAAAGAACCTTAGTGATATTTATTTATTTATTTATTTATATTTATTTATTGGCTGCGTTGGGTCTTCCTTGCTGTGCACAGGCTTTCTCTAGTCGCGGCGAGCGGGGACTGCTCTTCGTTGCAGTGAGAGGGCTTCTCAGTGCGATGGTTTCTCTTGTTGTGGAGCACAGGCTCCACAAGCATAGGCTTCGGTAGTTATGGCATGCGGGCTTCAGTAGTTGTGGCTCGCGGGCTCTAGAGCGCAGGCTCAGTAGATGTGGCACACAGGCCTAGTTGCTCTGCAGCATGTGGGATCTTCCCAGACCAGGGCTCGAACCCGTGTCCCCTGCATTGGCAGGAGGATTCTTAACCACTACGCCACCAGGGAAGCCCCTTAGTGATATTTAACTCTGATCCCAAATGAGAAACTGTAGCTCAAAGAGACTAAATGGCCTTCCCCAGGTCATCTGTCTGGCAGGCTCGTTTACAGCAAAGACAAAACTTTCAGTCTCCACTCTTCGCCCTCTACCGTAAGGATCTGCCATGTTCAAAATCACCTATATACCCAGAGGTAGAGAAAGGACTTGAATCATTAATCATTTAGTGATTAGGTTGAATAACCTGAGAGATATGGGTCACATTCTCTTATTACAAATCTCCAAGGGACCCTCCAAACATCTCAGTTCTACTAAAATATTGTACTAAGCATGCTTTAAAAAAGTGGGCTGAGGGACTTCCCTGGTGGTCCAGTGGCTAAGACTCCATGCTCCCAATGCAGGGGACCTGGGTTCGATCGCTGGTCAGGGAACCAGATCCCACATGCCGCAGCTAAGTGTTCGCATGCCACAACGAAGATCCTGCACACGGCAATGAAGATCTCACGTGCCACAACTAAGACCTGGTGCAGCCTAAATAAATAAATAAATATATATATATATATTATATATATATATAATATATATATATATATAAATGTGTGCTGAAATCATCTTGAAATCATCATATATATTATATATATATATATATATATATATATATATATATATATAAATGTGTGCTGAAATGTGTGCTGAAATCATCTTGGGACTGCACTGTGATATTCCCATGATGCTCAAATAGTATGTATTTTTCTGGGTTTTGGACAATGAAATTGATGTTACAGGGATTTTGTGACCTCTCTGCCTGATGTCACAATAGATATGGTCTGTGAGAGTAAAATCTATGGATGTTCAGAAGAGGAGAGACTTAAATAAACTTCTTTGATAGAAGTACAGTGAGGGACTTCCCTAGTGGCGCAGTGCTTAAGAATCCGCCTGCCAATGCAGTGGACACAGGTTCCAGCCCTGGTCAGGGAAGATTCCACATGCCGCAGAGCAACTAAGCCCATGTGCCACAGCTGCTGAGCCCACGTGCCACATCTACTGAAGCCCGCGTGCCAAGAGCCCGTGTTCTCAACAAGAGAAGCCACCACAATGAGAAGCCCGCACACCGCAAGGAAGAGTAGCCCTGTTCACCGCAACTAGAGAAAGCCCACGCACAGCAACAAAGTCCAACGCAGGCAAAAATAAATAAATAAATATTTTAAAATTAAATAAAAATAAACATTATGTATCAATAAATGTAGCCAAAATTCGGTTAACTCTCTTCACTGTTTGAAAAAATAAATAAACAAGTAAATAAATAAATAAAACGGCATCTTCTTTAATGACAACACCCAGAATGTTGCAGGCTAAAAAAGCTCTAATTTCACATTTGTTCAAGCATTGATTTGATGTTGCCAATATGACTCCAATCTTGGATAAAATATGCAAACAACATAATTTTATTTCCTCATTTATCAAAACTGATTAGGGAAAAATTAATTAATGAGGGAACCAATAAGATGTTACAAGCTGTTCAAAGAATTCCCAAAACTGCATGTATACAAGACTATCAAGAATGATAAAGATGTGGAATCTAAAATATGACACACATGAACTTATCTGTGAAACAGAAACAGACTCCCAGACATAGAAAACAGACTGTAGTTGCCAAGGGGGAGGGGTAGTGGGGGAAGGATGGAGTAGGAGTTTGGGATAAGCAGAAGCAAACTATTACATAGAGAATGGATAAACAACAAGGTCCTACTGTATAGCACAGGGAACTATACTCATTATCCTGTGATAAAGCATAATGGAAAAGAATATGAAAAAGAATGTATATATGTGTATAACCAAATCACTTTGTTGTACAGCAGAAATTAACATAATGTTGTATATCAACTATACTTCAATAAAATAACAATTTTTTAAAGAATGATAAAGTAAGTTTCATTAATAGGTGAAAAACAACAACAACAGGCACCAACTGCAGGGGTCCCTCCTAATCCTTAGCAACAAAAACCTGATTGTACGGTTGGGGTGTTATAAGGGCTGTATAGTCAAAGAGGGACTGGTCTGACTTGAGATTTCTTTAATCTAGCTTCCCATTCTTGGTAGGATTGGGAAAGGCAGCATTATTTTTAAAAATCATTTAAGAATTCCACAAAAATAAAGACTATACTTTCAGGGATCATTTCTATAGTTTGTTACTAGAGAAGTTTCGGAAACCATAACTCAAAAAGAGTCATGTACCACAATGTTCATTGCAGCTCTGTTTACAATAGCCAGGACATGGAAGCAACCTAAGTGTCCATTGACAGATGAATGGATAAAGAAGATGTGGCACATATATACAATGGAATATTACTCAGCCATAAAAATAAATGAAATAGAATTATTTGTAGTGAGGTGGATGGACCTAGAGTCTGTCCTACAGAGTGAAGTAAGTCAGAGAGAGAGAAACAAATACCATATGCTAACACATATATATGGAATCTAAAAAAAAAAATGGTCATGAAGAACCTGGGGCAAGACAGGAATAAAGACGCAGACCTACTAGAGAATGGACTTGAGGACATGGGGAGGGGGAAGGGTAAGCTAGGACAAAGTGAGAGAGTGGCATGGACATATATACACTACCAAACGTAAGGTAGATAGCTAGTGGGAAGCAGCCGCATAGCACAGGGAGATCAGCTTGGTGCTTTGTGACCACCTAGAGGGGTGGAATAGGGAGGATGGGAGGGAGGGAGATGCAAGAGGGAAGAGATAGGGGGATATATGTATATGTATAACTGATTCAGATTGTTATAAAGCAGAAACTAACACACCATTGTAAAGCAATTATACTCCAATAAAGATGTTAAAAAAAAAAAGTCTGTGAGGAAGTAGAGGTGAGCTACAACCTTGGGTAAGAGTCTCACTGTTCTATGTATATAAAGAAGTTAGAATGAACTACAGTGTAGTACATTAATTATAGCTATCTAAGGTATTCTGATATTTAAAATATTTTCATTTTAATAAAAGGAGAATATTGAAGGTTATTTAAAAAAAAAGAATTCCACAAAAATAAAACTCAACCTTGACACCCCATATCCAGTCTGTCAGGAAATCCCATTGATGATCAAAATGTATTCAGGATCTGACCACTTCTCACCACTGCTATGACCCTGGTCAGAGCCACTATCATCTCCCACCCACATGTTGCTATAGCTTGGTCTCCCTGCTTCTACCCAAATCTTCCTGGAGTCTTCTCAACTCAGAGCAGCCAGAGGGTCCTTTTAAATCAGGAGACAGATTGTCTCACCTCTCTGCTCAGAACCCTTTCCTGATTTCCGTATCAGTCAGAGTAAAAGCCAAATCCTGGCAATGACCTCCAAGGGCTCACATGATCTGCACGGACCCCAGCTTGTCAACTCTCTGGCCTCTTCCCCCACTTCTCTCTCCCTCACTCTCTCTGCTCCACTGGCCTCCTTCCTAAGCCTCAGACACACCAAACAGTTCCCTCTTAGGGCCTTCATTCTGTTCCTTTTACCTGAAATGCTCTTCCCCCAGGTAGACCATTAGCTAGCTCCTTCACTTCCTTCAAGACTTTGCTTAATTTTTACTTTAATGAGGCCAACCCTGACAACTCTACTTAATACTGCTGTCTATGCCCACCCCCACTATTAATTTCCAATTGCTGCTGTAACAAATTACCATAAACTTAGTGACTTGAAACAACACAAGTTTATTATCTTACAGTTTTGGAGTAACAACCAAATCTGCCTTTTGGAGAGAGAACTTTGGGGGGCAGCATGGATGATGGATTGGATGGGGAGACAAAGAAGAAGAAAGGAGGGAGGGAGAGGAACAGAGAGGAAGGGAGGAAATTAGATCATTTCTATTTACAGTTGACCCTTGAACAACACTGGGGTTAGGGGCACCCAACTGCCCAGTGAAAAATCCTCCAATAACTTTATAGTCAGCCCTTGGCCCTCTGTGGTTCTGCATCTGGATTCAACCAATTGCTCATCCTGTACTACTGTATATATTTATGCAGTAAGAAAAAAATCCACATATAAGTGGACTTGTGCAGTTCAAACCCATGTTGTTCAAGGGTCAACTGTACTAAGATTTTTCTGTTATGTTTTGTTTTTTGGGTTTTGTTGTTGTTGTACTAAGATTTAAATAATTGTCATACACAGGACTTGACAATTTCAGTTGCCATAACCCAGACGGTAACAGCGGGCTTGAAGAGAAAGCATCCAGAGATTCTTAGAAGGTAGAATCAATAAGGTTTGTGATGACTGGTTTGATATGGATGGTGAAAGACTAAGAGGTCTTGAGAAAAAGGGAATCAGTTTTTGTGGGTGCGTATAATGAGTCTCGCTGGAGAGCTGTTGTCTTGGAGATACAAGGCATCTATCTGGATAGGAGTAGAAGGCATCTGGGGAAGAGTCTGGTGCTAAAGAGACAGATTTTGAAGCAGATAGGGAGGGAGCAGTTGAAGTTATGTCAGGGGATAATAAGGCAAAAACAAAATAAAGGGGTGAGGGAACTGATTCCAGAACACTGAATATCACCTTCCTAGGGTGGGCACTGGAGGAGATGTTAGAGCTGAGGGGGTGTCTCTCCCACGCCCAGCACGCAGGAGCCATGTTGCCTCCTCAGTCTTTCTTCCTAGATGATGAAGCCCAGAGTAGAGCAGAAGACACCATGAAGAAAAAGAAGGAACAAACAGACACTATAAGTTCTTAAAAGTTTTAAATGGTGTGTGAAAAGTTAACAACATTCAAAGGTTTATGGGGAAAATTTAGAGAGGAAAATGTTACCAGGAAATGTGAGATATTTTCATTTTTTTAATGATGTAAAGAGTTCATAGCAAATGAGAGAAGGAATCTAAAAGCCTACAGGAACTGGTTAGAAAACTGTAATCCATCCATATAATGAAACACGACGTGACCACGAGAAAGATTAAAGTAGATCAGTAGATATAAGCATAGGTGTCCATGATGTATTAAAGTGGAAAGTATGACGTGACCTCCCTCCCACCACCACCCCAAGCTTATTTTTTTTAAATGTGCCTCTTTTTTAAAAAATTTTATTTATTTACTTTTGGCTGCGTTGGGTTTTCATTGCTGCAGGTGGGCTTTCTCTAGTTGCGGTGAGCGGGGGCTACTCTTCGTTGAGGTACGCAGGCTTCTCATTGCAGCGTCTTCTCTTGTGGCAGAGCACTGGCTCTAGGCACGCGGGCTTCAGTAGTTGTGGCACACGGGCTTAGTTGCTCTGCGACATGTGGGATCTTCCTGGACCAGGGCTTAAACCCATGTCCCCTGCATTGGCAGGCGGATTCTTAACCACTGCGCCACCAGGGAAGCCCCCAAATTGTTAATTTTAAAAGATAATTGTAATTATCTTTTAAAATAAGAGCGTGGAGCTAAAGAGTAGAGGACAATTCTCACATCTTTATTTAAAAATAAGTATTGGGACTTCCCTGGTGGCACAGTGGTTAAGAATCCGCCTGCCAATGCAGGGGACACAGGTTCGAGCCCTGGTCCGGGAAGATCTCACATGCCGCGGAGCAACTAAGCCTGTGCGCCACAATTGCTGAGCCTGCGCTTTAGGGGCCACGAGCCACAACTACTGAGCCCAGGTGCTGCAACTACTGAAGCCCGCACACCTAGAGCCCCTGATCCACAACAAGAGAAGCCACTGCAAAGAGAATCCCGCGCACCGCAAGGAAGAGTAGCCCCCAATCGCCGCAAGTAGAGAAAGCCCGCGCACAGCAATGAAGACCCAACGCAGCCAAAACTAAATTAAAAAAATAAAAATTTAAATTAAAGAAAAACTGACTTCTAAAAAAAAAATAATAAAATAAAATACATTTTTAAAAAAAGAAAAGTGGACAAAGACTTAAATGGCAGAAATGTGTGGGCTGGGTTAGCGGTTCAGACTTGAGCAATGCACTTACATGTTGTAAAGGAAAAATTATGAGCCTCAAATGTTGACCTATATTATTTTTATTATGATGTTACTTAAATATGTACAAACAGAAAAGTAGATATAAATGCCTTATTCTAAAAAATAAAATAAATGCCTTATTCTTATAGCTCCTTGTACAAGGATAAAACCAAAGCAAGTTAGAAAATTAAATGTAATTGTACAGTAATATAAATATAAAGTATATTTTAAAAAACAGTAAAATTCAAATGAGCAGCATTCAGTTAATATGATGGATGATGTTTTCTGAAAAGGAAATTCAAATTAAACCCACAAGGTACCATTTTCTACCCACTAGAATGGCTAACATTGAAAACAATGACAACGCCTACCCTGGGGTTGGCAAGAAAGAAGAGCAACTGAAACTTTCACACATCGTTGGAAAATGTAAGATGGTAAAACACTTTGGAAAATCTGGCAGCTAGTCATAAAGCTAAATGTCACCTACCATATGACCCAGCAATTTCACACCTAGATATTTTCTAGAAGAGTAATGAAAATATATGTTCACAAAATATACATGTACAAAGTCTTTTTATTCATACCATTTTTATTCTTAACAGCTAAGGATTGGAAACAACCCAATGACCACAAACAGGTGAATGGAAAAGCCAAGTATGGTATATTCATACAGCAGATTTGTGCTCAGCAATAAAAAACAAGAGAATGCCAAAGCCTGATAGTGCAAAACCGGCTCCTCACTGCAACAAATGACATTTTCTTTCTCATTGGGTGGTTACCAATGGACACATGCATTTATCAAATAAACCAATGAATTTGCAAAACCCAGTGAAATGGGAACCCTCTTACACTCTTGGTGGGAATGTAAATTGGTGCAGTCACTATGGAAAACAGTACGGAGGTTCCTCAAAAAACTAAAAATAGAATTTCTATATGATCCAGCAATCCCACTCCTGGGAATATATCCAGACAAAACTATAATTCAAAAAGATACATGCACCCTTATGTTCATAGCAGCACTATTTATGATAGCCAAGACATGGAAGCATGTATTTACTTATTTATTTTTTTAATTTTGGCTGCCCTGGGTCTTAGTAGCGGCATGCATGCAGGATCTAGTTCCCCAACCAGGGATCGAATCTGGGCCCCCTGCATTAGAAGCCCGGGGTCTTACACACTGGACCACCAGGGAAGTCCCAAGACATGGAAGCAATCTAAATGTCCATCGACAGATGAATGGATAAAGAAGATGTGATACACACACATACACACACACACACACACACACACACACACACACACATTGGAATAGTACTCAGCCATAAAAAAGAATGAAATATTGACATTTACAGCAACATGGATGGACCTAGAGATTATCATACTAAGTGAAGTAAGTCAAAAAGAGAAAGGAACTTCCCTGGTGGTCCAGTGGTAAAGAACCTCCTTCCAATGCAGGGGACCCAGGTTCAATCCCTGATGGGGGAATTAAGATCCCACGTGCCACAGGGCAGCTAAGCCTGTGAGCCACAACTACTGAGCTTAAGCACCTCAACAAGAGAGCTCGCGTGCCACAAACTACAGAGCCCACGCGTCCTAGAGCCCACGCACCACAACTAGAAAGAAGCCTGCATGCCTCAACGAAGACCCGATGCAGCCAAAAAAATAAAATAAAATAAATAAAATAAAATGAAATATTTTTTAAAAAACAACAAAAAGAGAAAGACAAATACCATATGATATCACTTATATGTGGAATCTAAAAATATGATACAAATGAACTTATTTATGAAACAGAAACAGATTCATAGACATAGAAAATGCACTTGAGGTTGCCAAGAGAGAGGATGAGGTGGGGGAGGGAATCGCTTTGCGGTACACCAGAAACTAACACAACATTGTAAATCAACTATACATCAATTAAAATAAATAAATTTTTAAAAATAGCGAATGCACACATAAGCTTTTTCCATGTAAGTTTTACTTAAAATATGTATAAATATAAACATATAAACATTAAGAAGTAATAGTATTTCAGAGAGTCTGAGTGGAGCTAATGAACTGAACGTTTGTGTGACTGTCACTTGAAGACAAGTGGCACTGGCAGCATGGTTGACCAGCTGAAGGGAAAACAGTGCAGAATTGAAAGAAGCTTTCCACTATTTGACAAGGATGGTGACGAACATCAAAAAATTGGAGACTGTAATGAGGCCTCTTGGGCAAAATTCCCTAGAAGCAAAATTTCAGGATAAATTAATGAAACAAATGGTGATGGAAATAGTACAATTGACTTTCTGGACTTTCTGACAATGATGACAAGAAAAATGAAAAACATAAAAAAGAAATTAGAGAAACATTCCTTGTGTTTAATAAGGATGACACTGTCCGTGTTGGTGCGACATAACTACATCCCATGATAAAACACCTTCAAGAAAAGTTAACACATAAGAAGGTTGATTAAATGATCATGGAAGCAGATACTGATAATAATAGTCAAGTAAAAACGGAAGAATTTGTATAAAGGATGTCAGCAAAGTGAGACCACTGTACAGAATGTGTTAAAGTTCCTGTGCAAAATTATTTGCCTTTTTTTTTTCTTGTTGTCTAAAGAATATGCATGAGTAGTCATTAGGACTTACTTCTCTGTGTTTTTCTTTCTTTCTTTTCTTTTAATTTTAATTTTTGGCTGCATTTGGTCTTCGTTGCTGTGCGCGGGCTTTCTCTAGTTGTGGCGAGCAGGGGCTACTCTTCATTGTGGTGCGTGGACTTCTTATTTTGGTGGCTTCTCTTGTTGCAGCGCACGGGCTCTAGGAGCACAGGGTTCAGTAGCTGTGGCATGCGGGCTCAGTAGTTGTAGCTCACGGGCCCTACAGCGCAGACTCAGTAATTGTGGTACACGGGCTTATTTGCTCCACGGCATGTGGGATCTTCCCGGACCAGGGCTCGAACCTTTGTCCCCTGCATTAGCAGGTGGATTCTTAACCACTGCGCCACCAGGGGAGCCCTATGTTTTTCTTCTTTATCTCACTATCACTATCCTATACCTTATTTTTTAAAAATACATCAAGTAGCAAGATGCACATGACTTGCTAAATTACTGGTTCTCAAATTTTGGGCGTTCAGCACCCCTTTACATTTTAAAATTTTATGAAGATCTCTAAGACCTTTTGTTTGTATGAGTTATATATATTAAAAGTTTCCATATTAGAAATTAAGATAGAATTTTTTTTTTTTTTTTGCAGTACGCGGGCCTCTCACTGCTGTGGCCTCTCCCGTTGCGGAGCACAGGCTCCGGACACGCAGGCTCAGCGGCCATGGCTCACTGGCCCAGCCGCTCCGCGGCATGTGGGATCTTCCCGGACCGGGGCATGAACCCGTGTCCCCTGCATCGGCAGGCGGACTCTCAACCACTGCGCCACCAGGGAAGCCCAAGACAGAATTTTAAAATATTTGTTCATTACAAAATAATAACAAAACCATTACAGGTTGACATAAGTATTTTTAAAATAATTATACTTTCCAAAACAAAAAAACACACTAGTGAGAAAAGTGGACTCATTTTACATTTTTGCATATCTCCTTAACGTCTGGATTAATAAAAGACAGCTGGATTCTCATATCAACATTCAATCTGTTGTGATATCACACTTCATGTAGCGTCTGGAAAATTCCACTCTACACTAATGAGAGAACAAGAGTGAGAGGCAGATAATGTCTTTAATATTGTTGTTAAAATGGTTTTTACCTCATGGGTCCCCTTTGCTCACACTTTGAAAACCACTAACCTACGTCCTTCAACACATCTAAACTTAGATGGAGTTGGTCAAATACAAGAACACCTAAGTTACGCCTTTTTAAAAATAGTTTTCTTTAGGGACAATCAGCCTGTTGTTGTATATTTCAGAATTCTGAACTATAGAGAATCCACAATATATACCTAAAGTTGTGCTATTGCAAAGTGGGTTCATTATCCAAGTACGCATACATCATTATTTTTTACTACTGATCCTATACCAGAAGCTTGGTCTTATATTGATACTTGCTTTTAAAGATTTGTTTGGCTCTTAAAGAAAGTCTGCTTGTGGTACTATTTACCTCAGACAAGTTATATATTTGATTTCCAACTTAAAAATTACAATTAGTTTTGTAGGAAACTGCCATACTATCTTTCAAAATGACTGTACAATTTTACATTCCCAGCAGCAACGAATGACAGTTCCTGTTCCTCCACATCCTCACCAATGTTTGGTGTTGTCAGTGCTTTGAAATTCAGCCATTCTAATAGGTGTGTAGTGGTAACTCACTGTTTTAATTTGCAATTCCCTAATGACATATGATGTTGAGCATATTTTCATATGCATATTTGCCATCTGTATATCTTCTGCGGTGAGGCGTTTGTTCAGATCTTTTGCCCACTTTTAGTCAGGAAGTTAGTTTTCTTATTGTTGAGTTTAAAAGAGTTTTTTAAATATATTTTTGATACCACTCCTTTATCAAATATGTGTTTTTCAAAGATTTTCTCCCAGTCTGTGACTTGTTTTTTCATTCTGTTAACTGTGTCTTTCACAGAGCTTAAGTTTTTAATTTATTATTATTTTTTTAATGCATGGTTTTTTAAAGTTACTTTATTTTATTTACTTATTTATTTATTTATTTTGGCTGCACTGGGTCTTAGCTGCGGCACACGAACTCTTAGTTGCGGCGTGCGTGCGGTATCTAGTTCCCCAACCAGGGATTGAACCTAGGCCCTCTGCACTGGGAGCACGGAGTCTTACCACTGGACCACCAGGGAAGTCCAAGTTTTTCATTTCATTTCATTTCATTTTTTTAAATATTTTATTTGTTTGTTTGTTTGGCTGCACTGGGTCTTAGTTGCAGCACGCAGGATCTTTTATTTTTGTTTTTTAAATTTTTAAACTTTTTTATTTTTTAAATTGTTATTGGACTATAGTTGCATTACAATATTGTGTTAGTTTATACTGTACATCAAAGTGAATCAGCTATGCGTATACATATATCCCCTCTTTTTTGGATTTCCTTCTTATTTAGGTCACCACAGAGCACTGAGTAGAGTTCCCTGTACACGGGATCTTTTAGTGGAGGCATGCATGCAGGATCTAGTTCCCTGACCAGGGATCGAACATAGGCCCCCGCATTGGGAGCACGGAGCCTTTTTTTTTTCAATTTATCTTTAATTTACTTATTTATTTTTATTTTTGGCTGTGTCGGGTCTTAGTTGTGGCACACGGGATCTTTGTTGCCGCACACAGGCTCTTCGCTGTGGCACGTAGGCTTCTCTCTAGTTGTGGCGTGCGGGATTTCTCTTCTCTAGTTGTGGCGCGCGGGCTTCAGATCATGTGGGCTCTGTAGTTTGCAGCACACAGGCTCTCTAGTTGAGGCATGCAGGCTCAGTAGTTGTGGCGCACAGGTTTAGTTGCCCTGTGGCATGTGGGATCTTATTCCCTGACCAGGGATTGAACCCACATCCCCTGCATTACAGGACAGATTCTTTACCACTGGACCAGCAGGGAAGTCCCAGGAGCATGGAATCTTAACCACTGGATCACTATAGAAGTCCCTAAGTTTTTAATTTTAATAAAGTCCAACTTATCAATTTTTTCTTTCATGAATCATGCTTTTGGTGTTGTAACTGAAAAGTCATCACCAAGTCCAAAGTTACCAAGATTTTTCACCTATGTTATTTTCCGGGAGTTTTAGTTTTGTCAGAGGTTGGGGGAAGGGAGCGAAGGACAAAGAGTGGAATACAGAGGATTTTTAAGGCAACGAAACTATTCTCTATGATACAGTAATGATGGACACATTTTCAAAACACATACAATGTACTACACAAAAAGTGACCCCTAATATAAAATATTGGACTTTAGTTAATAATAATGTGGTTCATCAGTTATAACAAGCATAACACAATATTTCAAGATGTAAATGTAGGAAAACTGTAGGAGAAGGGGAACAAAAGAATAAACTGTTATCAACCAAGAGAAGTAACAATAGCAAAGATAACAAATCAGTTGTAAAGACTCTAAGTTCTGTTTCAATGGTAAAGACTAGCCTGAAGCACTTTCTTGAGGTGTTTTGCAGAATTTAAACCCCCCCAGGGACTCAACTACCAGATCAACTGAAACCTAAGGGATGATGACGTTGACCTTTTCTGACCCTTGATACTTCAATCAACTAAAGCTTGGACTCTGTGGACAGCCCAAGCCCCTTCATGAATATGTATACACCCTTAGCTTAAAACCTCCCCAATTTTGCTGTTTGGGGAGACACACTGCTTTGGGAAAGATCTTCAGTGTTCTCTTTACTTGCTGCAAGTAATAAATCCTCCTCCCGCTCTTTGGCTTGACCGTGACTTTTGGCTCCACACCTACCAAGAGGCAAATCCAGTTTTCCCTAACAGCACCAACCCCCTGTCTCTGTGGGGCACTGTGTGGCCACGGCTGCCATATCCCCTAGGAGATGCTATATTCCAGCCTCCCCTTACATTTTATATCCCCCCACAGCTCCTGGCATGAGGCCTTGCAATATGGCAGGCTGCTGAGTCAATGTTGCAGCTCTGACTTCAGATTTCATCAGGGCAGTTTGTGTTTCAGAAAGCAAACAGGAGAGGATGGACCCAGCCCGGCAATGGCCAACTTAGCAGTCTGAAGACGTGAGCTGTTCAAAATGTGGTTGATGCCTCTGATTTTCTGAGTCTACCTTTATTCCCAGGGCACTTTGAATGAAACAAATCCACTTCTCCCGAGGAATCCTCAAAGCACACCGCCACTGAGGGTGGATTTATCTTTCTAGAACTCATATCTTAAATCCCCCTCTTTAAATCCTCTCCCTCTTTAAATTACCTCCCATCCATCTGCAGGGATAGCAAACACAGATCTCAGTGAGGCAGGCAGCCAGCTTCAATGAGGAAAGGAGGCCCATGTAATGTGGGGACCAGTGGGAATTGTGGCAAACTGAAAGGCATACACATTCAAAGGTTCTTAAAACTGCTGGTCAAACCAAATGTATGAACAGGAAGTCCAGTTCAATCACCAGCAGCCAATGTGGGGTGTTTGATTCATATTTTATAGTACAAATTGCTCAGTATAAATTACAGGGCCCTTCAGGTCCAGCCACTCTTACCCATGTCCCTACACTCTGTTTACATGACATACTTTCACACATTCTCCCTGTTATCTTTGCTGGTTCATTCTTTTCCCCCCAACTTTTATTGAGCACCTAATATGTACCATGCACTATAATATTAATAGATGCTTAGGAAACAAGGGTGAACAAGAGTTTCAGTCCTCACGAAGCTTGTAGTGTAGTGTCGACAAAAAATTAATCAGTCCATCTAAGAAATGGAAAATTTTATTCAAGCCAAATTGAGGATTATAACCTGAGAACAGCCTCTCAGAAAGCTCCAAGAACTGTTCCGCCCATTAGAAGTCAAAGCACAGTTATGTAAGTTTTTTTGAGAGAAGGGGCTGTACATTAAGTGATGTATTATTGACAGTTTACACAATCCAGATCTGTGAGTGCAAAGTAGTGGGTCATTGTGACCCCTTACAAAATCAGGAAGGAATGTTATCTTTTAAGGAGTTGTCTTGTTGGTGCTAGGAGAATGTTGCTCTTTATGGCTGAGCAGGTATTTCTGCCTGTGGGGAGGTTTGGTCGATGCATAATGCAGATACACAATGCACAGTAGAGGGGAGAGAGGAGGCCAAAAGGCAGAGAAAAGTTTTTACGTTTAAATTTTTCTTTTCTTGCCACGAAGTATGAATTTCATGTCATAGTAGTGAGGGGACATACATGTTAACAGACAGTTACCAGACTGTGATAAGCATTATGAGAAAAGTACCGGGTTTGCCTGAAATATACACAAGGGGCGCCTAGCCAGATCAGAGAAAGATAGGTTTGGGAAGTCTCCTCCTCCGAGTAGATATCTTAGCCATGGCTAAGGATGAGCTAAGGAAGCAAAGATGAGAGTGAAAGGGTGAAGGTGGTGGTAGGGAGAGGGTTTCCTGGAAGAGCAAACAGTACTAATAAAGGTTCCTAAGGAAACGAACATTCCATGTGGCTGGAGAGTAAGAATACAGGGAGGGGTGGCACAAGATGAAACTGAAAAGGTGAGCAGAGGCCAGATCTTTCCAAACCTTGTGACCAAATGAGTCAGATTTTGTCCTAGGGGCAATGGGCACAACCAACAGTTTTTAATCAAGGACTCACATTTGTCTTTTAGAAGAATCTCTCTGGCTTCATTGTGGAGAACAGGCTGAACAAGGGGTGGAAGCAAAGACGATAATTAGAGGGCCCTCACGATAAACCAGCCAGAGATGATGATGGCCTGGCATGAGATGCGGCAGTGGGGTGGAAAGCATGGACCAGACTTGGGAGAATTGATATAACTCAGAGATTTAGTGATGGTGGGAAGAAAGACAAGAGGAGGTGTTAATGATGAACTTGGAGTGCCCTGATCCCCTCCTCATCCTTTCAGCTTAATTCTCTCAGTCTTCATGGACCCTCTAGGCATCTTCTTACCCACTACCCCCAATACTCTGTCCCACTACTGGTGTAGCACACCATATTGTATAATGGTGAGAGACTGGGTATCCTTCTTCCTTGTTGTGTTGGGCAGAGACCCTGTATCACTCAGGGTCAAATTGGGAGGTAGAGGTAGAGGTAAGGTAGGTAAGGTAGAGGACCAGGGCTGAGATCCAGACCTTGTTGGAGAGTTACACAGCTGTGGGTAACTGGATGGCACAGAAGTCACTCAATGCTGGGCCAGTGGTGAAACCGAGTGAGGCCCTGTGAGGCTCCCAGGTATAGAGGCTCTTTTGTTCCCTGTTTCTTATAGGCAACACGCCAGTCTCCATGACCTTCCCGGAATTCCAAAGGGCAGATTCGAACAGTTGCTCATCAAGGGAGGAGAGCCAAGAAACCAGCTGAGGTCAGATGAAAGGAACCAGAGAAGTTCATCCAGATTAGGAGACCCACCATCTGAGAAGAGATTAAGGGAGTGCAAGCGGGCGCACTCACCCTAATCTTGTCAGAGACCCCACCTTTGAACCATTGTTGTAAAACCCCTCATCAAATCCTCCCAGGTTGGGACACATAGTTTTTCCAGGCAGGAGTCCCCCTTTGCCTGGCAAAGTAATAAAGCTATCCTTTTCTACTTTACCCAAAACTCTGTGTCTGAGATTTGGGACTGGTGTACAGAGAAGCTGAGCTTTACACAGCAATGGTAGTTGCTGGAAATATGCCCTCCAGAACTTGCCAGAAACCTACCTTCTAGGGTGTCAAGGAAAGTCATTCTTGGAGAGGTATCTCAATGGAGGCACCCTGACACAAGGGCAACCAAGGATGGGAGGATTCAGGGGAAAACTACTGGCTGGGTGGTGCTGGCCACTGTCACTGCAGGAGTGGGGCTCTGGAAGAGCTACATGAGCTGCAGAACCCTGGTGCTGGGGAAGCCATCTGCACTGCAGGAGCTGAGCATTAAGGAACCCATGCATGCTGCAGGAGCCTGCTGAAAGAGTACATTAGAATTAGAAAGGAAACCCCTTCCTCCTGCAATTACTCTCCGGAGCCCTCACCTGACAAAGACTAACATTGTGCCAACTGGTAAAGAAAAAAATACTTAAATGGTCCAGCTCCAATTTTTGCACAGCAAGCAATGAAGGGTGAATTTGGAGCCAAAAGGCAATAAATTGGTAACTGGCACAGACCCCATATTGTTTATCACAGCTGCTGGAGTACCACAGGGGGCTAGAAATCAATATGGCAAGGAAGGTTAGGAAAGGAGAAATGTATATTCAAGTCTGTTGCCCACTATCAAACTGGGTTGTTTTTTGGTTGTTGTTGAGTTGTAGGAGTTCTTCATATATTCTGGATATTAAACCCTTATCAGATAAATGATTTGCAAATACTTTCTTTCATTCCATAAGTTGCTTTCTCACTCTCTTCATAGTGTTCTTTGATGCACAAAAGTTTTCAAGTTTGATGAGGTCTAATTTATCTATTTTTTCTTTTGTTGTCTGTGCTTTTGGTGTCATATCCAAGAAATCATTGCCAAATCCAATGTCATAAAGCTTTCCCACTATGTTTGCTTCTAAGAGTTTTATAGATTTAGAGCTTATGTTTAGGTCTTTGATTCATTTTGAGTTAATTTTTGTATTGGATGTAAGGTAAAGGTCCAATTTCATTCTTTTGCATATGGATATCCAGTTTACCCAGAACCAAATGTTGAAAAGCATTTGATCATATATGCAAGAGCTTACTTCTGGGTTCTCTATTCTGATTCATTGGTGTATATGTCTGCCTTATTCCAGTACTACATGTTTTGATTACTGTAGCATTTGTCTCTTAAATCCTGTGAAAAATTAAAAGTGGGGTTACAAAAAAATTTATAACAATAGGTTTTATTTATTTAGGCCTGTGTTGGGTCTTCCTTGCTGCGTGTAGGCTTTCTCTAGTTGCGGCGAGTGGGGGCTACTCTTCGTTGCAGTGCGCGGATTTCTCATTGTGGTGGCTTCTCTCATTGTGGAGCACGGGCTCTAGGCGTGCGGGCTTCACTAGTTGCAGCACGTGGGCTCAGTAGTTGTGGCTCACGGGCTCTAGAGCACAGGCTCAGTAGTTGTGGCACATGAGCTTAGTTGCTCCGCAGCATGTGGGATCTTCCCGGACCAGGGATCAAACCCGTGTCCCCTGTATTGTCAGGTGGATTCTCAACAACTGCACCACCAGGGAAGCGCCAACAATAGGTTTTTATATGTGCCCATGTATTTACCTTTAACAGGGATCTTTATGTCTATATCTGGCTACATGTTACTGTCTCGCGTCCTTTCATTTCAACCTGAAGGAATCCCTGTAGCATTTCTTGTAGGACAGGTCTAGTGGTAATGTGTGGGAGAGTGGTATGGGGGGGAGGGGGAATCGGATGAAGGTAGTCAAAAGATACAAACATCCAGCTATAAGACAAATAAGTACTAGAGATGTAACATACAACATGATAAATATAATTAACACTGCTGTATGTGATATACAAAAGTTAACAGAGCAAATCCTGAGTTCTCATCACGAAAAAAAAATGTTTTTCTATTCAATTTTGTATCTATATGAGATGATGGATGTTCACTAAATTTACTGTGGTCCTCATTTCATGAAGTATTAAGTCAAATCATTTCACTGTACACCTTATACAGTGCTGTACATCAACTATATACCAATAAAACTGGAAGAAAAAAGATATATCAGGGTAACCAAAGAGTCTAAATTCATGAGGGAAAGAATTCTAGCTAATAAGTGTGGAAGAAAGGATTGAATTAGAAAATTACCATTTCACAGCCCCTAATGAGATAATAGCAGATGAACAAAACAGCAAATAAAGCAATGAACTATGGTTGAAACTATTAGATAAAAGCTTAATGTGGAACTATACAATTGCAGGGGCAGGCTTATCACCACCTGAGCCTACCGATCACTGAAACTGGGACCATGAGCTATTGCGGGTCTCCTGGTGTGATACCAACACACATCACCTCCTAGCCTCTAGAGCCAACCTCCATTTACACAATATGGGAGAGAGAGAGGAAGAAGTTAAATGACACGACAAGGAAACAGAAAAATCCACAAAGTGGGGCATTTTACAGGACAACTGACCCAGTTTTTGCAGCAAGTCATGACAGGGAAAAATGAAAAGGGCAGGGGCCCACCCTAGATTATAAGAGACTTAAACACCATACAAGAAAATTTCATGTGTAGATTCTGTATGTATTCTGAGTTGTATGTTTTCTATTGTCTTTTAGACAATCAGAGAAATTTGATTCTGGACTGGGTTTTAGATGATAACAGGGCCAAGTTGACTTTGTCAAGTATGAAAATGGCATTGAGGTTATGGAAAAAAGTCTAGTTTTTTAGAGCTGTATATTGAGATATACAGGAGTAAAATGACATAAGGTCTGCAGCAGAGCAAAACAGAAAGGGGTAAAGCAAACCTGACAGGATCTTGATAATTGTTGAATCCATGTGATGGGATACGGGAGTTCTTTGTTCTATTTTCACTTCTGAGAAGGTCTGAATATTTTCATAACAAATTCTAAAGAGAGTTTTTAAAAGAGATGATGTGTGGGAGGGTGGTAGAGGGATAAATATTAGCTTCTCTTTCCCAGTAGCAGGTGTAAGACACGTGGGTGGAAGAGAAAATCCTCTCTGCGTTTTATTAAAAACTCTCTCTTGGGATTTGCTCATTTAAGGAACTAACAAAATTGCCCTCAGAGCGTGGTATGTAGGCCACGCCCCACCAGGGATACTTCAGAGAGCAGAAAAAAAACTCAAATTGGCAACTTGGTCACAGACAGAAACTCAGCAAGATCAAATACCTGAAAAGGACTTTTTTTTAAAGTATTGAATTATTTTCGATCTATTAAAAAGAAAATCCCCGAGGGGATAGATGCAATTTTCGTGGGAAGAGAATTATCTGCGCTAGTTAAACCAAACCAAAACAAAGGCATTCTTCGCAATAACTCCCTGAGAGCAGCGTTTACGGAGACAGTAATTAGGTAATTAGACCGGGTAGTCACCGCAGAGCCTCGGGTGCCGCAGGGTGTTAATGACTCCTGCTCAGCTGTGCAGCTGCCCTCGGCGAGGAGGTAGGTCTGGACTTTTCTGAGCGTAGGCCACTCGGCCTGATTCCTCTCGCCTCTGCAGCTCTCGGGGAGCATCCTTCCCCCAACGCCCGCGGGGCTGGGCGCAACCGGGGCTGGCGGGTGGGACGCTGGGCTCGCGCTGGTCCCCCCGCGCGGCCGCTCCCAACTCTCGGCCCTCACCCCAAAACTGCCGGCGCATCAAGCTACCATAATTTTAGCGTCCCCTGGCCGCAGGGCTTGGGTACCTGCTGATAATCCGAAATTGCACGCGGTTCCCGGCCTTGCACCAGGCAGGGTGACTTGCCCTTCTTAATCGCTCGCTCGCTTAATACAGTTAATTCGTACCCCTTATCAAACACGTGGACTGTGGAAAGGAAAAAAGAACTAATGTGTGTATGTCCCTACCAGCCAGAAGTACTTTTAGCATTCCAGCGCATTTCCTTTCACTCCAGACATGTTTTAAATATATATTACTGGGATACCAAAGATATTACTTCAGAAGCTCATTTTTCACTTTGCATCATTTATTGAGCACTTACTCCTGTCATCAAATAGCCTAACAAAATGTTCAATGCTGATAAAAGTCCGCCGGAGTAATGCACAGCTCCCTCACACTTGATACTTGGATAATTTCCCATTTTTGACCGACATAAACAAGTGTTTGGTCGAATTTTGCCAAATACCCTTCTCGCTCAGGCGGCGCACAGGCCGGGATGGAGGAAAGGATCACGGTTCCAGGTACCAGATCGCAGAGGCCTCGCGCTGAGTACCTTCCCGGTCCTGTGACGTCAGCCCTAGGCCCCGCCCCATTCGGCGGAGCCAACCGAAGCGCTGGGGGGGGGGGGCCTCCACAAACTCGCGCGCACGGGCGCGCGAGCGGCAGACCAGGAGGCCAGGCGCGATGGACCTGGCGTTTCCTGGTGTCCAGGGTCAAGCCCAGCTGCCGCCACCCGAAGCGTGGCCGCTGGTTGGCTCCGAGGAGGAGCTCTATGACTGTCCGGCTTACTACTACCTGCGCGACTTCCCGGCCTGCGGGGCCGGGCGCAGCAAGGGCCGGACGCGGCGAGAGCGGGAACTGCGCACCAACTGGCGGGTGCCCGGCGGCCACGAGCGCAGGATCGCGCAGAAGCTCCTCAACGGCCAGCGCAAGCGTCGCCAGCGCCAGCTGCAGCCCCGGCCGCGCACCCGTCTCGCCTGAGTGCTGGTGCGTGCGAGCCCGCGGGAGCGCTCCGGTCCGCCCCCTGCGACTCGAACGGGGCACAGTCGCCCCCTCCTGAAGCTGCCCCGCGTAGCGAGTCATTAGTTGGGCCCCCTAAACTCCCAGCCTGTCTCCCGGCGGCAGTTAAAATTCTACCTTTGGGAATTTTTTAGTTGGGTAGAAGGGGCTAGGAAACGCAGAAAACATCTTTCTAAAAATACAAGTAAGGGATTTACTTCCAGTGTTTATGCACGGACTAAAGAGAATTGATTTTTGTTTTTGTCTGGTTTCCAACAGAATACCCATACCCAAAGGACGTGATAAAAGTACTTTCTCTGACTCCAGCTATAACTCTGGTCCTAAGGGGAACAGTCCATGTTGGTCAACAGAACTTCTTTTCGACATCGCTTAAGTTCAGTATCTTTTCCTCACTGATTGTTAATTAAGTAACATCCAAGTGGGTATGCCTGTTTAGGGTTTTTAATTAAAAGAGCAGCAAGAATGGCATTTAAACTCTTCTGGTGTTTTTTTTAAGTTGCTGTGGTAACTTGTTTCAAGTCCACAAATATTTGAGTTCTTATCTGCAAAGAAGAGGTCACAAAGACGAATGTGGGCAGAACAAAGATAGGAATTCTCTGCACTGCTGACCCCACAGCAATCCTTTGAAGCGAATGCTAGCTCCATTTTACGGACGGGATTCTGAGGCACAGAACTCAAGTAACTTTCCAGAGGTCATACAGCTAATTAGAAAACCTGGCATAACAGATACTCAAAAACATTCACTCTTCCCAGCATCACAGTTTTCCTCAACTGTAGACATCCTTCTGTGGTTCAGAACCACCCACAAACTCCATGTCCAAGAACTAGGGTTATAGTTTAAAAATTATGCAGAGTATGGCAGGGTCCCTTTTCTTTCTCTTCACTCTGCATTCAGTCAGGTCTCTGCACCCAGCGGTGAGTCCTTTGTTGGGGGAGAAGGGTGGTGTTCTGGAAGGAACAACTTGAATTTTAATCCTAGCTATGGGTGTTCATCAATCTGGCATTCAGCAAACTTCTGAGTGGTAGCTACTTTCAAGTTCCACCATGCTTCAGGTTTTGCATTTGTAAAATGGGAATAATATTGGGTTACCTCGCCAAACAGGATTATAGATAAAATAAATAAAATGTGACACCCTTAAGGGCTTGGCACATAACCGGTGCTCAATAAATAGTAATTTATTATTTTTTTTTTTTTTTGCGGTACGCGGGCCTCTCACTGTGGTGGCCTCTCCCGTTGCGGAGCACAGGCTCCAGACGCGTAGGCTCAGCGGCCATGGCTCACGGGCCCAGCCGCTCCGTGGCATGTGGGATCTTCCCGGACCGGGGCACGAACCCGCGTCCCCTGCATTGGCAGACGGACTCTCAACCACTGCGCCACCAGGGAAGCCCCAATGGTAATTATTTTTAAGCTTACAGAACGTGATCCCTCTTCTCCTTCCTCTCTAGTCACGAAGTCCTTTTTTTTTTTTGGCCGCACCATGCAGCATGCAAGATCTTAGTATCCCAACCAGGGATGGAACCCTTGCCCCCTGCATTGGGAGTGCGGAGTCTTAACCACTGGACTGCCAAGGAAGTCTTAAATTCTTTCACTCACTTCATTATTTTAAAATGTCTCCAACATTCAGACAGTGTGGTATGGTAAAAGTCTTCACTTTGGAGTCAAACACCTGTATGGACTTGGGCAAGTTGCTTAAACTCTAAGCATCTGTTTCCTTACCTATAAAATAGGGATGATACAGTACCTATTTCAAGAGTTCTTGTGAGGCATAAATGAAATAACGCACGTAAAGCTCTCAGTGCCTGGTATACAATAGGCACTCAAATAATTAGTAATAATGTCCACATCACCACTGTCTTAGCCTTCAGGATTTTTTTCCTTACCCCTAGTCTCCCTCTGCTATATCTCAAACATGTCCAGATTAATCTTCAGAAGACCATTTTAATAATATAAAGATCCTCAGTGCTGCTCTAACCTTGCAGGCCAAAAAGCTTAGATGCCTTATATTGTGCTGCAAATCATCTATTGCATTTCTTTTTTTTTTTTTTTGGCTGCATCGCATCTTAGCTGTGGTACATGGGATCTTCATTGCGGCACACGGGATCTTTCCTTGCAGCACACAGGCTTCTCTCTAGTTGTGGCATGCGGGTTTTCTCTCTCTAGTTGTGCCACGCAGGCTTAGTTGCCTTGCAGCATGTGGGATCTTAGTTCCCGGACCAGGGATGGAACTCGCGTCCCCTGCATTGGAAGGCACTGGACCACCAGGCAAGTCCCCATCTATTGGATTTTCTTAAGTTTGTTTCTCACAACTTCCAAAAACACACTGGTTCGTGACACATGTCTTCTGTCCTCTAACTTCACCATATTCAATTCTGCTTCTTCCTTTGAATCTGTGCTGTGCTACTCAGTGTGCCCTTTACAATTTTAATTTTTCTAAAACTAATTTCACCTAAGTGAAAGTGGCACCAAGTGCCACTTTCTCCCAGAAGCATTCATCCACACTGAATGTCCATTCCTTTAAAATCCTTTAGAACTTCATATAAACACCACTTAACCATTTGTTTTATAGTATTCTGTACTTTCAGATCAACAGTTTAATTCATTCATTCATTCTTTTTTGTCTGATATGTGCAAGTCACTATATTCATATGTCTTAGTTATCCAAAGAAAAAACTGCATTTACAGTGTATGGACCTTAATGTCTTAAACATCTCAGTTCCTACACAATTCCTGCTGTAAAGTACAGCATACCCAGACATCAGCTATGTTAAAGCAACACTGTAAGCTGTTCTAACTAGATTTTGCTCATTTTAGATACTAGAGCTTTTAAAATTTAAATATGCTCACTGTAGAAGTTATGTGTATTAGTTACCTATTGTTGTGTAACAAATTACTATCTCAGTTTCTGTGGGTCAACAATTTGGGAGTGGCTTAGCTGGATGATTCTAACTCAGGGTCTTTCAGGAGGCTGGAGAGGAATTAGGCTCCACCTTTTGAAGGGAGTGTCAAGGAATTTGAGGACATATTTTAAACCACCAATGTAGGTTTAATTATTGTGTGTTCACTGTAGACAAATTGGAAAATACAGACAAGCCAAAAAAAAAAAAAAAAAAGGAAGGAAGAAAGAAATCACTATCCAATACTACTGGGATGTATATAATTACAGCCTTTAAAATATAAAAGAACTTTCTCAAAATACAAACATACTATGTATACTACTTTGTAACCTGCTCTTTCACTTGGTGTTTTGTGAAGATACTTCTCACTTCAGATATTCTTTCACAACATTTTAAATGGCTGCATAGCATTTCATTGTATGTATGTATTATAACTTATTTAACTAATTGTATATTGCAGGACACTTAGGTTATTTCACGTTTTCCCTATTTTATACATTTTGTTAAATCAACATCCTTATGGCTAATTTCTTTCACATTCATGACTTTCTCAAATTCTTAGACATGGAATTTCTGGAACAGAGTTTGCACAGTTTTAAAACTTCTGATATTTACCACCTAATTTCAGTAGAATTTTTATTGCAATCATCAAAAGTCCACTCAGCCAAATATCTGTATCAAATATCTGTAACAATGCCTGCAAGAGTTCGTTGTTCAAATTTTGATCACTGTAATTGCATTTGTTGAGAATGACTGTGATCACTACGGAATAAGTTGGTATATAAATTTTACTAAAGTGTGAACTTCGGCACACCTAACCCACCAAACTGCAAATGATAGGTAGCAGAATTCTATTTATTTTCAATTCCCACTTTTTTGCTATTCATTTTAACTTTTTACATGTCCTTTTTTTTTGAATAGAGGTAATACATTAACTGTTTCAAAATCCAAGAGATAGAAAATTTTATCAGTAAAAGTCTCACCCCTGTGCCCACTGCCTGAAGGCAACCAGTGTTATCAGCTAAAGATATTTTATGCATGGACACTATGGGCTTTTCTCTCCATTTCACAAACAGCACCCTATATTCAATTCTGCCCCTTGCTTTTTTTCTCTTGACAGTTTACCTTGGAAATCATTTCATATCAATACACAGAAAAACTTCTTTCTTTTTTATAGCTGCATATTGTGTGAATGTGCCATATTTTTTTTTACCTGTATTCTGCTGACAGGAATTTAGATTGTTTAATCTTTTACTATCACAAAATAACCTTGTACAAACATCTAATTTTCTCTCTTCAATTTAGGAATTAGTGACTTAGCTAAGTATGATTAAAATTGTCTCTGTTCTGGTCTGCATGCCTGTCTGTCCAAAGCTCTGCTCACTCTAAGCTCTTCTGGTGCCAGAATGTTCTTTATAAATAAAGTGCCTTTCTCCCATCTCTTTTTATGAATTATCCAAAGGCGAATACAAAGGCTTATCATTTGTAAACCTTTCATTGCTTTAAAAGGTTCTGTGAAAATAAAACTTTGTTTTTCACAAAAGTTTTTTGCATTATTTACCCCTCAGTTCCACAAACATTCTGCTGTTGCTGGAAAGGCTGTGTTAAACTCTGCTACCTCTGGTGGAAGGGGGAAATTTCTGATTGGCATCCAAGCAGAAATGGAGGTTCTACCTCTGCTTTCTCTCCTCCATAAATCCCACCCCACCCCCAAGGACTGTCCCATGAAGCCCCCCATGAAATGCCACTAGTTAACTTGTCGCCTACTGCAGAGGCGCTAAAATGTACTGTTAAAAGCATTTCACACCAAGTATCACTGAAGCACAGATCCTTGGGGCCTTTGCAGTTGCCATTCCCTTTGCCAGGAATGCTCGTACCCTTGATAAACACGAGGCTTGCTTCCGCACTTCCTCAAGGACTCCATTCAAATACTTCCTCTTCAAAGACTCATGCCCTCTCCAACCCCTAACTCCCTACCACCCTTACCCTGCTTTCGCTTCATATCACCACCATCTAATTTATGTAGGTGTTTTGTCTCTTGCCTCCCTGAATTTAAACCCCTTGGAGGTAGTCTTATTTCCTGCTCTATTTCCAGAACCTAGCTAGCACTTGGAGATCATTCAGAACATCTCACTTAATTATCAGTGAACGAATACCATACCAATTACGGGCACAAATTCTATAATATATGAAAGGGGTTTGAAAATGTATGAAATACATAAATGTAAGGCATTATTACTGTCTGAATTTAACTTTTGTTGACTGGATCCACGGACAAAATACACGTAGAACCAACTCAGCTCTGTCGACCCCTAAAGTTTTCCGTCTTATTATGTGCCCACATTGTGCCTCAAAAAATATTTACCCAAATGAGTAACTTAATGGTGAGAACGGTTAAGTAACTGGCCCAAGGTCCAGCGACAATCACGCCAGAGCTCTGACTCACTCACTCAAGATTGGAGCTGACCTACCATGTTAATAAGGCAAACGTTTGAAGGTAGTAGCGACGGTCCTTGTGCCCTAGGAAGCAACAGCTAGCGGTTGTGACTCGCGCTAGGTTCGGAGGACAAGGTAGGCACGACAACCACGGACACTTCCGGTTTTCTAAACAGTCCTGGCGCCGAGCTCCTGACGTAAACCGTGCACGACAAGGCGCCGCCATGACGTCCTGCTCTTCCTGTGACCTTCAGACCCGCGGAGACGTCGGCGAAAGGAAGGCCTCTGCCTGTGCTCTGATTGGCCGCGCGCTGAGTCCAGCCCCGCCTTCCAACTTCCGCTCTCGCGCTTCGCAGAAGCAGCCAGGGTTTTCTGCGAGTATTGCGCTTGTAGACCCTGCTTCGTCCCGCGTTTAAGATGCCTCGTGGAAGTCGAAGCCGCACTTCCCGCGTAGCCCCTCCGGCCAGGTGAGGCCACCGCGAGGTTTGGGGCCCTGCCGGCGCCGTGACGCAGAGGGAGGTTGCGCTGGGCCTCGGGGCGGCTGGGCGGCGGGGGACTGGGGCGTCCGAAGGTTGGGGCGGCGTGGGCCCGCATCCGGTCGCCGTAAGCTGGTTTGGCTAGTTTTCCCGTTAGTGGCAAACTTGCTAATTTGGAATGTCCATGAATTATTACTTAAAATACTTAGAGTCCATTTTAAGTTAAAACAGGCCACTTCTAGAAGGAAATGGACATTCTTAAGTGTAATCTGGCTGAAACGTTTAAAACAGCAAGAAGAGCTTCCCTGGTGGCGCAGTGGTTAAGAATCCGCCTGCCAGTGCTGGGGACGTGGGTTCGAGCCCTGGTCTGGGAGGATCCCATGTGCCGCGGAGCTGCTGGGCCTGTGCACCACAACTTCTGAAGCCCGCACACCACAACCACTGAAGCCCTTGTGCCTAGAGCCCATGCTCAACAACAAGAGAAGCCATCGCAATGAGAAGCCCGCGCACCACAATGCAGAGTAGCCCCCCCTCGCGGCAACTAGAGAAAGCCCACGCGCAGCAACGGAGACCCAATGCAGCCCAAAATAATTAATTAAATAGATTTTTTTTTTAAATAGCAAGAAAAAAAGTGCAAGGTAGTATAATCAGGAGAAACGATCGTATTTCAATTCAGTAAATAATCTTTGAGCACCTTCCAGGAGCAGTGAGCATTCTAAGGGCTCGGCCCAGTAGGGGACACAGTCACTAAGGCCTCACATGTACATGACGTTTTCTAGTTGATAAAATACTTGTAAAATGTACTGCCAGTTGCACCTCCTGATAGCCTCAGAGGTAGATATTTTCATGTTTTACAGGAATAAGGAAACTGGAGACTCAGAATAAGTGACTTGTCCAAGGTCATGCCGCCAATAAGTAGAGAAGCCAGGTCTTAGACCTGAGTTATCCGGTGACAAATTCAGGACATTTAGCAGAGGACCATGTTGCTTCTCTAGACTAAGGTGAATTGTGTTCAGACTGCGTGCTAGGAGTGTAGGGAAGGAGTTCACGTAATGGAAAGACGCTGCTATCCAAAGGAAGGGAAACCACAATCTAAAAATGCAGAAATCTTCTGTGTGAAAGATTTTTGGAACATTGGACATATTAGTGAAATTTTGAAGGCATCCAAATGTTCTACAGATGGGAAATAGTTGAAATCAGTTTAGGTATAACAGTTCAGGCAAGTCACTTCCACTTACTGGGCTTCAGTTTTCTAATCTGTAAAATGAAGGAATTGGATTAGTTTATTTCCCCAGATAACTATTTCATTCAATTGTTACCAGCTCAGTGAGACCTCCCTTGACTGTCTTAAAATTGCAGTATCCCACAACATGCTGCCCTCGCTCTCAATATTTTTTTCTTAACATTTATTTGATCCCTCAATAGGATGTCAGCTCCATGAAGGTAGAGGCTTTTGTCTCATTAACAGTTATATTGATTTTTATGACATTGGAATAACTGTGTTCTCTAAAGATACTGTAGACTTTGTGAATACATGGAAATGGTTGGAAAAAAGCAGGGAAAAAAACATTTATACTTGGTGATTACAACCGTAAAAGGTTAAAGAGAAAATGATGTAAATAGTTCAGGGAATTGTGTTCTGTAAGGTTTTCTTGTATGTATGTAGTATTTGCATTTAATAATTTAAAATGAAATCCTGAGGTTATTTTAATATACAAGGGGTTTTCGTTTGTTTGTTTGTTTGTTTATTTAAGTTGACAATTTCCTGGGACTTCCCTGATGGTCCAGTGGTTAAGATTCCTCGCTCCCAATGCAGGGGGCCTGGGTTCAGTCCCTGGTCAGGGAACTAGATCCCTCATGCCGCAACTGAAGATTCCACATGCTGCAATTGAAGATTCCACATGCTGCAATGAAGACCCGTACAGCCAAATAAATAAATATTATTTTTTAAAAAAGAATATAGCATCGACTTAATATCCTGTTGGATTTATTAAAAAAAAAAAGTTGACAATTTCCAAACTTGGTTGGGAGTGGGAACTTTATACTTTCTGTTCCTTTCTTTCACAGCCGGGCGCCTCAGATGAGAACTGCACCCAGGCCAGCGCCCGCAGCTCAGCCACCAGCAGTGGCTCCACCATCTGCTGTTGGCTCACCTGCTGCTGGTCCTCGGCAGCCAGGTCTGATGGCCCAGATGGCAACCACTGCAGCCGGCGTGGCTGTGGGTTCTGCTGTCGGCCACACTCTGGGTCATGCCATCACTGGTGGCTTCAGTGGAGGAAGTAATGCTGAGCCCTCAAGGCCTGACATCACTTACCAGGTAAGATTTGGGGCAGCATTCTCTTCGGTGGTGTATTTATGAGAAAACCTAGTTAGTTGTAAGTGCCTTATGTATTGGGACTGTCTCCACCTGTGGAGAATGGTTTATCCATATTTGGCAGCAGTTGAGTTAGTACCTTACTTAGGCCAGCGTCAGAGAGTCCTGGACAAATGGTATTTCTTCTCAAGGAGTAGAATTGTGGCAGTTCAACCTGATGGACTGTCAAGCAGCCACTTACCCCTTATTTTAAATATTTTGGGGGATTCCCGGGTGGTCCAGTGGTTAAGACTTGCCGCTTTCACTGTCGTGGGCCCAGGGTTCAGTCCCTGGTTGGGGAACTAAGACCCCAGAAGCCGTGTGGCCTGGCATAAATAAATGAATGAGTGAATGAATGAATGAATATAAATATATACATATATATGTTTTGTTTGTCATGGTCACAACTGATTCAGTCTCAATCTTCGTTAAGTGTTCAGAAATCTTTTTGATGGCTCTGTGCTCTCTCATCTCTTACCTGATATTTGCCACTGCCCTTCTTTCTGAGATACGTGAATTTTCTCCTTTAAGGAGCATGGGTGTGTACTCTACTGTATTTCTGATGTACTTAAAACTCTCATCCATCTGTTTTTCTGTAGTAGGCCCATTTTTTCCTCCATGAAACATCATTGAACCACTGGTCTTTAGATGCCCAGATAACCACTTAATTTGCATCTTTGTTCATGAATCTTTCTGATGACAACTGGGATTTTTGTTAAAGCTCATTTCTTTCTGCCTTTAATTTTTTTCACTGTCCACGTTATTAGATAGAAACTTTAATTTGCATCTGGTTCTAGTTCTGTTCCCCCAATTAACCTCAAAGAGTAGTTATTGCTCTTTGTTCGGGTATAAGTCTGATTTCCATTCATTCATTCATTCATTTTTGGCTGCGTTGGGTCTTCGTTGCTGCGTGTGGGCTTTCTCTAGTTGCGGCGAGTGGGGGCTCCTCTTCATTGTGCGCAGGCTTTGGGAGGGGGCTACTCTGCTGCTCATTACAGTGGCTTCTTGTTGCAGAGCACGGGCTCTAGGCACGCGGGCTCAGTAGTTGTGGCTCACGGGCCCTAGAGTGCAGGCTCAGTAGTTGTGGCTCACGGGCTTAGTTGCTCCGCGGCATGTGGGATCTTCCCGGACCCATTCCCAGGGCTTGAACCCATGCACCCTGCATTGGCAGGCAGATTCTTAACCGCTGCGCCACCAGGGAAGTCCCTGATTTCCTTTCTTAACAGTCCTGAATGTTATGCCTTTGCAGGAGCCTCAGGGAACCCAGCTGGCACAGCAGCAGCAGAATGGCCCATGCCTTTTTGAGGTGAAACAGTTTTTGGAGTGTGCCCAGAACCAGGGTGACCTTAAGCTTTGTGAAGGTTTCAGTGAGGTGCTGAAACAGTGCAGACTGGCGAACGGTAGGTGATAGATACATCAGTCCATGGTTGAACTTGCATCTGCTTAATTCACTGAATGGTACCCCTGGACCTTATAAAACTTAGGGAGTCTGTGTTTAATAAATTAAACTGACAAATTAGAGGAGATTTTGTTTAAATTACTCTAAAAATAATCTAACAAGGAGCTGGTCCAGAGTTTTCTAGTCATTATCTTAGGCTTTTACCTGCTTAAGGAAGAATCAGATTCAGTTACGTTCTGACTCTGATTCTTTCTTAGGCGGGTATAGATGAGTGTGCCAAGATCTTATTGTGGTTGTTGCATAGCCTTAGTGCTGATTTCACCGAAGTCCAGGAATGAGCGCAAGATCTGATAGAGCGTTGTCATTCTCCACACCTCGTTTGAGAGAGACAAGTTTATTAAATCCCTTGGTGGGACTTAGAGAGTTAGGTTCTCTGGAATGTTGGCGGTCTACTTGTTTTTGTGTGATTTCCTCCTGTCAATCTAAGAGTTCACCACCTATTAAAAATGATTATTTTCATTTTCCCGCCTGCATTTTTATTTATTTATTTATAGTTCTGCAGATTTTATTTAGAAACTTAGAAAGGGTTTTTGTGGATAAATCTATAGTTGATTCTCATGGAGTCACAGAGTATATTTAATATATACAGAGTCATTTTTCAGGCTTCTTATACTGAATTGGTCTAGGCCAGAGGTTGACCACCTATGGTCCCTTTACCAAAGCCATCCTGACACCTGTTTCTGTAAGTAATTTTATTGAAACACAGCCATCTCCTATTCATTTAGGTGTTGTGTATGGCTGCTTTCCATGGCAAAGGAAGAGTTGAGCAGTTGTGACAGAGACTATATGGCCCACAAAGCGAAAAGTATTTACCTGATTGTTTACAGAAAAACGTTTTAAAACCCTGGTCTGGGCTAGTGGTTCTCAAAGTTCCCCACCTTCATTTATGTAGGAAATAGGGATAGGGGAGAAGTTAATCCTTATAGGTGGTCGAACTGTGGAATTAAGACATTGCATGGCCAAGTTTATCAGAAGTCTTTGATGAAACTATGTCTAATACCAAAGTAACTATATTTCTGCTTCAAAGTGTAGAGTTGAAGTTTTATTGGTTGCAGCCTTAAACAGCTTATGAAAGAAACTAATAACCTTGGGCTTCACCCCTGCTTTCATAATTTGGAGGACTTTGGTTTTGTTGAGAATATGTAGCTAGTGCTCTTCTAACAAACCTTTTCTGTTTGCAGGGTTAGCTTAATCAAGAAGTTCCAGTTGAAGGCATGAAAAATCATCTCTCATGACCAGGTTGATTTAGCATTAAAAATATAATTGATAGTGAAGATATAAAGTGTGAAGCCAGCAGTTAACCGCTCCTCAATCATTAGTAGCGTTTGTGCTTCAGGATTGCAGTGGAAGAGGGTATTCTCACCATATCCTCACCATACAGAAGCTCCCTGAGATGATACTGGGTTTGGGGCTAGGCGGATGTTTGTGTGGCCTCTTAAACATGCTTTTGTTTGTGAATTAATTAGAATAAAGTGATTTTATTTCCAAATGTGTCTCAAGTATAAGGTTGTAAATCACACATGGTGTACACATGCTGAACAGAATGCATTTTGCAGAAGAACACAGTTGTCTCCACGTGTCTTTATGTGTATCTAGTCTGTAGTCTCTGGATATTAAAGTAGTGGCCGCCTGGAGGATCTGGCAGAGCTTCCTGAGGAGCTTTGGTAGAGAAATAGTTATGTAAGGAGTAGCTCCCTAGCAAGCATGCTGCTCATTAAAAAGGTTCCAGGTGCTACAGGCCTTTGGAGCCAATGTGCAGTAAACTGAGCAGTAATGAAACTAAAATACTAACTGTTGTAATCAGGTGAATGATACAGGAAATGTGGGAGCAGACCCATTGCATGTGTGGGCTCCCTGTGGCCAGGTCAGCACTACACGTCATTGTTAACCTAGATTATCCAGTTTATTGGTTGGAGATGAAAATTCATTCTCTTAATATAGGCAGTTTCCCTGCAGATGTTTTTATTCTACTTAAGGCATTGTAGCTTTCTCTTCCTGAAAGACTCAAGTTGCCCTCTCCAAGCTGTCTTAAGTCCATGTTGGACGCAATTTGGGGGGCATCATTTTTTTTTTTTTAAATGAACCCAGCTCCATCCCTCACAAAGAGCTCAAAATTTCATTTACTTCTGGGAGTTGACCTCCAGTCTCCATTATGCTCTGCAGTTTTCCTACTTTCAAATATACCTGTCAGAGTTTCCATTATCTGATTTTTTTTTCCTCTCTGTTACTGCAAGGTAAGTGAAGTGCTGTTGAGTAAGTGAATTATTCAGTTGTTACCTCGTCCTCAGTGGTGTTCTTAGAGTGCTCCATTCTGTACCTAATCATTCACTTCCTGAAAGAGGCCAAGACTACCTTGCTCAAGGACCTAAATGACCAGACAGTTCACTACTGGCCAGTCCCCCAGCATATTCCCTCCTGGGTTCATCATTGGGCTCTTGCCCATTTTCCTAAAGGCTCAGGACTTCTGAGTTCATAGTGTTAACGCCCCTTATGTCCAAGGCGTGATGCTCTATGGTGGGTACCCAAATATGGTTGAATCACTGAATCAAAGGAAAATGAACCACTGACAATAGAATGCAAGAGTCTGGCTGACCTGGCCTGCCTCTGGTGGGAGCCATGGCTACACAGAGAAGGTCACAGGGAATAATCCACCAGGTGTATTGGCCTTTTGCCCTAAAGTCAGAAGGGATTTTTGTCATGTATTTAAAGTGTAAGCCAGCAGGCGTCTGCAGCTTAGAATCGGGGAAAAAGGCTTATTGACAGTAAGTAAAAGGAGAATTCAGTGTTTTCATCTTTGGAACCAGATGTTGCATCTCGATAAGCTGGAGGCCTTTAAGGATAGGGACAAAGTCATTTACCAACTCCTATATAACAGTTCAGCAAAGTATTTCCCCAGAGTGGAAGAGATGGTGAGCGTGATACAATGGAAAGAGCACGTGAGCCTACATCTGAGGTTCACCTAGGCCCTCCTACTCACCTCATCGAGCAAGTCACATTCTCTCTAAAGTTGGCTTAATACCAGTTTTTGGGGGCCCAATGAGAGTGCATATGAAGTGCATTGTAAAATGCTCATTAAATGGGTTTTTGTGGGCTCAGCACCTGTATGAAGCAGTGTATCACCCCTTTCTTCGTTTGGTATATTAGAAGAACCAGGGGTTTGAAGAACAGGTAGCTTTAGAATGACGGTGAGCATTTTAAAAGTGTCTGCTTGTGTGCCAGCATGTTGCATACATTATTTTCAGCTCTGTCAGCCTCTTAAGCTAGACTCACACCGATGAGGACCCTCACCCAAACAGCCTAAAGCCACACACGGTTAGAGCCCATGTGCTTTCCCTGGCACATGGAACTCCTCTCATTCATTAGAAACTGCAGGCTGAAGTTAAGGATGAAATGGAGGCAGATCAGAGATGGAGTCTCCCTAGCCTTTGAGGTCTGCATTGGGTCAGGCAGCCATGCAAGCCGTAGCTGAGCGGGTCCCTGTAGCAGCCAGGGCTGCAGGGTGGGCACACCGGGGTGCTGGGGTGTCTCCAGGGCTCTGCTCTCAGCACACACAGGAATGGCTTCCAGAGAAGCCAGCGTGTTCCCAGCAAGCTGGCTTTATCTCCTCTAAGCCTGGAGGTTGAGTGAGCTCCACAGGGGAGATGGGTCACCTTGTGCTGTCCTGCCTGCTCCCAGGCCACCGGAGCTTCCCTCACCCTCCACCAGAGGTCACCCCTGCGGAGCCTTGCCCCGACTCGTGCACTGTCACGCTGAGCCTTGGCCTGCACCCCAGCTTTGCAGCTGGGATTTATTTTTGGCACATCAGCCATCCGTCCTCAAGTAGCAAAGCCTGAAGGAAGAGCAGCAAGATATCCTGTTCTGGCCACAAGCGTCGGCTCGGGACACGCTTCAGCCCTCTGTTGTCCCCTGTCCCCAGGGGGCTCCTGGACCTTTGGGATTCCTGTCACGTTCATTCCAGGGCCTGCGAGGACACAGAGGTGAGTAGCTGTGTGGGGAGCGGGAGAGGCTGTGGCGTAGGGAAGACAGAACCCCCCACATCCCTTAGACCCACCTCTCCCTGCTTCTGAAGGCACGTGGGCCCAGAAGCATGGCAGCACTGATTCTCTAAGTTTCAGGGAGAGATATCATGTTCCAAAAAGGACCAGGCTACCTACTCCTGTTTGGGGACCCTTTCCAAAGGCATCTTCGGTAAGGCATGGGGAATGCAGGCAGGGGCAGTGGACAGAGGCGCGAAGTTGGCCCCAGGTTAGGCCTAGAGTAAGGGGATGAGGCAAGATAGACCTCCGCCACCCACCCCAGGAGAGGGAGTGCTGCTGGGGCTCAGTGGGGCCGGTTATGCCAGGGAACGGGCCCCGATGGGACGGCATCCTGGGCTGGGTCCACATACACCGTCTGTGCAGGGAGGGCTGCAGGAAGGGAGAGACCTTTCCTTACCCAGCTTTGGGAGGTGCGGGGAGGAGGGGGAACAGATGCCCCTCGTGGGAACTTTAAACGGCTTACCAGGAATTGGGCTCGTTTTTATGGGGAACAGACACTCCAGTGCTCAGCTGGGGTTGCTGACGGGGGTGGAGCAGAGACAGCTCCAGAGCCTGCTGCTGGCAGAGGAGACTTGTTATTCTAATCCTTCCTCTGGGAACCGGGCACCCGGCAGTGGGGACACCAGCCTTCCTGGAACAGCCAGCCTGTCCTGAGGCAGCCAGGGCTGCTGCTTGGCTGGTCAGCAAATGGGCCTCTTTGACAGGCCAGACCTTCTTGGACCCAGAAAGGGCAGTGGAAATGGGACCAGAGGCATCTTTGGCCCTGCTGAGAGGCAGCTCGTGCCCATTTTCTATCTGCCCCTCTTCCTGTTGGTACAGCATTTTCTCCAGTCCTCAAATCCTCCGTGTGAGGTAGGAGTTCCGTACCCAGTGGCCTCTATGTTCCTGAAGCAAAGCCAGCCACCTCCTCTGGGTCTAGGCCTGAGTGTCCTGGCTCCGTTCTGCCCCACACTGCAGCAGGACCACTCAGGGCTCATTGGCCATCGTTAGGTAGGACACAGCGCATTCTGAGGACATGGCCATCCTGCTGGCAGGAACCTGGACCAAAGGGACACCTCCAGCCATTATATCTACGGAGCAGCACCTGCGACACACCTGCACTGGGCACAGTGGGGAGGGATGGTTGGGATGATCTAGAGATGATCATGGTGGGACAGAGATGAGAGAACAAGTGATACCAGAGGCTGGGGCCAGGACTCACCCATCAAACTCTGCCTCCCTCAGAGCACCTGGCACAGTGCTTCTCAGAGTATGAAAGGAAGAAAGGAAGGAGGAAGGAAGGAGGGAGAGAGGGAGGGAGGACGGAAGGAAGGAAGGGTGAAGGAGGGATAGTGATCACAAAAACTAAGGGCAGGGCTTCCCTGGTGGCGCAGTGGTTGAGAGTCCGCCTGCCGATGCAGGGGACGCGGGTTCGTGCCCCGGTCCGGGAAGATCCCACATGCCACGGAGCAGCTGGGCTCGTGAGCCGTGGCCGCTGCGCCTGCGCGTCCAGAGCCTGTGCTCCGCGGCGGGAGAGGCTGCGGCAGTGAGAGGCCCGCATACCGCAAAAAAAAAAAAAAACAAACAAAAAAAACTAAGGGCAGAATGGGTGAGGAAGCAGCAATGGGAAGCACAGCAAGGCTGTCGCAGAAGGAGGGGTGTTTTCTGGGTAGGACAGTTACAAGTGGGGGAGATAAGGAGAGGTTATGGGAGCAGCATATTTGCAAATGAAACCATGAAGCTTCTCACCTTTTCCAGAAGTGCAGAGAGCAGGCCGAGGAAAAGCAGGACCAGCTGCGTCGCCTCAAAGAGGAAAAGAAAGAGCACTTGAATTTGTCCTTTGCAGAGTTTCTCGGTGGTGCTTTCTAAACTCAAGCGTGTGCTGGCCCTGTCAGAACTAACCTTGCAGCCTGGTGGCCCGATGCCTGCCTGGAGCCTGGGCTTGGGCCTGGCTGCCCATCTGTTGCTCCTACCAGGGAGCAACAACTAACAACGAGAACATGCCGGGAGCCACATGGTCACCTGGGGTCACGGGAGCTTACAGCCAGTGGGGAGAAGCAAGTTGGGCTCTTTCCAAAGCTTTTTTAAAAATTCATAAATATTTATTTTGAGTATTCACAAGAGGCCAGACTGATGCCAGGAAATACACAGATGAGGGAGAGGGACTTCCCTGGCGGTCCAGCGGTTAAGACTCCGCACTTCCAGTGCAGGGGGCACGGGTTCGATCCCTGGTTCTGCTGGGTGCTTGGTTACCAGAGGAAGGAATTAAGATCCCACATGCTGTGTGGTGCAGCCAAAGAAAAAAAAAAAGGGAGAAACGGTTTCAGCCCTCAAAGAGCACATCCCCCAGGTCAGGAAGGCTGACCGCTTCTTTCTGTTCCCCTCTTTAAGGAGCTGAACATGGCCCAGTACAAGACACTGCCGGACTCCCATTCCGCACAGAGCTTCTATGAGAACTACGAGACCAAGGAGATCCTGGGCAGGTGAGGCCCGGACCTTCCCCATGAAATTCTGGGCTCCGGCCGGCACTGCGGGCGGGATCAATCTCTGCTTGACCCTGAGCACTGACCCCATTTCCATCCTGAAAGCACTGTCCACTTGGAGAAACTCTCGGTTCGGGGTCCTGCCCTCCTGCACCAGGATGGAGGAAGCGGGTATAAGAGCACCCAGATTAGAGACCTCTCCCAGCCAAGAGCTCCCCCAGCTTGGGGCCAGGGTCAGGAATCAGGTGTCAGAGAGAAGCTAATGGCCCTGAGAGGGTACAGCTTCTTCCTCCGTGCCGAGAAAGAGCACTGAACTAGGAGCTAGGAGGCCCCACAGCAGGCTTCTTCCTCTTGGGCTCCAGGCAAATCGCCCTCTCTGTGCCTTTTTCATCCTACCATCCCCCGAAGCTCACAGGGAGTTGGGGGACAAGGCAGGACATATCTGCTGCATCCTGGATCTGGGCCTCGCCCTGGGGCCCCGGGGATGATCGGTCCTCTGCACCCCCAGGGGAGTGAGCAGCGTTGTCAGGCGCTGCATCCACAAGCCCACAAGCCAGGAGTACGCTGTGAAGATCATCGACGTCACGGGTGGGGGCAGCTTCAGCTCTGAGGAGGTGCAGGAGCTGCGAGAGGCCACGCAGAAGGAGGTGGACATCCTGCGCAAGGTCTCAGGACACCCCAACATCAGTGAGTGACGGCCCCGAGCCGCGGCGTGGTGCCCTGCCATGGGTGTACTCTGATAACCCAAGCCGGGGGGTGTGGCCCCAGTGCAGCGAGCCAGAAGCACCAGAGTGTCTCCTGCACCCCGAGGCCCTGAAAGCCGAGTGCCCAGAGGCTTGAGGCTCCCGGCTCCACCCTCACTGCTCTCGGGAGTCAGCTCTAAGCCCCCTCTTCCAGCCCCACAGAAGGGGTGACAGGCAGGGCTGGGTGCAGGTGAGGGAATGGGAGTGTGAAGTCCCTGGGTGCCCCCTCCCCTGGTGTGCCTCCTTTGAACACCATCGCGATACCCCTTCCAGCTTCTGAGTCCGGCCACAGCGGCCTTAGTCCCCTTGCCCCTGCCCTCCACTGCCCCCGCCTGGGTTCCTCTGTTGCCTGAGATAAGCGAGCCATTTCCATTTCAGTACAGCTGAAGGACACTTATGAGACCAACACTTTCTTCTTCTTGGTGTTTGATCTGTAAGTACCCAGGCCTGGGGCCTATTGGAGAGGCTTCTATTGTAGTCCCCCACCCAGGGCTTCCTGGAGACGAGCAGCCAGCCCCTTACACCGTGGATGCCAAATAAGGTCACAGACGCTTTAGGCAGACCAGCCCCTGGAGTCAGGCTGCCAGGTTTTAAATCCTGGGTCCACCACTTATGGGCTGGATGATTTCTGTCAGTATCAGCTTTCCCATAGGTATTGCAGGAGTAATAATGGCACAGTGACTGGCACAATGTAAATGCTAATAATTATGAACTACCATGATGATGACCATGGTGGTCATTCAATACTTATTCTAGACGTTGAGGATACGCAATCCTACTTCATGCACTAATTTTCACAGGGCGTGAACAGAAAGCAATCAAGTCATAAAACACACACAGAGTTATACATATACACATATATGTAAAGCTGAGTGGGGGTCAGAGGGAGTGGGCAGGGAATGCTCTCCAGGAGGTGACCTGAGCAGAGACCTGGATGAAGGAGACCTCTAGCCGAGGGAACAGCCAGAGCAGGGGCCCTGCTGGGTGGGCTTGGCATGTTTGAGGCTCGGCAAGCAAGTCAGAATGGGGGAGTGGAGCAAGCCTGTGGCGATGGCAGGAGGCAAGGTCGGTCAGTACCAAAAAGCAGATTATGCAGGCATTTTGGAGGTAAGAATTCTGGAGGGCCGAGAGCAGGAGGGTGATGTGATCTGACTTACTTTTATAAAGGGTCCCACTGACTGTAAGGGGCAAGGGTGGAAAGGAGGAAGCCAGCGATATGGGGGCAAGAGGCCCACCAGGGAGCCAGGTGGTAGAGATTGTACTTGGGATGTGGTTCAAAGATTGACATCATCGTCGTCGTCGTCAGCAGGAGCATCAGCGGCAACGTGTCACTGTTCCCCTGCTTGTGCACCAACAGGGCTATTGAGATGAGCTCCTTGTCACAGGGCCCTCTGCCTCCAGGGACCAGTGGGCCTTTTAGCTGGGAGAGCTCCTGTTTTCTCAGGAAAGGAAAAACGATACTGTCCATCTCCCCAGGCTCCAAGCATCAAATTCAAACAACACAAAGTGCTCTGTGAACCGTGCACTCAGACTTCTTACCATTGTTACTGGAAAAGGTTCCCAAGGAAGGGAACTCTCCAGCTCCCATGCCCCCGCTCCGTTGGAGTCCTCACTAAAGAACACACATCTCTGTTGCACGAATCATTGTTGGAGAGCTGTCTTGACTTCTCCATACGTAACTGCTAATTTAGGGACTAGCTTTGAGAAAATTATTCAAGCAGATTTTGTATTGCTGGAACGCTTCGTTTTGTAGCCATACCGAACACGTGCAGTGTTAAGTTTTTCTTGGAGACACAATTTAACTTGGCCTGTATACAGTTCCGCCACCAGCTCCAGGAAGGCAGGAGCCTGCTGGTGGGCCTTGCCGGGGTCCCAGTGTTGACTGGTAAATCTTTTTGCTGCTGCTGCTATTAGTGAGTTCTCCTAGCGTGTTTAAAATGGAATTAAAGTGATCAAAACTGGAGGCACACACTGCCTTTTGGGGACACAGTACCAATCGTGTATGAAACAAGGCTCACTTCTGTAATTTCTGGGTTGCTCCTCAAACAGAACTCAACTCCCCGCCCCACCAGTTAAGTTCAAGGATTTTCTTGCTTCCCTCAGATACTGGCCAGAATTCTTCCCTTGGGCCCTGCTTTTCCTGGAGGGGCAGGCAGGATGCACCTTTCCTATTTAACCAAAGGAGACTTTCCTAGGACCCCTCCAGACTCGCCCAGCTCTAGCTGTCTCAACTCCGTTAGGTGGCACTGTCCCGTAGAGCCCTTGGGGGCAGCTCAAATGTCTCTAACCTTTGAAGAAGTTGCTTGGGGAAGCTATTTTTAATGCTGCCCCAAATTGCCCTTCAGGGTATAACTAGATGATTCTAGCAGAAACCTCTTTCTAGATCATCCCAAGTGAGAAAATGGAACCGCAATTCTTAATCCTAAAATAGGTAAAACTGCTCTTCCATCACTACTGTTGCTTCTCTTTGTTCCTGGGAAAAATCAGGATACTCCTGTCCTTCTGATCTGGGTCTGGGGCCTTGTGCCAGTGGCTCAAGTTCCCTCTCTCCCCTCCCAACCCTGATTTTGACCCTGATGGATCCCAGTCCATGCTATCACTCCCACACGTGGGGGGACCTTCGCACTGGTGCCATCCCCCAGCCCCCAGTCTCCCTTGTTCTTCTTTCAACCTTCCGAGACAGCCTCTCCACTCACTTCCCTAGCTCCTCCCCACAGACTTTGGTCCTTTGTGGGGAGCAGCCCACTTTGCCCCTGGAGGTGTTAGGGTGGGAAACAGTTTTCTGGGTGCAGGGTAAGGAGGGGGTAGCCTTGGGGCACATCCAGCTACAAACCCTCTGTCCCCACAGGATGAAGAGAGGGGAGCTCTTTGATTACCTCACTGAGAAGGTCACCCTGAGTGAGAAGGAAACCAGGTGAGGGTCCACTTGCCCCTCTCCCTACTTCTGGCCTGAGTCCCTTGCTTAGGCACCGAGGCCTTGGAGGAGGCGTGGCACGCACCCGTCTGGGTCGGCAGTGTGCTCCGCTGGCTTTGGTGGCCTCCTTTCCTCCTTGACTCAGCCAAGGTAGGCCTAGCCTGTCTTGAGTCCTCCCTCACTCGCAGTCCAGCTGGCTTATGGGCTTTGGTGTCCCTGCCTGTTACCTGACCCTGCAGAGTAGCAGATGAAAGTAACCTGTTCCTGTCCCACCCCAGAAAGATCATGAGAGCCCTGCTGGAGGTAATCTTCACCTTGCACCAACTCAACATCGTGCACCGGGATCTGAAACCTGAGAACATCCTCTTGGATGATGACATGAATATCAAGCTCACAGACTTCGGCTTTTCCTGCCAGCTGAAGCCAGGAGAGAAGCTGCGAGGTCTGGTAACATGGCCTTGGCCCATGTCAGGGGCTCAGGCTCTCTCCTCAGCTCTCCTAGGAACAGAGATTGCGTGGGTTTCCCCCACAAAGTAAAAATCCTACCATTTCAGGGCTGGGTGTTTCTTCCCCGGACTGGGCTGAGCCAGGTTCCCACTGCCTGCATTCCAGGCCAGGATAGCTAGAAGTGACCAGGCCACTGACGGTGCCCCATGGGGTGGCCACAGGACCCAGCGCCCTGGCCCTGTCCTTGGCCCTGGGCCAGGCCCATGTTCAGAGAGTCCCAGCCCAGCCACCACTTCGGTTCCTTCTCCATTGTCTCTTTGGACTTTCCTCTTCCAAGTGCCTCTGCTGACCTCTTCTGATGGAAACTGTCCCTGCAGAGATCTGTGGGACCCCCAGTTACCTGGCCCCTGAGATCATTGAGTGCTCCATGGATGATGACCACCCTGGCTATGGGAAGGAGGTGGACATGTGAGTGTGTTGGGGGGAGGGAGGTGACCCGTAGGGACGGGGATGCCCCCGTGGCCGGGAGCCCCTGGCTGGGGAGGAGGGCACGGTGGGAGCTACAGCTGGCCCGCCCGCCTTCACCCACTGCAGGTGGAGCGCGGGGGTCGTCATGTACACGCTGCTGGCCGGCTCCCCGCCCTTCTGGCACCGCAGGCAGATGCTGATGCTCAGGATGATCATGAGTGGCGACTACCAGTTTGGCTCACCAGAATGGGATGACTACTCGGACACCGTGAAAGACCTGGTGAGAGGAAAGGCCTCCTGGCTCGGGGGTCAGGCGAGGGGCACGTACAGTGGGGAGAGGGGAGTGTACCGTGCATGCCACGGGTTGGAGGCCCTGCCAGGAGGGACCACCCCATAGACGTCTTCCGTTCTGTCTCGTTCTCTCAGGTCTCCCGCTTCTTGGTGGTGAGCCCCAAAGGCCGCTGTTCGGCAGAAGAGGCCTTAGCGCATCCCTTCTTCCAGCAGTACACGGTGGAGGAAGTGCGTCACTTCAGCCCCCGGGGGAAGTTCAAGGTACTTAAACTCGCCTGCCGCTCAGGGCCCCCGGGGTAGGTGCCACAGGCCCCTGAAGTCCAAGCTCCAGGTGCCCTTCTTGGGGACTCCTTACGCCCACGGGGTTTCCAGAGCACCCGCCCTTCTCCTCCCGCCCAGCCCTGTGATGGTTGCAGCTCAACTTCTGGCTTCTGGCTCCGACAGCCTTAAGCCCTGTGCCTGCTGGTCGGGTGGGAATGGGGGTAACGGGGGCGGGGGGAGGGCAGGCGGGAACGCTAGGACAGGCCCAGCAGAAACCACACAAGCCTTCGTGGCAAACAAGCTCAGGGCCTGCCGTCACGGACCGGCAAGGAAACAGGCCGCGGGGCGGGTCCAGCTCTCAGGCCAGGCCCTCCGCAGGTGATCGCCCTGACGGTGCTGGCTTCCGTGCGGATCTACTACCAGTACCGCCGGGTGAAGCCCGTGACCCGGGAGATCGTGATCCGAGACCCCTATGCTCTCCGGCCCCTGCGGCGACTCATCGACGCCTACGCTTTCCGGATCTATGGCCACTGGGTGAAGAAGGGGCAGCAGCAGAACCGGGCGGCGCTCTTCGAGAACACACCCAAGGCTGTGCTCCTCTCCCTGGCTGAGGAGGTCTACTGACGGGCAGGCCGGCAGGCCAGGTGGGATGGGGGTCAGGCCGGGAGGAGAAGCCACCGATATGGAGGGCACAGGAGTGAGAGCGGGTGCAGGCCTCTGTCCAGAGGGGGCACTTGGCCCCAGCCACTCTCCCCTCTTGGAGGCGTCACGCGGTGGTCAGTGCAGTTGGAGCCAGGCCCACGGAATGGGGGACCAGCTGTGGTCCAGAACCAGAAGTACCCTGCCTCTCCATGGCCCAGCTGTACCACCATGTCCGCTTGTCCTCACGGGAGGCCCACAGTTACTGACACTCGGTGCACCGCCTTTAGGGTCCCAGGGTGAGGATGAAAGAGAACAGTCTGAGAATCGCAATCACAGGAGATTTTACTGACCTCACAAAGTCCAGTGACAGCACAGGAGCAGGTTCTTCTCTGGGGCCATGTTTTTAGAGGCACAGGGCAGCCCTTACATAATTAATAATAGAAAGGGAAGCTTCTGCTGTTTGTCTTTGTGGAGTATTATTCACTGTGCCTCCCGTGATACACAGTTGCGCCTGGTAAATCCGTCATTCTCCTAGACCCTTTTAAGACTGACAGTGTGCTTTAAAGAGCTCACAGAACTGCATTTCACATACGGTGGAAACTAGGTTCCCTCGGAGGTGCATGAAACCCCACAAATAAGGCAAATGAAGGAATCATTTTCCTTCTACAGCAACTTGCTGGGAAAACAAGGAGACCTGGGGAAATTCTGCCTTGAGCAAACAATGTCAGGTCCCCGGGTCAGACAGCGAGAAAGTTGGAGGGAGCAGATTTAAAATATTTTCACAAACTGCCTTTCAGAGCACTGCGCCCCAACTGTTTTGAGTATGTGCCCCCCATACGGTCAGTATTTGACCTCTAAGAGAAACGTCCGGCTCCTGGGCACAATCAGTAAGTTGGGCCCCTTCTCCAAGAGACAGTGGCGCCCCTCCGCGGAGGTCAGGGGCCTTTCCTGCCCGGGGGAGAGGTGTCTGCCACAGGGGAGGGGGGAGGGGATGGACGTAGTCCCGAGTTTGGCTGTGTTTGGCATGTGGCCAGGGAGTGCCACGGGTGCCACGGGGGACTCTCCTCATCTCTGTGTGGCTGCTCACAGCTCCCCAGGTGGTCGGCCTGCACTGGAAGCACAGCGGAAGCCTAGGTTGTCTGAGGCTGAATCTGGAGTATTGCCCATTCTGCCACCAGAGAAGGGGAGAGAGAATGGACATTTGTTGAGAAAGGGACCCAGGGCCTTACCCAACTCTCCTGCTCCAGCTCCCAGGGCCTGCTGTGGTCTGGGGCACCTGGGGACTGGTGCGGGGGCATACACAGTCTGGTGTGTGAGGGTAGGGCCTGAGGGTGTGCAATTCCTGGGGGAAAGGGGTAAGAAGGGACCTTGGGTGGAGGAAGTGAGGGTGGTCCTGAGAGACTGAACTGGAAGGAAGGAAAGGCCACAAGTAATAACTTCGACTGTCGGTAGTTTAGAATAACTCAGCCAAAAAAAACCTGTCGGCAAGAAGTGAGACTATCATAGCACCAATCAGTACCGCCCAGTTTCCAGAGAAGTTTCACACGTATTCCTTCATTTGCCATTTCCCTTACTGCTCTGGAAGGTGTGTTTTGTTCACCATCTCACAGACCCAGAGTCAGACAGTAGAAAGATTTAAATGTCTTGCCCAAGGCCAACCACTGCTTTAGTGGCACAACAGAATCAGTGGCAAACCCAGTTTCCTGGTCCCCAGGCCAATACTTTCTCCACTACTTTGTCCTAAAGAAAAAGGTGAGGAAAATCCAGGGGCTCAATGTATCAAAGAAACGCCTGCAAACCTGACACCCTGAGGCCACAGGAACGGTGGCTTCTCGACAGTCCTTCCGGAACCCAGGAGCCGGAGGAGTTGCAGGGAGATTAACCAAAATAAATCCACAGATGAACAAGGTGGAAGGTCCTAGAAGGGGACTCGGGAGCCGGGGACTCCACCATTCAGGTGCCACCACTAGCCATCTGTGTGAAATGAGCAGGCTCCAGGACCTCCCTGAGCCTAGTTTTTCTTGATCGTAAGACAATACGGTTGTAGAAAATGACTTTTCATGTGCACACTCGTTGGAAGAGTCAATATTTCCATGACCCCTGGCCATGACCTATCGATGTGGCCATTCCACTTCCCTCTCTCTGCAAGCCTAGCTTGGAGGACAAGAGGGGAAACCACATAATTCAGATGCTGGACACAGAGTCTGCCTTGGGGCTGACAGCTGGCAGGAAAAGGCACCAGCAGTCCCGGGCTCTTGGCTTTCTATGGCAAGTGTGGCTTGCTTCCTCTTCTGTACCCACAGCCCCCAGTGGAGGGGGAGGCACGGCAGCGGCGGCCACGCCAGATCTGGTGCCACCTGTGCTCTGGCAGACCAGGACCCAGACCCTCAGCCCCCAGCTACCGAGCCCCTCACCTGGTGGTGACCCGGGCCCGGTGATTGGCAGAGCCGTCCGCCGTGTCGATCCAGGATGCCCCCCGGAGGACACGCATGTCCTGGTCAGCAGGCTGGTATGGTGACGCTGTCCACTCCCACACGTTGCCCACGAGGTCAAAGAGCCCTGAAGCACAGTGGCGGGTCTGGCCCAGGCTGGGGAGCGCCACCCGATGGCCCTGGGGAGCTAACGCTTCCCCGTGCTGCTTCTCTCCACCTCACTTTTCAGGCAGGACCATCCCACCAGCCGAGCTGTGAACGCTGACATGACAGCAACCCGAAGAGCAATCTTACCGTAGTTGTTCTGTGGGGGGAAAGCGTTCACCGGGGAGACTCCGTGGAAGCCATCCTCAGCCTTGTCGCCCTTGGGGAACTTCCCCTGAGGGAGGGAGAAATTTAGGCTCAATGATTTACCAACCCTTTCCCAAGGCAGCTGCTCCCACCTGCCCAGAGGAGTTTAAACCAAGGCCATCTTGCAGTATCCTCTGTGGTAGGGGAAGGGCACGGGGCAGTGACCCGAGGTTCCCACCCTGAGCTCCCTAACCAGCTGCCTCGTGTCCTCTACTATGACCTCCTGGCTGGATTAGGAAATGTGTCGTTTCCCCTGTGTCCACACCAGCCTGCCCCACTCCCACTTTCTCGACTTCCTCCCCATGTGCCTTGAGAAGAAAGGCTCTGCCTCCCCTCCTCCTTGACCGGCACCCGTCTCCTCAGGAACGAGACGCTCATCCTGTGCTCCCCTGTACCATCGCTTTCCCTTCTATCACCAACAGGCTTAACTCTCCCTCGTCTGCTCTGACCCTGCCTTCCTCACCTCCTGCTTTTTACTGCCAACATTCTGGAAAAATAACCTGTATTTGCTGACGCATTTTGTTCAACTTGTTCATTCTGCTTCTCATTGAAATTGGAGTTCAGCTGCCCCTGCTCTATGGGGGCTGATCTTATGAAAGGGAAGATGAAGGGGCTACAATTTACCCATCGCCAACTATGTGCTAGGGCTGCTACATCTATGTCTTTAATCCTGACCAGGTTGTGAGGCAAGTATTTTCTCCCTTTAAAAAGCTAGCAACTGGGACTTCCCTGGTGGTGTAGTGGTTAAGAATCCACCTGCCAGTGCAGGGGACACGGGTTCGAGACCTGGTCCGGGAAGATCTCACATGCCACGGGGCAGCTAAGCCTGTGTGCCACAACTACTGAGTCTGTACTCTAGAGCCCACAAGCCACAACTACTGAGCCCATGTGCCACAACTACTGAAACCTGCACTCCTAGAGCCCATGCACCACAACGAGAAGCCACCTCAATGAGAAGCCCGCGCACAGCAACGATGACCCAACGCAGCCAAAAAAAAAAAAAAAAAGCTAGCAACTGAGACTCAAAACAGTTAATTTAACAAAGATCCCATGGTGAGTAAGTCAGATAAGACTTTTTGCAAAGCTCTGATCCCAAGATCATCTAAAAGGTCAGTCTATCCCTGAGGCCCTTTTCAAGGCTTCACCCTAAAATGCTGGTGCTGGGCTCCCCTCATGCTGCAGAGTCCCCTTGGGGGATGTCATTCCTGCCTACAGTGTACGCCGTTGACTTCAAACCAGTTGCTCTGACCCAGACTTCTGTCCTAAGCTCCAAACTCATACTTTCAAGCTCTTACTGAGCATATCCATGACCCAAAGGCAGCATAAGCTAGGCTGATCCTAAACTGACGAAGTTCTATCCCTCTGACCCCCAACATGCATATTATCTATTCTGGATAATGGTCACACCAGCACCCTCTTGCCCAAGCTTGGATTCATGCTTGAGTCCTTCTGTCTTCCACTCCTCCACGTTTGGCGAAGTACCAAACCCTGTCTCTCCTCTCAGGCAGGCGTCTCCCACCTGGCTTCCTCTCGATTTCACTTCCACTTCATGCAAGTGTTCACATCCCTGGGCCATGGCCGCAGCCTCGGATTCAGAGACCTCCTGCAGCTCTACTTCATTTGATCCCACACAAATTTTCAACAATCAGCATCCCCCAAATCAAAATGATGTTGTCGCTCCCCTGTTTCAAGACCTCTGTCGGCTCCCCACTGCCTGGAGGGTAAAATCTAAAACCACATCTTGGCACCCCTGGTCCTTCATAATCTGCCTCCAATCCACTGCCTACTTCATCTCCTATACCCCCTGTTTCCCTGTGCGCTAGCCTCTCCGAGTCTGGCATGTCTCTGAACACACAGCACCCTTTCCTTATCCACTGCTGACATGCATGTTGTTTCCTCCACTTTTCTCATGGCAAACTCCGGTTCAATCAGCTCAAATGGCATGTTCACGGGGAAGTCACGCCCTGCTCTTGCAGCACAAGAGAGCACACTCCCAGCACACCCCCAGCACACGCCGCACATCTTCACTCTACAGCCCCACCACGTTGTCTTCTGCTTTACCCCTTTACCAGCTTTCAGTTCCATTACAACACGAAGGCCTCTGAGTCCCACAGCCTAACACAGTGTCTAGCCCACAGCAGGTCTCAATCAACACTCTGAGAAGGGACAGGAGCGAGGAACGTGTGTCTTACCTGCCACAGGTTGGTGCGGTTTGGCTGGAACTCGTTTCCCCAGGGGTAAACCTGACCTGCCAGGAGGGCAAGGAGACAGCGGAGGAGGGAGAGGTGAGGAGTTGGGGAAGAAGGGAAAGGTAGAAAGAGCGAGGCAACCGAAAGGAAGTGAGGAAGTGATGAGAACAGAAGAATAAGATTACTTACTTTTACTTCCCACGCCCCTCCCTTCCACTCACAGTATTGCACTCGGAGGCCCTGGCTTCTGATTTGCTCCAGGACAGGACAATTCTAGGTGTGGTTCTGACCAATGCCATTCTGCAAACTATCTGTTACCAGCTCATGCTGGGATAAGTACAGAAATTGAGAGTAAGCACTGAGAAACTTGTTCTTTAGACTTAGACTGGATAAGTGTACAAGCAACCTCATTTATCACATTAATAACTTTGACTATTGGTATAGCCAGTGTTCATTCAAAGACTGTGTAGAGGTGTTGAATATGGGAAATTGCTATTTCACTCGAACTTTCTGTTTAGCTAGGATTGCAAACTAACAAAGTTATAAGCAAATAGCAATGTTATATTAATCCCTATACAGCTATGGAAAAGGTATACAGTATAGGTAATCCTTTTCTTTTTCCCTATGCTATGTTGTTCTGATTATACTTATTGAAATGGAACTTGTCTGTAGACTCTCCAATAATTAAAAAAATACATGTCTGTTTTTTTCATTCCATTTTCCAGTTACTAAGTTCTACGCTATTTTATGGAAGTATTGGTCTGAGATGGATTAGAAATAATACCAACAACTGGTCTATCACTACACAGTGTAAGAAGCACTGCTCGGGGCTTCCCTGGTGGTGCAGTGGTTAAGAATCCGCCTGCCAATGCAGGGGACACGGGTTCGAGCCCTGGTCCGGGAAGATCCCACATGCCGCGGAGGAACTAAGCCCGTGCGCCACAAAGACTGAGCCTTTACTCTAGAGCCTGTGAGCCAGAACTACTGAGCCCGTGTGCTGCAACTACTGAAGCCCACACGCCTGGAGCCCATGCTCCGCAACAAGAGAAGCCACCGTAATGAGAAACCCACGCACTGCAACGAAGAGTGGCCCCCACTCACTGCAACTAGAGAAAACCTGTGCACAGCAACAAAGACCCAATGCAGCCAAAAATAAATAAATAAAATAAAATAAAAAAAAAGAAGCACTGCTCTAGGGAGCACAAACCTATCCCACCCTTTAAAGCCCCCCATGCAAGGTAGGATGGGGAGAAAGAATAAAGGGAAATCACTTGGCATCTCTATACCCTTCAAGCCCCCTCGGGCAGCAAACTCCCACTCTTCTTCAATGGGCAGCCGTTTTCCCCGCCAAGCACAGTAGGCACGGGCATCATTCCAGCTCACGTGTACCACTGGGAGCTCCAGTTTCTCTCGGATGCCAGAGCCGGGACCTGCAGGCTGATAGCCAGGTTGAAGTGAGACAAGCTTCTGGGAGCTTGTGGAAGTCTGAGGAAGGCTAGGCTTAGGGTGCCTGAGTTCAGCTTTTACCACAGATGGAACAAGGAAGTGGGAAGAGAGAGCCTGGTGAGTGAGGAGAGGTCCAGAGTCAGAAAGAAGGACTAAACATGAGACGAAAGGGAGAAATGGGATGGGCCAGGGGTAAAAGGATTAGGGCAGAGAAAACAGGGTGGCTTGGATGCTTCCCTAAAATTTCTCTGTCATCCTTTTAAACTCAGTATTTCTAGATGGGCAAGGGTCTAGGGAAGCCAGTCCTCCCAAGAGTCAACAGGGGGAGAAAACAAAGTAGAGGAACCAACCCTTACCTGCCTCCAGAATGCCCTTTCCACTGGAAGCCACCAGAGGAGAGACTGCGAAAAGGAAGGAACGTGACTAAAATGATGCTCTGACCCAGCGAGGGCACCTTCCTGACTGACACCCAGGAGGCAAAGCAGAGACTTCAGGCCGAGACTCAGGTGGTCCAAGTGAGGCTGTGTCCAAAATCTCGCCACCCGTATTGGAGGGAGGCTTCTCAAGAGGTTCTCTTGCTGGTCCAGGGAGTATACTGGACGCTGTGTGTGTCTGCATCTTTACAGAGTCTCCCTATACAGAAACCAGCACGGGGTGAACCTCCTGGGAGTGTGTGTTCATCTGACTCTTCCAGGGTGGCTCTCTCGCTTCCTCCCTGCCTCTGGTTCTCAGGTTGGATTCTCTACTGTGGCCCAGGGGACCCCAGATCCCACAGGATTCTCCGTCTAGGTCCCACTCCCATCCCCTCAGCTGCAAACCTAGGTTCTCTTACCTGCATTTTCTGGGTGGCTTTGTTTCTAAGCTCATCAGAGACAAGGTCCTCGAAGACAAAGCTCCACCCAAACACCTCAGCCTCTGTCTGGTACTTTTTCTCCCTGACAAACTCCCTGAAAAGAGATGTTTCATACGGTTTACCTAATAGGGTTCTGTGCTCCACCCTCACCCTCTCCTGTTCCAGAAAACCTCATACACCCTTATCCTATTAGTCACACATCACAGAATTTTCAGGAACTACAAGGAATTCACCTGAGAGCCTGAGCAGATTTTCTTTTAAAATCTGTTGCTGTGTGAGCAGTTCACAAACAGGAGAATTCACTCTTTTTGGTGTATAGTTTTGTGAGTTGTGACAAAGCACGTAGTCACTATCACAATCAAGATACAGAGCAGTTCCATCAACCAGCCCCCAAAATTCCCCTATGCCTCTGCAACCACTGGTCTGTTGTTTCTCTCTCTAGTTTTGCCTTTCCCAGAATATACATTCACATAAATTGAATGATACAGGAGTATGCAGTGTGGGGGGTCTGGCTTCTTTCACTTAGCATACTGCTTCCAAGATTCATCCCTGTTCCTTTTTTTTTTTTTGCAGTTTGTTGCCTTTCATTGCTGAGTAGTATTCCATTGGGTGTATAGGCCATGTTTTGTTTATCCATTCACCAGCTGCAGGTCATCTGGGTTACCTCCAGCTTTTGGAGATAATAAAGCTGCTGAGAAGATTCAAGGGTAGGAATGGGTCTCTCTTCGGAAAGGTCTTCGTCACATACCTAATGTCACAACAATCACAGGAGGGAGGCAGAACAGGGGTTATTATCTCCCTCTGACAGATGAGGGAGATTGAGTCAAACAAAAATGACTTGCCAAGAGTTTAGAATGGATTTTCATATAGCTTGGTATGGCTGAGCAAATTTCAGCAAGCGGATTTCCAGGGTAAGATGGATTGTTTTCACTGGGCTAAGTGTACTCCATCTGTGCCAGGCCTCTTATATGAGAAGACATCGTTCACCCATCAAAGGGACATTGAGAATGGAGGAGGAGATGAGATTTGGTAGCAACAGCTATTTACCAACCTCTGACCACCTGAACGGTTTGAGACTCTTTTACCAGAGAGGCGAAGACAGATTATGGCTTCTAAGCAAAGTTTAGGGGCTTCCTGGAGGTGACATTATATTTTCATAATATAAAAGGTCAATTTAAAATATAAAAGAATGCATCTAGGGCTTCCCTGGTGGCGCAGTGGTTAAGAATCTGCCTGCCAACGCAGGGGACACAGGGTTCGAACCCTGGTCTGGGAAGTTCCCACATGCCGCAGAGCAACTAAGCCCGTGTGCCACAACTACTGAAAACCGCGTGCCTAGAGCCTGTGCTCCGCAACAAGAAAAGCCACCGCAATGAGAAGCCTACGCAATGAAGAGTAGCTCCCGCTGACCACAACGAGAGAAAGTCTACGCGCAGCAACGAAGACCCAGCACAGTCAAAAATAAATAAATTAAATTAAATTAAAAAAAAAAAAGAATGCATCTACCTAGCTAGCTGTTTCTGGTTGTCATGATGCGGTGCAAGCCTGATCAGAAGTGATTTCTCCTTTGATTTTAATAACTTTCCTGTTTAAAAATATTGTTTTAAAGCATATATAACATCATATTATAGAAAAACAAGGAAACAGAGGTAGGTAAAAAGAAAAAAAACTAAAATCATCCATTGTCACAGCCACTAAGATATACCTGTCCATATTCTCTCCCCCTTCACCCCACAGCCAAGGATTTTTAAATAGCTTTCGGAAGGTGCTTCCTGTAATTATTTTCCTTTGGAAGTTACAAAAACATGAGCAGAATCCGTCACCTAATGCCACGTTGCATCTTCCAGGTCTTTCTTAATGCATATACATTCTATACATATAGTTTTAAAAAAATGGGATCATACCCTATTTAGTATTTTGTAACCTACTTTCTTCACTTAACACTTCAGAACTATCTCTTTTTGACAACAGGATTTTTAAGGGCTGCTAAGTAGTCTGTTATATTGATACAATATGTTTAAGTGATCCTAAAGTTGTTAACATTTGTTTACAAGATGACATTGTAAATGTATTAGCGTTGTATCAATAGCTAAACGTTTTTTAGCTAAATGTTTTTGGACAACTTTTAATTCTTCAAGACAAATCCCTAGAGGTGGAAGCAATGAGTCAAAAGGCCTGAGGAGTATACTGACAATCCTTATGCTTATTTCAGCCTGTGTCTCCTGAATCAAACTTTCCCCAAAACTTTTTATCCTGAAAAGTTTTAAGTCCACAAACGTAACATTTAAGTCATTTCTCACATTTGCTTTATTGTCTTCCCATCCCCTCCTCTTCCTTTCCCTCTCCTCCCTATATACTCCCTCCTCTACCATTTGAAGGTAGTTATAGATATGTCCTGGATCATTTTCTACTTTAACCTACCCATAACATACCACCTTGGGGACACTGATGCAGCTCAACATGGCTACTTAGATTAAGCTGGAACCAAAATGTTTGATTCTGGAAACAATGCCATTTCCCTAAGTAAATGTAAAGGGAATTTAAGGGACTCTCAGCTACTATGACCCTTCTCCCAATTCCTTCTCCCCTGTTGCAGAGGTTTCTGTTGAGTGTCTGACTTCTGCCCATATTTCTCAGTGCTATGCCCAGTGCGCTGGACAATCCACTGGCTCAAGAGTCTGAGGATCTCAGTTCCAGGCCCAGCTCTGCTACTAACAAAAACTTTGGACTTTATATATATATATATATATATATATATTTTTTTTTTTTTTTTTTTAATTTTGGCTGCGTTGGGTCTTCGTTGCTGCACGCAGGCTTTCTCTAGTTGCGGTGAGCAGGGGCTACTCTTCGTTGTGGTGCATGGGCTTGTCATTGCAGTGGCTTCTCTTTGTTGCGGAGCATGGGCTCTCGGTGTGAGGGCTTAAGTAGTTGTGGCTCGTGGGCTCTAGAGCACAGGCTCAGTAGTTGTGGCGCATGGGCTTAGTTGCTCCGCGGCATGTGGGATCTTCCCAGACCAGGGATCGAAGCCGTGTCCCCTGCATTGGCAGGCAGATTCTTAACCACTGTGCTACTAGGGAAGTCCCTGGACTTCAGATTCTTCATCTTAAAAACATAGATAACACTTATCTCACTGTACCATTGCAAAGATGATATGTGGTAGTGAACAAGCTAATCTCCTTTTAAATATTATGAAGATTAGAATAGCCTTTACTTCTCCTGGAAGAACACTGGATGTACCTGAAGTCTTTGTTGGTGACAGGAAATATGTCGATGGCAAAGGGTTTTACCGTCACCTCCCGGACAGGTCCTTCACCATCTCTGCCATCTGGTGAATTTGTTCCCATCTGGAATCTCCCACCTGGTAGCTGGACCATGTTGGTCATCTGCCCATTCCCTGCAGAGAAAAAGAGAGTCGAATATATATAAAAGAAGTGGCAATATTTGGATCATATGTAAAACTCATAATACTATAATGAAAAAAACAATGGAAGCTTAAAAAATTTGGCTTTAGGACTTCCCTGGTGGCAAAGTGGTTAAGAATCTGCCTACCATTGCAGGGGACATGGGTTCGAGCCCTGGTCTGGGAAGATCCCACATGCCACAGAGCAACTAAGCCTGTGTGCCACAACTACTGAGCCTGCACTCTAGAGCCCGCAAGCCACAACTACTGAACCCTTGTGCCACAACTACTGAAGCCCACACGCCTAGAGCCCGTGCTCCCCAACAAGAGAAGCCACTGCAATGAGAAGCCCGCACACCACAATGAAGAGTAGCCCGCGCTCGCTGCAACTACAGAAGGACCACGTGCAGCAACGAAGACCCAACGCAGCCAAAATTAAATAAATAAATAAATTTATTAAAAAAATTTTTTTTGGCTTTAAATTCTTGTTGTAACTTAATTTGCTGGGTGACCTTGGGCAAATTACTTAGTCTGGATTTCAATTTCTTCATCTACAAAATGGGGATAATATCTAACTCAAATGCATGGCTGCATTAAAATAATGTGTGACATGTTTAGCACATGGTAGGTTTTCTTTCTTTTTAAAAAAAATTAATTTTATTTGTTTGCGCCGGGTCTTACTTGCGGCATGCAAACTCTTAGTTGTGGCATACATGTGGGATCTAGTTCCCTTACCAAGGATCAAACCCAGGCCCCCTGAATTGGGAGCACAGTCTTTTTTTTTTTTTTTTTTTTTTATTTATTATTTTTGGCTGCGTTGGGTCTTCGTTGCTGTGCACGGGTTTTCTCTAGTTGCAGTCAGCGGGGGTTACTCTTTGTTGTGGTGTGCAGGCTTCTTATTGCAGTGGCTTCTCTTGTTGCAGAGCACGGGCCCTAGGTGCATGGGCTTCAGTAGTTGCAGCACACAGGCTCAGTAGTTGTGGCTCACAGGCTCCAGAGCGCAGGCTCAGTAGTTGTGGCACACGGGCTTAGTTGCTCCGCGGCATGTGGGATCTTCCCAGACCAGGGCTCGAACCTGTGTCTCCTGCATTAGCAGGCGGATTCTTAACCACTAGGCCACCAGGGAAGTCGCCGGGAGCACAGAATCTTAACCACTGGACCACCAGGTAAGTCCCAGTAGGTTTTCAACAAATGTTTAGTTCCTTTCCTTGCCTCTCTATTCTTCTGCACGACAACCTTTTGTCCCAGCGAGATAAATCTAGACACTATACTCTGAAATACATCTATCAACTTTCTACCCATACTACTGCGCATGTTTCTCTGACTCTTCCTTTTCATTGGTTTGAACTCTTATCAATTCGTAATGATTTTCACCATTATATCATATGCTCCAGAAAGAAAAGAACTACATCTGTTGCCAGTGTATCCCTGGCACCTAGCACAAGTGCACAGTAATTATCATCAAATGACTGAATGAACTGCTTTACACTTCCTGTTTGGATACCTCCAAACATCATAGAATTAAAAGGATCTTTATGTCAACCCCCTCATAGGACAGGAGGAAACCAAAACCCAAAAGGGAAATGACTTAAAGAGCTAGTTTACAGGAGAAACCCGGGTCTCCTTACTTCCAGGTCAGTGCTACTTCCAAAAGGTCACACTTCTCTGGCTTGACATACTATTTTGTTATGTTTCTACCTAACAGTGTCTAAGTACTATAATTTCCCTAAAGGCAGAGTCCTCATCTTTTCATGTTCCCCAGTATCCCATCTTTTGGCCCTTTTCTCATTCTCATTCTGACACACTCACACATGATTTCGTCCACTTTAAGGGGGGTGAGGGTTGGAATAAAGAAAGCAGGAAATTCTCAGATTAAAAGGGAGTTAAGAAACAACACACAGAGACTTCCCTAGTGGTGCAGTGGTTAAGAATCTGCCTGCCAATGCAGCGGGACAGGTTCGATCCCTGATCTAGGAATATCTCACATGCCGCATAGCAACTAAGCATGTGCACCACAACTACTAAACCTGTGCTCCACAGTCCTTGAGCCACAGCCACTAAGCCTGCGTGCCACAACTACTGAAGGTCATGAGCCTAGAGCCTGTGCTCCACAACAAGAGAAGCCACCGCAATGAAAAGCCGGGACACCACAACGAAGAGAGTAGACCCCGGCTCGCGGCAACTAAAGCCCACGCGCAGCAATGAAGACCCAACACAGCCAAAACAAAACAAAACACACACACACACACACACACACACACACACTAGCAATATATTAATTTTATTTAGACACTAATTCAACAAGTAAACTATAATTTTAAAACATTTACAGTAGGTGAACTTGAACACTAACTGGATGTTTAATGGTGTTGAGTACGGTTAATGTTTTAGGTGGGAAAGTGATACTTTTTTTTCCCGTGACTTCTTGTCTTTTTGGTTATTCAAGTTAAATATTGAGGAATAAAATTGTATCGTGCCTTGATTCACTCCAAAATGAATTTCCCAGGGGAAGGAGAAAGTGGGAAGGGTCCCATGGAAGCAAGATTAAAGCCATAAATTGGCAACCGTTTAAACTAGGCACCGGGTACGTGGTGGACGGGAGAGGATCGTTTTATTCTTTTTTTATGCTCAAAAGATTCCAGAATAAGTTAAAACTATAAAAGAAGCGAGATACACCTCGCCAAGTTGGCCGCCTCTGGGAGGCACCTCCGGCCGCTGCAAGATAGCGCAGGACGCTGGCAGACCGGCCATCGTCTCTTTCCCCGCAGGGGCCGAGCGCCCCACCCTTTTTCTCCTGCCTCCATGGACGAAAGGCGCCAGGGGCAGTTGGGCAGGCCAGCACACTGACCTAGTTCGAGCCACGGGCCGGAGAGGAGGGACAGCAGAGTCAGCAGCCGCGACAGTGAGGTGCCCATGCCGAAAACACGACCCCTGGAGCCCCACGAGGAAACGCGCCACCGTGCGGGTCCGCTGCGCACGCGCACCGCGCGCATCACGTCGGCGACCGTGCCCTGCGCACGCGTGCGCACTGCTCCTCTACGCGGCCCCACCTAGAAATTAGTCCTGGGGCCGAAGCTCCAGTGTTGCCGGGCCAGGTAATTAAGAGAAGTCAATTTTCTCGGCGTTGGGGTCGAGAGACCCTGCCATTCCAGAAGCCCCTTCTTTAGCTTGTGAACATTTGGACGGACTGATTTCCTTCCCTTTTGTGCCCTGGAGTACCACCGCAAGATCACAGAAAAGGTTTCAACTTCCAATTTATTGTACGCTCACTGTAGGAAACTGCTAAGTCCTAACGCAAAGCTTAGCAACACAACTTCCCTTTCAAGGTCTTCAAATATACCTACTGTATTTTGTAGCAACATGTAGAACAGTAATTTGGGTGAGAAAAATAGGACACTAGAGGGTTTGGGAGGGATATCAGCCTAAGCAAGGTTCTGATGTGCAAAAATACCGTCTTGCCTGAAAATCTCTTACCTCACCTGGTCCTCAGTTACTACGCCTTCAGCCATGTATTTAACCTCTGCCTTTCCCATTTTGCCACTTTAGACTTGCAGCTCTTTCAACTCCCTTGACTCTATTTCCATCTTTCTACTCACTACAACGTAACATTTCTGGGAAGCAGTTTAGCAAAGCTACTTTAAAAGCATGAAAAGTCCAATTTATCCAATAATGTTTTTTACTCAAAAGCAGCTGTCCCCAACCTTTTGGGCACCAGGACTGGTTTCGCAGAAGACAGTTTTTCGAGGGGGGCGGGGATGGTTCAGGAAGTCATGCAGGCGATGGGGAGCAGCAAATGAAGCTTTGCTTGCTTGCTCCCTGCTCACCTGCTGTGCGGCCTGGTTCCTAACAGGCCGCTGAACAGTACTGGTCCTCTGCCCAGGGGTTGGGGGGACCCCTGCTCAAAAGGATTTATACTAAGGAAGCAGGAATGCTTTCAAAACCTTAAGTTACTTAAGTCTTATTTATAACTAGCATAAAAATTGAAAACTTAGGGCTTCCCTGGTGGCGCGGTGGTTGGGAGTCCGCCTGCCAATGCAGGGGACACGGGTTCATGCCCCGGTCCGGGAGGATCCCGCGTGCCGCGGAGCGGCTGGGTCCGTGAGCCAATGCCGCTGAGCCTGTGCATCTGGAGCCTGTGCTCCGCGGCGGGAGAGGCCGCAGCAGTGAGAGGCCCGCGTACCGCAAAAAAAAAAAAAAAAAAAAAAAAAAAAATTGAAAACTTAAATGCTTAATGACGGGGAACTATTGGAGATAAAATACATTCATTAGAAGATTAAACCATTAGAATGTTTTTCAAGGAATATTTAATACAGTAGATAATATATGCTTATCTAACATGTATGTTTACATCACTGAAGCTAAAGCAAAACATCCTGTTTATTGGTAAGTATGGCCTGTATGTGTACACTACAGTGCAATTTAAAAAATATTGTAATTATAATTTCAGAACTTCAGAATCTGAACAGATGCCAGTGTTCTCTCCTTTTTTTATATGGGAAAAGAAAATCCTTTGAAAATCATTTGAAGCTTGGACAAAAATTCCATAGCTATATTCTTAGGATCACTCTGTAGAATCTTCATGATTCAGATGATACAACGGAAGCATCAATTCAACCTTTTAGAGAAGACATTCCAGCTCTCATGATCTCATCAACCAGGAGAATGTTGGTGGCAATCACAGTGCTGTAAAGGGGGGGAAAAATCAGACGACTCAGGCTTGAGGTATGAACTCTAATTCAACTCATAATTCAACTCAATCTCCAACTAAATTGCACAAATTACATCCAGTCAGGTTTCCCCTTTCCTTTCCATACACAGAAGGCTCACTTAGTTGCTGCTTTTGACTGATTACCTTTTCTTATGGAAAGAAAATTAAACATACCAATTTTAAAGAGTATGAATATTCCCCAAATGTTATAATTTTGGCTTTCCCGAACTTACCAGGAATGAAGAAGCTGTTTCTTTACACAATAGTTATCCCATACGCCTACTTCTGCTGCTACCATTGGCTCACCTGAAAAGTAACCCAGTATTCTTAAAATCATATAGAGCAGGTCATATGATCAGAATACTGTCTGAAAGAACTAATAAGAGTATTTTGTGCTGCCTCACTCATCCATGGTCACTCATTTCCTCCAGTATTATCTATGAGAACCCAAAGTTCCTCAAATTAGCCCAATGTTGTACTCCAGACCATGACTCCTGTGCACAGCAGCTTTGATGAGTGACTGACCTCTACTTAGAATGCTTCCAGTGATAGGAATGCTCTATTTGGTTACCAAATTTTTGAACATCTCTGTTTTTCTGGAGACGTTCCTATTTATCCATATTAAAGTATAGCACCTGAACTATATAATCTGGCAAAACAGGCTTATCATTACCCTCATTCCAGAAATCTTTTAAATTAATTGGGAGACTGGGACTGACATATACACACTACTATATATATATAAAATAGATAGTAACCTACTGTATAGCACAGGGAACTCTACTCAGTGCTCTGTAATGACCTATATGGGAATAGAATCTAAGAATGGATATATTTAAATGTATAACTGATTCACTTTGCCATACAGCAGAAACTAACACAACATTGTAAATCAACTATACTACAATAAGTTAATTTTAAAAAAAGAAACCTTTTATATTAACTTGAATGTGAATGATGCTGTTCACAATAGGTCTTACACGTACTGCAAAGATGTATCTCAGTTGTCTCTCTTCCACTTTGTACTTGTATAATTTGGATTACACTGGCCTAAGATCAGGGCTTCACTCATTTTATTAGATTTGGTTCCCTCTTCCTACATTTTTTGCTATCCTCAGCCTTTTTTCACCCATGAGTATGATCATGAAATGTATCATTTTAATCAAAGTCCCTGATAAAAAACAGTAAAGCAAGCTCAACATGAAACCCTTCAACATTAACCCAAACCACCTACCACAACTCAGCAATATCAACATATCTGTACTCTTCTAAATTATTCAAATGTCTCCTCAATTCCCTTTATTTCTGTATCTAGTCATTACATTTTTGTATCATACTTTAGAACCCAGAGATTCCGGATAGCACTGGTGTCAAAGAGCAAAAGCAACTGCAAGATTCTTCTCTCTCCCATTTTTTTTTGTCCTTCCTGGTCTTACCTCACCTATAGTATCTAGTTCACCCCCTACAAATAGTCACATCCTCCTTACCTGTGTTCAAGTCTACACCCACAAGTTGACCTGATTCTGAATGCTCTGCTTTAACTTTAACTAGTGTTTCCTGAAGGTCAAAACCAGAGTTCTGAGCAAGAACCTAAAGGAAACAAATTTATTTAAAAGACAGGACCTAATAACAGATAGTCAAGTCTGTAATAAATGAACAGTATTTCCAATTAATAGTTAAAAAAACAAAACAAAAAAACCAAACCCTTAATAAGTGAAAACAGACCGGTATTTATGTTCACTTTAGAGAATGACTAGATATACATTACCAACCAACTCACTAATCCACCCCAAGCCCGGCAATATACTGGTCATAAACTGTACCCTCAAGTAAGCATACAATAGAAAAATCACAGTATTAACCTTAGTTTAAAACAAAAACAAAAAGCAAGTTTGTACCCCCACACTGCAAACCCTCTTAAAACAGCTATCTCTTGCCATCTGAAACATCAGATATTCAAGCCTCCCCTCCAGAGGAACCAATACGTTCAGATAATAAGAAATACCTGTTCTAGTGTTAGGGTGAAAACTGATGAACCCTTTTTATTCAAAATCCACATTATGAAAAAACCCACATTAGCAAAAAGTTTTCATCAGATGAATCATTTTGGTGTAGTTTAGAAAACAGTTAAAGCATTCACACCTTGGGAATAATGAGCAATGCATCAGCAAATGCTTGAACTCCAAGTTGGGCCCTGCCCTTTACACTGGGCTTGTATTTAATCAGGGCTTCTGCCATTGCCACTTCCACTGCACCAGCACCTGGAACTACACAGCCTGTTGGGTGGGAGGAAGAGAGAAATGCTAAGCTACAAAGAAAATAAAACTGTAGAGGCAATTGTAAGAAAATATATAAAACACACAGGAAATCCATTAATTTGAGAATTCAGTATAACCACAGCAATTTTAATATTACATTTGAAAGCAATACAGGCAACATTATCAAACAGCAGAATGATTTAACTAGCACATGGAAAATCCTGAAAGCTCTTATTAGTTCATTTATTTGTACCTCCTTTTAACAACAGCATGCCATGAAAAAACTTAGCATACCATCATAGCTATTTTAAAGGTAAAACTTTACTTTTGCATGGTGTCTGGCTGTGTAAACTACTGATAAAAAGAACACAGTATTCAGCCATGCCTTTTAGACTAGCAAAAGAATATAATTTAAATACAGTGACGATCTTACCATCATCAATAGCATTTTTAACAGCCCTCAAGCCATCTCTTATTGCATCTTTGATTTGAGTAAGTGTGTGCTTATTTGGTCCTTTGATCAATAATGTGACCGATCGAGGATTGTTACAGTTCTCAATAAAGGTGAACTTCTCTTCTCCCTGTGTGAAGAGACAGTATTTTCAAAAACCAGGATACGGTTGTGCAAAGAATGACCAGATGAGAGGGCCTTATGAAGGAATAAGTGGCATATTAATAGGGCACAGCACTGATCACATTAAAGCAAATAACTTCTTTTAAAAAGTCACATAAAAGAAATGTGATTTTCCCATCAATGGCTTATTACTACATATAAATCATCAAAATGTATATTAACAAAGCAAAAATATCATCCAAAGTTTGAATGAATTTTTAACTACTGAAGAATTCATGAGCCAAAAAGTAGTATTATTTTGGAAAGAAAATACACTTACCAATGTATATTCATAGACAAGTCCTGCATGTCCCAAACAATCAGGATTTAGGTCTTCAAGAGAATTTAGGGCTACCCCACCACAAGCAAGAGTCAGCCTGAAATATTCAAGTGTTTTAAGGGAGATGCAGAAGGGATTTTATTAGTTTTGTTTAGAGATTAGTATTTTTAGAAAGCAATCTTTATCAGAATTACATGCGAAAATCATATTCTAAAATATATTTTAGCTTAAGCCTTTCCATTCACCACCAACTAGCTGAAAACTGGTCTTTTCTCCTAACTCTCCATTTAAGCCACTCTTAAGTCAGCAAATACTCCTCTGATATGAAATCTAAAGGTGCACAGAGCTCTTCATCATGGTGAGCTCTTTGGAAGAAAGTATTCCTCTGAAACCTTTGATGCTGTCTCTTGACATGGAAAAATATGTACGGTATAGGTCATCATTTAAAAATAAAACAAGTATATCAACAATCATAGCAGCACTATTCACAACAGCCAAGGCAGAAACCCAAATAAATGTCCACTGACAGATAAAGGAATAAATGAAACTAAATGTGGTATACCCATACAATGGAATATTATCCTTAAAAAGAAATGTGATCCTGGAAAACACAGGTAATATGATAAATTTTATATTATGTGTATTTTATCGCAATAAAAAATAAGAAAATCACAAAAATAAGAGGAATAAAAGGAATAATTTAAGTTAACTTGCAAAATAAGTGAAATTCACATCACAGATAATCTGCTATCCGTACCTTTCCATATTTCTCCTTTTAGCTCTGCGCAGAGCTACTATGCCTTCTTTTGCAAGAGCATCTAAGGAAAAGGGGTCAATTCCCTATAACAACAACAAAAAATAAGTTTCAATATTTTACCTTTAAAATAAAAAGATACACACTAGTTTATAAAACAAAATTTCTCACCTTTTGATTAATAACAACAAATCCTTTATCTGAATCACCACAGACTTTCTTTTTCAGGTCTATTATTTTTTTAACTCTGTCTTCAATGAATTTTCTTTCAGCTTTCACTAGTTTCTCTCTCTCCTCTGCACTCTTGTAAAAAAAGCCAGAATTCACTTCTCTAAAAAAAGGAAGTTACAGAAAGGGGAGGAAATATTTAGCAAATAGTCACCGAGCTCCAATTCTACCCCTGGTACGTTTTCAGAGACTATTTCCTGTAATTTTCCGAAACCCCAGAGGCATTATTGTCCGTACAGCCGGGAAACTGATTCTCACAAAAAAGTGACTTACCCCAAATATCAAGCTCTTCCACCTCTCTTCCATTTTTAAGGAGATATATATAAACTCACGTTTTTTCATATTCTAATGACACGTTGCATGTGAGGATGTACACATCTTCTACTCTCTTTTTCATATCAGGATGCCGTGCCCCATGGTCCAAAACAAGACCTCTGATCAAGCTGTTACAACACGTAAAAATTATATTCTTATTGATTTCCAGATGGGGTGTAACATACGCTAACAAAACTAAAACAATGACTTGAGACTGTATTGATAATTTTCACACAATCAGCTTTATTTCTTGAGCTATTTGAACAGGACTTTTGGGTAATACCTAGCAAGGTTCAATTGTGAGAAAGCAGAATTCCAGAACATGACAAAAACAAGCCATTCAAATGAAAGTAACAACCCCGTCTTGTGCAGAAGATTCTGCAGAGGAATAGTCACAAGTTTGGTAGGCTATTAAACTGTGATCACCTCATTTAAAAAACGCTTCCAAACTAGGTCTTTTAAAGAATTTTCTTTAAAATTCCCTGAAGTCTCCCATATGCTTTGTTCAATAAATGCCAAATGACTGATGTAGTTGACTTTCCAGAATCATTCTATGTAAAAATACATACCATTAACTTCATTTCAAGAGGAAACAGATACTACTGAGTAAATGAAATACTCATCTAGGCAATATACGTTAATTCAAAGACAAAAAAAAAAAAAAAAAAACAGGCAAAATATATGTATTGTATAAACTCCTTCGAGTTTGTAAACACTCTTTATTTCATAGCATTCTACTACCTACCTCGTATCAGTTTCAGATTTATGTTTCATTTCCATGATCTCAACCATGAAGAGGTCAATAGGTTCATCTTGTTTTTTAATGGCTAAAATGGAGTCCACTACAGCCTGCAACAGAGTATAACCATTCAATGAATTTGACTAGCAGAAGTTGAGACACTTATGTTGTTTAATCTTCAGAAAAGTTTAAAGCAGACAGCTTCTCGTCTTTAAAAATCTCTGTACTGATCTAAGTCTTTTTTTTTTTTTTTTTTTTGCGGTACGCGGGCCTCTCACTCTTGTGGCCTCTCCCATTGCGGAGCACAGGCTCCGGACGCGCAGGCTCAGCGGCCATGGCTCATGGGCCTAGCCGCTCCGCAGCATGTGGGATCTTCCCGGACCGGGGCACGAACCCGTGTCCCCTGCATCGGCAGGCGGACTCTCAACCACTGCGCCACCAGGGAAGCCCCCCAAGTCTTTTTTTACACGCTAATAGAATGCATTATTTGTAAAGGGCTGAAGTCATCTACATTTCTGAAACCTCAATGTGTAATTACCTAACGAATCACTAACATCTCTACTACTAGTGGCTTTTTAATAAGGAAATCTCCATTTTAGAAACCTCTTTTACTGAAAGCTCTGATTATACCTTCATAACCTCGCCAGGTATGCTATTACGATTTTCTCACTTTACTTATTTTTTCTATTTTTAGGGCCACAGATCAGGTTATCACTGCCACAAAAATGAACCTACTTACTCCACACAGGATGGTACTGTGAAGACTTCACATGGCACTCTATAACTGGAATTAGTAAGAATACTGATGTTTCCAGTTGCCAGGGGTTTTCAGTATAGGTGTAATGTACCAGACACATATCAAATTTAACACATACCTCTGTTAAGACATCAGCAAGTTCAGCATGAACTTTAGTACGTAGAGATGTTCTGGCCACATCTATAAGTGTTTCCCTGTCCATCTCTTTGCTTACTTTGACTTGTTCCAAAAACTGAAGTGCCTTTTCCTTTGCAGCTTCAAATCCTTCCGTAATTATTCTGGGATGAAGACCCTATAATAAACACACAATTACAAAACCGCCACTAACAACAGAGACCTTCAGTTAGATGCAACTATAGCTCACGATAAAGCAAATTTATGAAGGGATATTCTGGATCATTCATACCCTTAAACACAATTAATATAATGTGCTGACTTTCTGAATACATTTAAAAGGATAAATAGTCCTTTCAATGCAGAGGAAAAGAACAGACATTGCTCTAGCACAGAGTCAAAGCCAAGGGAACTATAAAGCACACTTGGGTGTTCACTGTGCAAACCACAAGGGATAACGCCCAAAACTCAATACTGTGTCATAACAATTGGCAGTCAATAGGACCATTATATCTTTCCTATAGGTGATATGAAATTAATTCACACCATTTACTAATAAAATAAACAGGGAGACTAAGAGTCTGCTTTCTCTCTCTTCCCAGGAATTCTTCCTAACATCAGATTAGTACTCACTGAGGTTTGCTTTAACCTTGGAACTACTCAGGGCTAAAAAAGTTGTACTATTCTTATTTAAATTCAAGGTTTTTGTTAGCTTTTTCCTTAAAAATATGCCTAATCCTGAATATTCCATTTCTACATCACAATTATTAATCTGTTATAGGCATATAAAAACTGTATATGCAATGCAACTTGATAAAAAACACATTTCAGGCCAAGGAAGATTCTTCAACTCATCCAGGATCATAGTAAATTTGTGTCAGAGTACGATACAGACCCTTGTTCCCATATTTAACCCCATGCTCTTTACATTCTATTATATGGCCTCAGTTACCACTAGCACATCAGTTTTTATAAGTAAAAGTAAGATTACTTCCTATACACAATAAAATATCACAGAAACACAAGAATCATGTATACTTCAGAAATGTAGAGATCCGCCTGCTTCAGGAGCTCTCCAATAATTAGGACATTGGAAGTGGTACCATCACCAGTTATGTCATCCTGGGCTGTTGCTACTTTGGCTATTAAGGAGGCTGTTGGGTGTTGAATTTGCTGCAGGTAGAGAAAGAAAAAAATTCGTGGAACAACTTAAAAATGAAAACAGCCCAAATATACCTTAAAATGTGTGAAAGGCTAATCTATCTGCACAAAATGCCCAAGTGTACAGCTACATATTACTCTGATTAAAAACTCACCATTAGCTATCAGTTTATGATGACAGAAACACCTTCCTATATAGATTTGTTTCCTTCTTAGATTATCTCCACCTTACTGATGAGGAAATGTGAGACCCAGTTAAGGTTAACTCAAGGTGATAGAACTAACAAGAACAATAATTTCAAATCCATGTTCCATGCATGCCTCTTTATGACAATTTTAAGATTCTTGTGAGAATAAACCAAGTGCCTTTTAAATGAAAGCCTAGCTGCCCAGTTTACTTGGCACTGAACAAATAATTAAAATGAAAAAAAAAAAGAAAAGAAAAGAAAAGAAAAACTTAGCCTCTTTAGCAAAGATCATCAGTGGATGCTAAGTAACTCTGGAAAGGTTTTGGAAAAACAATATTCATTGTTTGTCACCCACAGATTCTTAATTACAAAGGCTCCAACATGGCTCCTGCACTGCTTTTGTCTTCTTACACTCCTTTAATCCTGTACAGTTGTCCAGTCTTTTATGTCTTTGGGGACACTCACAGTTTTAAGAATCTAAGCAGACTATCATTCAATTAGGGAAAATTTAAGTCATGTAGAGACAGCTTTTCTGACATCAAGTTTAAACTAACTATGGCTCCTACTGTTCTCTGCTAGCACAGGCCACCACTTAAGCCACGAAACAAAAACTACACCTTCTAGGTTAGCTATTCCTTACTGAAGATATTTACAAACACCTGGAATGTTGAAGGCATGATTGCTATCATCAAAACTCTAAATTTTACTCTAAACTCAAAACATAGGCAAGTCATTTCCTTTTCTACGATTTGAACTGTTAGGTTTTGGAAACTTAGGGATGAGTAAAATGACTGCTCTTCTCAGTTAACCTCAGATTCTTAGTCACTGGGACTTTAAAAATGGTAGTTTTATTTCTCCTCCAGTTGGTGGTGGAGAAGTGTGATATAACAAAAGAAATGCTGTTTGAAAAAGTATAACCATCCTGTCGCATTTTGCTTCCCTGATTATGTCAATTGCTCTCAGTTTTTATTAGAATTTTAGTAATTAAAACCCTTTAACTAAGGCTTTAAATGGCAAGGGCAGGGGATTCAAAAGGAAGTTTATTAGACTCCAGGGCTCTCACTGTATCGTACTGTCAACAGTACTGATTACATTTTTTCTACTTCTTCCGTTGTCTGGAAACCTACCCGTTGAGAAGGATAAGTATGATTTTCTCCTACTTTGTAAAATAGTAAAAGTCTTCCTACAAATCAAATGTACTACGGAAAACCAAGACATTTTGGACCTAGTCTAGCAGCCTCTCACCATTTCATGAAGCAGCACGTTTCCATCTTTAGTGAGCTTGATGTCTCCAGCACCAGAAACAAGCCTGTTCAATGGGCAGAAATGAATCACAGTGTGACTTTTTCAATGGAGACTAAATTAAGAGGCCCATAAAAATCGGGCTTTACCCAGATCCTCAGGAGCTGGGGCCAAGGGTTGGTTCTCTAATTCCGGTAACAAGAATGGTGCAATGCCCACTCCCTCCCGTCTGGGAAACAGTCCTCAGGGTCTCTTAGGTCCCAAGCGCGCCGGGCAGGGAGGGCCGCGCCGCGCACGCGGGCAGCTTTGTTCTCGGCGGAGGCGGCATCGACCACCAAAGGAAACGGCCAGGGCAAGAAATAGGACCGACCCGGGACAATGCGGGGAAGAAAGGGCGCCGCGGCGAGCGCAGAGGCCCGGAGGCGGCGGGCTCTAGGCCTCAGTCCCCGGCGCAGGCCCGCGACAGCGCGAGGTGCGCGATGCCAGCCCAGCCCTCCCCGCCAGCCCCGCCTTACATCTTCATGGTGCCCTTAGGCCCCAAGTTGGTCCTCAGCACGTCCTGCAGCCCCCGGGCTGCGCTGATGTTGACCGCCAACGCTGCCTGGGCTCGAGCCACCTCAGCCTTGGGATTCAGGGTCTTCACGGCCGCCATAGCTGACCCAGCAGAAGAAAATGAGGGAACCCAGCGTCCGGAGAGCCCAGAGCCGGTTCAGCGTGGCTGGGAGGCGCTATCCGGATCTTCTGGAAAAGTCGGGCGCGCCGGACCCGCCTCCAGCGTGCCCGCGCGCCGCCGCCATTGGGCCTCGGATCGGCCGGTGCCACTCATTGGGTCGCGGGCGCACGTAGCCCCGCCCCTCGCGTTGGCCGCGGCGCCATTGTGCTCGGGAGGAGCGTTTCCCCCTGGCAACCAGGGCTCGCAGGGCCTCCCGTGCGCTGCCCAGCGCCGGGTTTTGCTGACCCCGGATCAGAGGGTGTAGGCGGAGCGGGCTTGTTGGCCGCGTGCGTCAGGGCGTGAGGGGAGAGGCGGCTGCTCTTTCCCGGAGGCCTCCGGCTGCAGGGTGTAGGGTGGGACTCCTCCCTCCCCCACTCGCGCCGTTTGCCCTTTTTATCGCCTTGCTGCTTTCGTCCCGGTCAATAGTTTTCTTGACTGTGTAATGTGTGCTGGACGGTATTCTAGGTGCTGTGGGGGGGTAACAGAGTGGATCTGATAAGGACCCTCGCCCAGTATCGTAGGTGTTTTAGGCGTAGGGAAGAAGAGATATAATACGAGGTGGAAAGTGCTAGAAGCCTTTAGAAAGCTATCTGATTGGTGCGATGGCAACTGAGGAAAAGCAAGAGTCAGTCCACCCTTCGGGCACACGACACTGTGCTGAGACTTCAGGCCCTCAGGGCAATTTTGAAAACTCAAACTTCGTTGAGCAGTGGTGTCCAGCCTTTGAGAGGACTCCTTTATTCTGAAAGATGTCCACAACTGTTTTCTCGTATCCAGTTCTCGCCCCCTGCCTAGATACCAGGTATTCACTGATGTTTTGTATTTTATTTTTATAGGTAATGACTAAAACTGTTCAGAAGGTGCCAAAGGGTATATATGGTGAAAGGTCTTCCTACCTCCCCTAGTTCAGCTTCCTCCTGGCATGTACCTTTAGCTACATATGTTTCCTTTAGATAGTGTGAATTCCCCAGATGCTCTCTGAATTTCTAAATAAATACGTATATAAATATAAGAAATTTCCCCCACACAAAATGGCAATTTATAATATGCACTATTGGGTGTGTTACACTTAAAGTATCTTGGAGATTGTTACATATCAATACAAATACGTCTTCCTCATTCTTATTAACAGCTGCATAATATTCTTTGTAAGAATGACCTGATTAGCCAGTCACCTACTGGTTAACATTTAGATTGTTCCCAGTCTTCTCCTAGCGACTGCTGTGGTATATAATGCTTTTAAGTGGCTTTGTGTATTTGAGAATCGCGAAAGCATCTAAGTTTGAGTTACACAGTAGAAGGAGATGCATGATTAGTTCTGGAGATCCTTAATCCTCAAGAAGCAGGTAGCCTAGTTAGGGAGATAAACTTGTAAAACAATGACAGTAAAGTATAGGATGTTTTATTTAAGGGATGAATGCAGTGCTCTGAGCACAAACGTATTAACTCAGAGTATCAGGGAAGGCTTCTTGGAGGAGGTAAGTTTTGAATGATACATAGATACTTTGCAGGAGAAGAGGGCTTAGGAGAGTGATATCAGACAGAGAGCGACAGTGGAAGGACCTGGCATGCCCAGCGGAAGGTCGGTGGATAAGATTTGCAAGAGACAAATCTGGTGAAGTAGCTTGTCCTGACTGTTAGGGCCTGGTTTGCTAGTTAAGAAGTCTGGGCCTAAGCCTGCCAGCTGGATTCTTTGGTGAGAATCCACCCAAAGAACTAGTGATGAAGATAACACTGGAGGTGGAATGGAGGATGAACTAAGGGAGAAGACTGAGGATAAGGCAATCAGAAAGAAAGGGGTTGAAAAGTCCATGCAGAAGGTGATGAAACATTTTTAATAACAAATAAGGGGGAAAATCATGTTTTAAATAGCATGTATAATATGTTCTCAGTTTTTTAACCATTCCCCATGCATCTATACAAAAAAGGACAGAGGATATGCATCAAAATATTAACATTGGGGACTTCCCTGGTGGTCCAGTGGCTAAGGCTCCGCACTCCCAGTTCAGGGGGCCCGAGTTCCATCCCTGGTCAGGGAACTAGATCCAACATGCTGCAGCTAAAAGATCCTGTGTGTTCAACTAAAACCCGGCGCAGCCAAATAAAAATTTAAAAAGATACTAACATTGACTATATTAAAAAAATTTATAATGTTTTCATTTTTGCAGCCCCCCCCAATTTATGTATCTATAAAAGCGGGATGCAGAATTATATACATGAATATATGAAATATACAAAGTATATCCAGTGTCTTTTTTTATGAAATCATGTATATGCACATATGATTTCATAAAAATATTAAATATTTAGGGGACTTCCCTTGTGGTCCAGTGGTGAAGACTGCGCTTCCATTGCAGGGGGCACGGGTTCGATCCCTGATCGGGGAACTAAGATCCCATGTGGCACTGCCAAAAAAATACATATATATATTAAATATTTATATATATAAAGGACAGGAAGGATATCCTCAAAATGTTGAACATTTTGTTTCTACCTTTGCCAATTTTATAGGTGAAAAATGGTATCTGAAAGTTTTGGGGGGTTTTTTTGGCTGGACCGTGCAGCTTGCAGGATCTTAGTTCCCCCACCAGTGAAAGCATGGATTCCTAACAACTGGTCCACCAGGGAACTCCCTTATAGTTTTGTTTGTTGAGGGTGAGGCTGAGCATACATCTTATATGTAAGAATCATTTGTAGGTTTTTTTCTGTCAACTGTCTATTTACATCTTCTGTTTTCCTATTTGGTTTCTTATGGATTTGCAGGAGCTCTCTGTGTTTTCTGTGTTGCAATTAATTTGTCCCAGTGTTATTTATATTTCGTATTTATGCCTTTTTTTCCAATTAAACATTAAAATTTTTTTCAGGTAGTCAGTTGTATTTTTTTCAGGTAGTCAGTTGTATCTTTTTTCTTTTGTGTGTGTTTGAATTTTGTGCTATACTGTGTAAAACAAGCTTTACACCCAAAAAATATTTTTAAATTTCTCCCATGTTTTCTTTTGTATTTTTAAGGTTTTGTGTTTCATTTTAATCTTTGATTCATTTGGAATTTATTTTATTTTGGTAAGGAATGAGATAATCTGTGATATAATAAAAATATATATTTGGTCTTTGTCTGTGGTTCCTGGAACAGAACTAAACCATTTGTTTTCTGAGAGATAGGAGTGTCTTTTGTTATCCATTACAGTCCCCTTTAGAATATACCTGAGTCTGTGCTATTGAGGTGAGTCAAGGTAGGGACCCTAGATAGCCTCAGAGTGGGGGCTGGTCACTAGGAAGACCAAGCGTGATTAGAGGATGGGAAGTCTCAGCCCTGTGCCTCCAACCTCTGGAGAGTGGAGGGGGGCTGGAGATGGGTTATAAAAATGCTTGAACAATCAGTGTGAGTGAACCCATTGATGTCCTGGCAGGGTGGTACACCCAGAGGGCATGCTAGCTCTGCGTCACTCCCCCAGTACCTTGTCCTGTGCACCTCTTCCATCTGGGTGTGCCTGAGTTGTATCCTTTCTAATAAGCTACTAAACCTAAGTCAAGTGATTTCCTGAGTTGTGGGTCAGTCTCAAAAATTTTCAGTTTCCCCTAAGGAGGGGATTTTGTGGGAACCCCCGAATCTGTAGCCAAGTTGGACAGAAGTGTGGGTAGCTTAGGGACCTGGGACTTGCAACTAGTGTCTGAGTGGAGACAGTCCTGTGGGTCTGAACCCTTAACTATGGGGGTTGCCCTAACTCCAGATAGTGTCAGGATTGAGTTGCTGGGCGCCCAGTTGGTGGTGGAGAATCAGATAGTTGGTTTCTGAGAATTGGTGCTTGGGAAAAACACAGAATCCAATTTAATTTTTCTTCCAGAATAATTAATGTTTTCCACCATTAATGTGTAATATAATTATTAGCATATGCTACATTCCCAGATGTATCTGGATCTACTTTGGACTATATTCAGTTCCATACTGTTGTAAGTTTCAACACCATATTGTTTTATTTACTATAGTTTTACAGTATGTTTCAAAATTTGGTAGGGCCAGATCCTCTTCATCAATCTTTTTTCAGAAAATTTCTGGCTATTTTACATATTTGTTTTTCTTTTTAAATAAATAATAGAATTAATCTAGTTTTTAAAAATCTTTTTTTATTACTTTTTAAGTAAAATACATGTTTTAACAGGTGGAATAATCAAATTTATGAAATGGAAGTGGAGATAGCAAAAGGCCAGGGGCTAGAGGCATTTCTGATATAAAATTGACTGAATTTTGAAACATGTGCTACATAGTTACCATTTCTAGCCTAGGAGTCTGAAGAGGTCAAGGAAATTCCAGAAAAGGGGCAGGTTTTGTATGGGGAGGTGGGGTAACAATATTGATTTTAGGTAATGTTTCTTCTGTTGTTGGCCATTCATTCTCTGAGTGTCTACTGTGTTGCCGAGTACTGTGCTTAGAGTAAATATACACATGAAAAGAGAAGGCCCCTTCAAAGACTTCCCAGTGTAGAGAGACAAACACACAATAACATACATAATATATACAATATACTAAAGACCTGTTATGGTATGTATAATCTCAGTGCATGCTATTTAGAGAAGACTTCTTAAAGCAAATCTTTTTCTTAACTATTGAAAAAATATATTTGATTTTCTTATTACAAAAGTAATACATAATCATTATAGAAAAAGTAGCAGAAGCAAATAAATTTAAAATAAATTCATAATCTCATTGCTCAGAGGTGACCATTTGTGATGGTTAATTTTATGTGTCAACGTGGCTGGGCCATGGTGCCAAGATATTAGGTCAAACATTACTCTGGACATTTCTGTGAAGGTGATTTTTTTTTTGGATAAGATTAACATTTAAATTGGTGGATTTAAAATTTAAACATTAAATTTACTCTATTGTAAAGCAGAGTATCCTACAATAACGGGTGGGCCTCCTCCAATCAGCCGAAGGCCTTAATAGAGCAAAGACATATCTCCCCCTAGCAAGAATAAATTCTGCTAGCAGACAGCCTTTGGGTTACCTACCCTCTATGATCGTGTGAGCCAATTCCTTAAAGTAAATCAATCTCTCTCTCATTTTAACGTGGATGATGCCCTACATGTCTTCACTTTAACAGTAGATACGCTGTGAGGCTGTATATCTATATATCTAGATTGATATGTATAGATAGATATCTAGATGCACATTCTGTTGGTTCTGTTTCTCAGGAGAATCTTTAATACAGATTATGGTGCTGATAAGGCTTCTAAAGGAGCAGAATCTTAAGGATGAATTTTCTGAATTGGTTCTGGGGCTTTTGGAATCGGCTCTCTAATATTAGATTTAAAGACTAATGATTCTGTTTCTAATAATAAAGAGAGTAGTAGTAGTGGTATAGTTCATGGCATGTTATGAAAATAGAAATATGCAAAATATCCCAATTGGATGCTCCTAATCAAACACAAGAGGCAAGGACCTGGGTAACCATATATATGATACCTTCGAACATTTTTGTCAAACTAATGCATATAATGAGGTTGGCTGGTTGCTTCTAACGTCACTAGACAAAGTGGGGGAAGAAAAGGATGAGATCAGGGATTCAAATTCCCAGCTTAAGCAATATATAAATCACCTGAAATCTTCTATGTCTATCCTGAATTAGACTTTTAGCTCCTATAGCCACACGGCTGAGATTGCTGAAATCTTATCATATGAGTGGCTAAATTACAATGCAAATTGAAAAGTGAGGGCATTATGAGGAAGGAATGGGATCTGAAATTTGGAGTGGGATGTGTGAGAATACCCTGATGAAGCTGGGGACATTGAGTGCCTACATTCTGTTGAATCTTCTTTGCTAGTAGAAGCAGCCTCTATAACCCTATCTGTGGAGATTTACGCTACGTTGCTCTATGAAACTGTAATGGCCTCCGCTGAGGCAGTTGCCTTGCAAAATACTGGTGATTCTCTTCAGGACTCACCCCTTTTTGCTTCTGAAGCTGTAACTAGACTAAAGTCTCAGTAGGCCCTGGAGGCGCAAGTAAGTTACATGAAGAAGTGGCCTAAATATCCATGATCCCAACTCATGCTATCTTACCTTCTCTCTCTCAGCCTGCACCTATGGCCTCATAGGAAGTTCCCTGTGATCAGTTGACAGAGGATGAGAAAACTTGGGCCTGGTTTACTGATGGTTCTTCAGGACATGCAGGCTCCACCTAAAAGTGGACAGCTGTAGTACTATAGATCCTTTCTGGGACATTCCTGAAGGATAATGGTAAAAGGAAATCCTCCCAGTGGGCAGAACTTCAAGCAATGCAACTGGTTTTTCATTTTGCTTAGAAAGAGAAAAGGCCTGATGAGTGATTATATGCCAGTTCATGGGCTATGGCCAGTGCTTTGGCTGGATGGTCATGGACTTGGAAGAAACAAGATTAGAAAATTGGTGACAAGGAAGTCTTGGAAAGAGATACATGGATTGACCTCTCTGAATGGGTGAACAACGTGAAGATATTTGTGTCCCATGTGAATGCTCACCAAAGGGCGACCTCAGCAGAGGAAGATTTTCGTAAGTGGCTAGAATAATTCATTCTGTGGATACCAGTTGGCCTCCTTCCCTAGCCATCCCTGTCATTGCCCAGTGAAGTTATGAAAAAAGTGGCCCTGGGGGCAGGGATGGAGGTTATGCATGGGATCAGCAACATGGGCTTCCATTCACCAAGGCTAACTTGACTACCCCCACCGCTGAGTGCTCAATCACAGCACTGAGATTGAGTGATACGACACTCAGTCCCTGATATGACACCATTCTCTGGGGTGATCAGCCAGCTACGTGGTGGTAGGTTGATTACACTGCACCGTACGTCTGTCATGGAAGGGGCAACGTTTTGTTATTGGAATAGACACTCTGGATATGGATTTGCTTTCCCTGCATACAATGCTCTGCCAAAACTACCATCCGTGGACTTAGAGAATGCCTTATCCACCATCATGGTATTCCACACAGCATTGCTTCTGTTCAAAGAACTCATTTGCTAGCAAAGGAAGTGCAGCAATGGGCCCATGCTCATGGAATTCACTGATGTTACCATGTTCCCCACCCTCCTGAAGCAGCTTGATAGAATGGCAGAATGGCTTTTCGAAGACTCAGTTATTGGGCTAGCTAGGTGGCAGTCCCTTGCAGGGCTGGGAAAAAGTTCTCCAGGAGGCTTACATGCTCTGAATCAATGTCCAATATACGGTGCTGTTGCTCCCACAGCCAGGATTCACAGGTATCTAGGAGTAGAAATGAGAGTGGCACCCCTAGTGACCCACTAGTAAAAATTTCGCTACCTGTCCTCATGACCTTATGTTCTACTAGCCTACAGGTCTTTGTTCCAAAGGGAGAAATGCTTCTACTAGGAGACACAATAATAATTCCATGGAACTGGAAATTAATACTGCCACTCAGCCACTTTGAGCTCCTCATGCCTCTGGGTCAACAGGGAAAGAAGAGTTTTACTGGGCTGACTGGGGTGATTGATCCTGACTACCAGAGGGAAATTGAGGCATTCCCTGGCACCCAGTGGTTAAGACTCAGCGTTTTCACTGCAGGGCCCCACGTTCGATCCCTGGTTAGGGAACTGGGATGCTGCAAGCTGCATGGTGCAGACAAAAACAGCAACAACAACAACAAAACAAACAAAAAAAACAAAGGGAAATTGGACTACTCCTCCACAACACAGATATGTCTGGGATACAAGAGATCCCACAGGGTGTCTCTTAGTATTACCATGCCTGTGATTAAAGTCAGTGGAAAACTATAACAACTCAATTTAGGCAGGATTACTAATGGCCCAGGACCCTTCAGGCATGAAGATTTGGGCCACTCCAACAAATAAAGAACTGTGACTTGCTGAAGTGCTTGCTGAGGGCAACAGGAACACCGTATGGGAGTAGAAGAAGGTAGTTCTAAATACCATCAGCAACCACACGACCAGTTACAGAAACGAGGACTGTATTTGTCAAGTATTTTTTCCTTATGTTATTATTAATACATGTGCGTGTGTCTTGAGCAAATATCTTTGTTTTCTTCTCTCTCTTATTCCTTTATCATGTAACATAATCATGTAACATTATTGACTTTATGTCATAGTATTTATTGTTAACTTTATAGCATAGTTTTTAAGTTATGGGATATCAGGAAGAAGAATAAACATCACCCAAGGACTTTGCATCCTCTTCTGGGGAAAGGGTTAGGGTGTTTTCAGTTGTCTATGCAGGAGAGTTGTATCATGTTAGGCAAAATTATGACCTCGTTACTGTCTTTATTCGATTATTAAATTTGAGGAGATGCATACGAGTGCCAACTAGACAAGGGGTGGACTTGTGATGGTTATGTGTTAACCTGACTGGGCCACAGTACACAGATACATGGACAAACATTATTCTGGATGTTTCTGTGAAGGTGTGTTTTGGATACGATTAACACTTAACTCAGTGGACTTTGAGTAAAGCAGATTATGCTGTATAACATGTGTGGGCCTCATTCAATCAGTTGAAGACCTTAATAGAACAAAAACCTTACCTCCCCCTAGCAAGACAGAGTTCTGCCAGCTGACTGCCTTTGGACTTGAGCTGCAGCTCTTCCCTGGGTCTCCAGTCTGCCGCCCTATCCTGCAGATTTTGAACTCACCAAGCTTCCACGGTCACGTGAGCCAATCCCTTAAAGTACCTCTCTCTCTCTCTCTCTGTCTCTCTGTGGTGTGTGTAGTACAGGTACACCTCGTTTTATTGCACTTCATCTTATTGCATTTCACAAATATTCCGCTCTTTACAAATTGAAGGTTTGTGACAACCGTGCATTGAGGAAAGCCTACTGGTACCATTTTTCTAACACCATTTGCTTATTTCATGTCTCTGTGTCACATTTTACTAATTCTTGCAATATTTCAAATTTTTTCATTATTATTATCTTTGTTATGGTGACCTGTGATCAGTGATCTTTGATGTTACTGTTGTAATTATTTGGGGGCACCATGAAACCTGCCCACATGAGATGGTGAGCTTAATAAATGTGGGCATTTTGACTGCTCCATCTACCAGCCATTTCCCCATCCCTCTCCCTCTCCTTGGGCCTCCTTATTTTCTGAGACACACAAATTTTTTTTTTTTATATTTCATATTTTTTTTTTTGAATTTTATTTTTTATACAGCAGGTTCTTATTAGTTATCCATTTTATACATATTAGTGTATACATGTCATTCCCAATCTCCCAATTCATAACGCCCCCCCACACTTTTCCCCCTTGGTGTCTGAGACACAAAAATTTGGAAACAGGGCCAATTCATAATTCTACAGTGGCCTCTGAGTGTTCAAGTGAAAGAAAGGGTCGCATGTCTCTCATGTTAAAAGCTAGAAATAATTAAGCTTTGTGAGGAAGGCATGTCGAAGTTTGAGACAGGCTGAAAGCTAGGCCTCCTGTGCCAGTTAGCCAAGTTGTGAATGCAAAGGAAAAGTTTTTGAAGGAAATTACAAGAGCTACTCCAGTGAACACACAAATAAAAAAGCAAAACGGCCTTATTGATGATATGGAGAAAGTTTTAGTGGCCTGGTTAGAAGATTAAACCAGCCACAACGTTCCCTTAAATCAAAGCCTAATCCACAGGAAGGCCCTAACTCTCTTCAATTCTATGAAGGCTGAGAGAGGTAAGGAAACTGCAGAGTAAAAGTTTGAAGCTAGCTGAGGTTGGTTCACGAGGTCTAAGGAAAGAAGCCATCTCCATAATATAAAAGTGCAAGGTGAAGCCCCAAGTGCTGATGCAGAAGCTGCAGCAAGTTATCCAGAAGATCCAGCAAAGATAATTAATGAAGCTGGCTACACTAAACAACAGATTTTCAGTGTAGATTAAACAGCCTTACTTTGGAAGAAGATGCTGTCTAGGACTCTTATACCTAGCGAGGAGAAGTCAATGCCTGGCTTCTAAGCTTCAAAGGACAGGCAGACTCTCTTGTTAGGGGCTAATGCAGCTGGTGACTTTAATTTGCAACTAGTGCTCATTTACCATTCTGAAAATCCTAGGACCCTTAAGAATTATGTGAAATCTATTCTGCCTACGGTTTATAAATGGAACAGCAAAGCCTGGATGATAGAACATCTGTTTATAATATAGTTTATTGAGTAATTAAAGCCCACTGAGACCTACTGCTCAGAAAAAGATTCCTTTCCAAATATTACTACTCACTGACAATATACCTGGTCACCCAAGAGCTCTGATGGAATGTACAATGAGATTTAAGTTTTCATGCCTGCTAACACAACATCCATTCTGCAGTCCATAGATCAAGGAGAAATTTTGACTTTCAAGTCTTATGACTTAAGAAATACATTTCATAAGGCTATAGCCGCCATAGACAGTGATTCCTCTGATGGATTTGGGCAAAGTCAATTGAAAATCTTCTGGGGACTTCCCTGGTGGTGCAGTGGTTAAGAATCCACCTGCCATTGCAGGGGACATGGGTTCAAGCCCTGGTGCAAGAAGATCCCACATGCTGCGGAGCAACTAAGCCTGTGCGCCACAAGGGCTGAGCCTGTGCTCTAAAGCCTGTGAGCCACATCTACTGAGCCCACGTGCCAAAACTACTGAAGCCCGTGGGCCTAGAGCCCGTGCTCTGCAACAGGAGAAGCCACCGCAATAAGAAGCCCGCGCACCACAACTAAGAGTAGCCCCCTCTTGCCACGACTAGAGAAAGCCCATGCACAGCAGCAAAGACCCAACACAACCAAAAATAAATATATATATATATATTTTTTTTTTTTAAAAAAGAAGAAAACCTTCTGGAAAGGATTCACCATTCTAGATGCTATTAAGAACGTTAAGAAAATATTTGTACTTTATGGGAAGAGGTCAAAACATCAGCACTAATAGGAGTTTGGAAGAAGTTGATTTCAACCCTCGTGGATGACTTTGATGGGTTCAAGACTTCAGTGGAGGAAGTAACTGCAGACGTGGTGGAAACAAGAGAGCTAGAATTAGAAGTGGGAGTCTGAAGATGTGACTGCATTGCTGTAACCTCCAGATACAACTTTAATGAATGAGGAGTTGCTTCTTATGGTTGAGGAAAGAAGATGGTTTCTTTTTTCTTCTTTACTTAAAAAAAATTTTTTTTAAATTTATTTTGGCTGCACTGGGTCATGTGGGCTATTTTTTTAGTTACGGCATGTGGGCACTTAGTTGTGGCATGTGGGCTCTTAGTTGTGGCATGCGGGATCTAGTTCCCTGACCAGGGAGAGCAAGGGGTCTTAACCACTGGACCACCAGGGAACTCCCAAGAAAGTGGTTTCTTGAAATGGAACCTATGCATGGTGAAGATGCTGTGAAGATTGTTAAAATAACAAAGGATTTAGAATATTACATAAACTCAGTTGATAAAGCAGCAGCAGGATTTAAGAGGACTGTTTCCAGTTTTGAAAGAAGTTCTACTGTGGGTAACATGCTATAAAACAGCATTGCACGCTACAGAGAAATCGTTCACGATGGGAATACTCAATTGATGCAGCAAACTTCATCACTGCCTTATTTTTAAAAAATTGTGACAGCCACCCCAGCCTTCAGCAACCTGATCAGTCATCAGATATCAGCAATACGCTCCTCTAGCAAAAAGATTACAACTCACTGAAGACTCAAATGATAGCAGTTTTCAGCAGTATTTTTAGATTAAGGTGTGTATTTTTTTTTTTAACAAATAATGCTATCACACACTTAGTAGACTACATTACAGTGTAAACATAACTTTTATATGCACTGGGAAGCCAAAAAATTTGTGTGACTTGCTTTGTTGTGATAGTCACTTTATTGGAGTGGTCTGCAGTATCTCCAAGGTATGCCTGTACACACACACACACACACACACACACACACACACACATCCCTATATATGTAAAGATATATATATATATATATATATATACATAACAAAAATCATACAGTATTTGTCTTTTTGTGACTGAATTATTCCACTTAGCAGACGTCCTCAAGTTTCATTCGTGTTATAGCATATTGCAGAGTTTCCTTCCTTTTTAATGCTGGACAACATTCCATTGATGGTATATACCACATTATGCTTATCCATGCATCCATTGATGAATACTTGGGCTGTTTCCATGTTTTAGCTATTGTGAATAATGCTGCCATGAAACGGGTGTACAAATATCTCTTCAAGACCCTACTTTCAATTCTTTTGGGTATATACCCAGAAGTGGAATTTCTGGGTCATATAGTAATTCCAATTTTAATTTTTTGAGGACCCATCATACTGTTTTCCACAGTAGCTGTACCATTTTACATCCCCACCAACAGTGCACAAGTGTTCTAATTTCTCAACATCCTCATCAACACTTGTTGTTTTCTGATAGTAGCCATCCTAATGGGTATGAGGTGGGTATCTCATTGTAATTTTGATTTGCATTTCCCTTAGGATTAGTGATGTTGAACTCCTTTCATGTGCTTATTTTCTATTTGTATATCTTCTTTGGAGAAATATCTATTCAAGTCCTTTGACCATTTTTGAATTGGGTTCTTTTGTTGTTGTTGCTGAGTTTTAGGAGTTCTCTGTATATTCTGAATATTAATCCCTTATCAGATATATGATTTGAAAAGATTTTCTCTCATTCTGTGGGTTACCTTTTTACTCTGTGGATACTGTTTTATTTTTTATTTTTGGATACTGTTTCTTGATGAACAACATTTAAAAATTTTCATGAAATCCAACTTGTCTGTTTTTTATTTTGTTATGTGTGCCGTTGGTGTCATATCCAAGAAATCATTGCCAAATCAAATGTTTTGCAGCTTTTGTCCTTTTTATTCTAAGAGTTTTATTGTTTTAGGTCTTACATATAGGTCCTTGACCTATTTTGAATTAATATTTGTATAAGATGTTAGGTCAGGGTCCAGCTTCATTCTTTTTCATGTGAATATCCAGTTTTCCCAGCACTGTTTGTTGGAAAGATTGTTCCCCCCATTGAATGGTCTTGGCACCCTTGTCAAAAATCATTTAGCCATAGATGTTTATTTCTGAGCTCCCTATTCTATTCCATTGGTCAATATGTCTGTCTTTATGCCAATACCGTACTGTTTTTTTGTTTTTCATACTGTTTTGATTACCATAGATTTGTAGTAGTTTTGAAATTAGGAAGTGTGAGTCTTCCAATTTTGTTCTTCTTCAAGGTTGTTTTAGGACATATACAGGGTCCCTTGAGACTCCATATAAATTTTAGGATAGGTTTTTCTATTTCTGCAAAAAATATCATTGGAATTTTGTTAGAGATTGCATTGAATCTGCAGATTGCTTTGGGTAGTATTGCCATTTTAACAATATTAAGTCTTCTAATCCATGAATATGGGATGTGTTCCATTTATTTATATCCTTTTTAATTTCCTTTAGCAATATTTTGTACTTTTCATTGTATGAGTCTCTCACCTCCTTGGTTAAATTAATTCCTAAGTTTTTTGGTGCTATTGTAAATGGAATTATTTTTAAATTTCTTGTCAGATTGTTTATTATTGGTGTATAGAAATGCAACTGATTTTTTCGTGTTAACTTTTTTTTTTTTTTTTTTCTTTTTTGCGGTATGTGGGCCTCTCACTGTTGTGGTCTCTCCCGTTGCGGAGCACAGGCTCCGGACGCACAGGCTCAGCGGCCATGGCTTATGGGCCCAGCCGCTCTGCGGCATGTGGGATCTTCCCGGACCAGGGCACGAACCCATATCCCCTGCATCGGCAGGCAGACTCTCAACCACTGCACCACCAGAGAAGCCCTCGTGTTAACTTTTTAATCTGCTACTTTGCCAAATTCATTTATTAGTTCTACAGCTTTTTTATGGAGTCTTTAGGGTTTTCTACATATGAGATCATATCATCTGCAAACAGAGATAATTTTACTTCTTCCTTTCCAATCTGGATGCCTTTTATTTCTTTTCCTGCCTAATTGTTCTGGCTAGAACTTTCAGTACTATGTTGAACAGAAGTGGTGAAAGTGGGCATCCTTGCCATACTCCTGTTCTGGAGGCTGGAAAGTGCAAGATCAAGGTGCAGGCCTGGTCAGGTGAGGGTCTTCTTCCTGGTTCACAGCCAGTGCCTTTTTTCTGTGTCTTCCTATAGTGGAAGGGGCTGGGGGTCTCTGTGGTATCTCTTTTATAAGAGCACTAGTCCTTTTCATGAGGGCTGTATTATGTTGCCCCCATGGAACTCAAGAACAAGGAGAACTGATGGAAATAAAATGATGCTTATGCTGTTTGCTATACTGTAAGTGATAAAGTCCTTTGTCTCTGATCCAGGAGTCTGTTTTTGGCCACCATCTATGAAGTGGTATCAGGCTAACTTATTAGTTTGTAAGTAGGATAAAATTAACTCTCAGACCTGACAGTTTGCCAAATGGTAATTTTCTATTTTGATCATTCTCTTTTTTTTAAACATCTTTATTGGAGTATAATTACTTTACAGTGGTGTGTTAGTTTCTGCTGTATAACAAAATGAATCAGGTATACATGTACATATATCCCCATATCTCCTCCCTCTTGCATCTCCCTCCCACCCTCCCTATCCCACCCCTCTAGGTGGACACAAAGCACTGAGCTGATCACCCTGTGCTACATGGCTGCTTCCCGCTAGCTACACATGGCTGCTTCCCACTAGCTATCTGTTTTACATTTGGTAGTGTATATATGTCCATGCCACTCTCTCACTTCGTCCCAGCTTACCTTCCCCCTCCCCGTGTCCTCAAGTCCATTCTCTACATCTGCATCTTTATTCCTGTCCTGTCCCTAGGTTCTTCAGAACCATTTTTTTTTTTTAGATTCCATATATATGTGTTAGCATACGGTATTTGTTTTTCTCTTTGTGACTTACTTCACTCTGTATGACAGTCTCTAGGTCCATCCACCTCACTACAAATAACTCAATTTCGTTTCTTTTTATGGCTGAGTAATATTCCATTGTATATTTGTGTCATATCTTCTTTATCCATTCATCTGTCGATGGATACTTAGGTTGCTTCCATGTCCTGGCTATTGTAAACAGAGCTGCAGTGAACATTGTGGTACATGACTCTTTTTGAATTATGCTTTTCTAAGGGTATATGCCCAGTAGTGGGATTGCTGGGTCATATGGTAGTTTTATTTTTAGTTTTTTAAGGAACCTCCATACTATTCTCCATAGTGGCTGTATCAATTTACATTCCCGCTGACAGTGCAAGAGGGTTCCCTTTTCTCCACACCCTCTCCAGCATTTGTTGTTTGTAGATTTTTTGATGATGGCCATTCTGACTGGTGTGAGGTGATGCCTTATTGTGGTTTTTTTTTTTTTACATCTTTATTGGAGTATAATTGCTTTACAATGGTGTGTTAGTTTCTGCTTTATTACAAAGTGAATCAGTTATACATATACATATGTCCCCCTATCTCTTCCCTCTTGGGTCTCCCTCCCTCCCACCCTCCCTATCCCACCGCTCCAGGCGGTCACAAAGCACCAAGCTGATCTCCCTGTGCTATGCGGCTGCTTCCCACTAGCTATCTGTTTTACATTTGGTAGTGTATATATGTCCATGCCACTCTCTCGCTTTGTCACAGCTTACCCTTCCCCCTCCCCATATCCTCAAGTCCATTCTCTAGTAGGTCTCTGTCTTTATTCCTGTCTTACCTCTAGGTTCTTCATGACATTTATTTTTCTTAAATTCCATATATATGTGTTAGCATACGGTATTTGTCTTTCTCTTTCTGACTTACTTCACTCTGTATGACAGACTCCAGGTTTATCCACCTCATTACAAATAGTTCAATTTTGTTTCTTTTTACGGCTGAGTGATATTCCATTGTATATATGTGCCACATCTTCTTTATCCATTCATCCGATGATGGACACTTAGGTTGTTTCCATCTCCAGGCTATTGTAAATAGAGCTGCAATGAACATTTTGGTACATGACTCTTTTTGAATTATGGTTTTCTCAGGGTATATGCCCAGTAGTGGGATTGCTGGGTCATATGTTAGTTCTATTTGTAGTTTTTTAAGGAACCTCCATACTGTTCTCCATAGTGGCTGTACCAATTTGCATTCCTACCAGCAGTGCAAGAGTGTTCCCTTTTCTCCACACCCTCTCCAGCATTTATTGTTTGTAGACTTTTTGATGATGGCCATTCTGACGTGTGAGATGATATCTCATTGTAGTTTTGATTTGCTTTTCTCTAATGATTAATGATGTTGAGCATTCTTTCATGTGTTTGTTGGCAGTCTGTATATCTTCTTTGGAGAAATGTCTACTTAGGTCTTCTGCCCAGTTTTGGATTGGGTTGTTTTGTTTTTTATTATTGAGCTGCATGAGCTGCTTATAAATTTTGGAGATTAATCCTTTGTCAGTTGCTTCATTTGCAAATATTTTCTCCCATTCTGAGGGTTGTCTTTTGGTCTTATTTATGGTTTCCTTTGCTGTGCAAAAGCTTGGAAGTTTCATTAGGTCCCATTTGTTTATTTTTGTTTTTATTTCCATATCTCTAGGAGGTGGGTCAAAAAGGATCTTGCTGTGATTTATGTCATAGAGTGTTCTGCCTATGTTTTCCTCTAAGAGTTTGATAGTTTCTGGCCTTACATTTAGGTCTTTAATCCATTTTGAGCTTATTTTTGTGTATGGTGTTAGGGAGTGATCTAATCTCATACTTTTACATGTAGCTGTCCAGTTTTCCCAGCACCACTTATTGAAGAGGCTGTCCTTTTTCCACTGTACATTCCTGCCTCCTTTATCAAAGATAAGGTGACCATTTGTGCATGGGTTTATCTCTGGGCTTTTTATCCTGTTCCATTGGTCTATATTTCTGTTTTTGTGCCAGTACCATACTGTCTTGATTACTGTAGCTTTGTAGTATAGTCTGAAGTCAGGGAGCCTGATTCCTCCAGCTCCATTTTTCGTTCTCAAGACTGCTTTGGCTATTCAGGGTCTTTTGTGTTTCCATACAAATTGTGAAACTTTTTGTTCTAGTTCTGTGAAAAATGCCAGTGGTAGTTTGATAGGGATTGCATTGAATCTGTAAATTGCTTTGGGTAGTAGAGTCATTTTCACAGTGTTGATTCTTCCAATCCAAGAACATGGTATATCTCCTCCATCTATTTGTATCATCTTTAATTTCTTTCATCAGTGTCTTATAATTTTCTGCATACGGGTCTTTTGTCTCCTTAGGTAGGTTTGTTCCTAGATATTTTATTCTTTTTGTTGCAATGGTAAATGGGAGTGTTTTCTTGATTTCACTTTCAGATTTTTCATCATTAGTGTATAGGAATGCCAGAGATTTCTGTGCATTAATTTTGTATCCTGCTACTTTACCAAATTCATTGATTATCCTGCTACTTTACCAAATTCATTAATTTTGTATCCTGCTACTTTACCAAATTCATTTCACCAGAAAGCTCTAGTAGTTTTCTGGTAGCATCTTTAGGACTCTCTATGTATAGTATCATGTCATCTGCAAACAGTGACAGCTTTACTTCTTCTTTTCCGATTTGGATTCCTTTTATTTCCTTTTCTTCTCTGATTGCTGTGGCTAAAACTTCCAAAACTATGTTGAATAAGAGTGGTGAGAGTGGGCAACCTTGTCTTGTTCCTGATCTTAGTGGAAATGCTTTCAGTTTTTCACCATTCAGGACAATGTTGGCTGTGGGTTTGTCATATATGGCCTTTATTGTGTTGAGGAAAGTTCCCTCTATGCCTACTTTCTGCAGGGTTTTTATCATAAATGGGTGTTGAATTATGTCGAAAGCTTTCTCTGCATCTATTGAGATGATCATATGGTTTTTCTCCTTCAATTTGTTAATATGGTGTATCACGTTGATTGATTTGCGTATATTGAAGAATCCTTGCATTCCTGGAATAAACCTCCACTTGATCATGGTGTATGATCCTTTTAATGTGCTGTTGGATTCTGTTTGCTAGTATTTTGTTGAGGATTTTTGCATATATGTTCATCAGTGATATTGGCCTGTAGTTTTCTTTCTTTGTGACATCCTTGTCTGGTTTTGGTATCAAGGTGATGTTGGCCTCGTAGAATGAGTTTGGGAGTGTTCCTCCCTCTGCTATATTTTGGAAGAGTTTGAGGAGGATAGGTGTTAGCTCTTCTCTAAATGTTTGATAGGGCTTCCCTGGTGGCACAGTGGTTGAGAGTCCGCCTGCTGATGCAGGGGACATGAGTTCGTGCCCCGGTCAGGGAAGATCCCACATGCCGCGGAGCGGCTGGTCCCGTGAGCCATGGCCACTGCGCCTGCGCATCCGGAGCCTGTGCTCCGCAATGGGAGAGGCCACAACAGTGAGAGGCCCGCGTACCGCAAAAAAAAAAAAAAAAAAAAAAAAAAATGTTTGATAGAATTTGCCTGTGAAGCCATCTGGTCCTGGGCCTTATTGTGGTTTTGATTTGCATTTCTCTAATGATTAATGATGTTGAGCATCCTTTCATGTGTTTGTTGGCAATCTGTATATCTTCTCTGGAGCAATGTCTATTTAGGTCTTCTGCCCATTTTTGGATAGGGCTGTTTGTTTTTTTGATATTGAGCTGCATGAGCTGCTTGTATATTTTGGAGATTAATCCTTTGTCAGTTGCTTCGTTTGCAAATATTTTCTCCCATTCTGAGGGTTGTCTTTTCATCTTGTTTATGGTTTCCTTTGCTATGCAAAAGCTTTTAAGTTTCATTAGGTCCCATTTGTTTATTTTTGTTTTTATTTCCATTTCTCTAGGAGGTGGGTCAAAAAGGATCTTGCTGTGATTTATGTCATAGAGTGTTCTGCCTATGTTTTCCTCTAAGAGTTTGATAGTTTCTGGCCTTACATTTAGGTCTTTAATCCATTTTGAGCTTATTTTTGTGTATGGTGTTAGGGAGTGATCTAATCTCATACTTTTACATGTAGCTGTCCAGTTTTCCCAGCACCACTTATTGAAGAGGCTGTCTTTTCTCCATTGTAAATTCTTGCCTCCTTTATCATATTTTGATCATTCTTTATATATTTATGTTAATTGGAATTCTACTGTAAGGAAGATCTTTCCCTTCTCCCCTTCTCTCAAGGATTCTTGTTTTATTCTTAGATTGTAGTCAGTTATAGTCTTTATTTTGATCCTCAAATTAGGAGCTCTTCAAGTTGGCTCTTTGTTTTTTGACTTGTCCCCATCATTTTCTGAGCACTTTACTTTCTGGCAGCACAGTATAAAATGTTCCAAACGCATCTTGTATTTTCTTAGCCCCAGCCATGAAACCAGCCATTTCTCCAAAGAGCTCTGGACTTCTTATTGGTTAATCGTATTTGGAAAGTAATATCTGGATGCTAGGTATGCTTACTGCTACTAAGGTGTCATTGCCACTAGACCCTCTCAGCAGAATATTTGTATGAACACATACATATCTATATCTGTCTGCATATATACAAAAACCATCCATTTATACTCATACTTTCAATTCTAATCCAATACCACAAGGTTCATTCTAGTGCTTCTGCTTTCCTTATTTGTAACTTCTTTATACAACAGTGAGAAATCATTCAGTATAGTTTTTGTTTTGTTTTGTTTTGTTTTGTTTTTTTGCGGTACACGGGCCTCTCACTGTTGTGGCCTCTCCTGTTGCGGAGCACAGGCTCCGGACGTGCAGGCTCAGTGGCCATGGCTCACGGGCCCAGCCACTCTGCGGCATGTGGGATCTTCCCGGACCGGGGCACGAACCCGTGTCCACTGCATTGGCAGGCGGACTCTCAACCACTGTGCCACCAGGGAAGCCCCATTCAGTATAGTTTTAATTTGCATTTCATGTAAGTGAAATTGAGCTTCTTTCCTGTGTTTTAAAGCCATTTGTTTTTCTTTATCTGAGCACTGACTGTACATCTTCTCTCATTTTTCTATGGATTATTGGTCTTGTTCTTTTTTCTAGGACTTCTTTTTATATTAGGGAAATTAGTTCTGCAAATATTTTTTTCTCACTTCATGATTTGTCTTTTTAAAAAAATAAAAAAATAAATAAATTTTTGGCTGCATAGGTCTTCGTTGCTGTGCCACCAGGGAAGTCCCACTGTGTTTTTAAATATCAAGGCAGAATGTATACTCAGTCACAGCTTTCATTTCTTCTGTGGCCAACAGTTTTCTAGTTTTCTAGTGTGTATTTTTTGTCTATGGGTAAGATTATCTGCTCTTTTCTACCATTTTAATAGTAATTTTGTATGAAAGGTTGCATTAGACTGCATAACAAAATACCACAGACTGGGTGGATTAAAAAATAAAATTGTTTTCCCTCAAAGCTCTGCAGCCTAGAAGTCCAAGATCAAGGTATCAGCAGGTTTGGTTTCTTCTGAGGCCACTCTCCTTGGCTTGCAGATGGCTGCCTTCTCACTGTGGCCTCACATAGTTTTTGTTCTGTGCACACTTGCATTTCTGGCATCCAAATTTTCTCTTTTTATTAGGACCCCAGTCAGATTAGTTTAGGGCTCAATCTAAAGAACTCATTTTAAATTAATCATTTCTTTAAAGACCTTATCTCCAAATAGAGTCACATTCTGAGGTACTAGGCATTAGAACTTCAGCATACAAACTTCTGGGGTACACAGTTCATCTCATAACAAAGGTGTTTGTCACTTTCTTCTTTTTTTTTAACATCTTTGTTGGAGTATAATCGCTTTACAATGGTGTGTTATTTTCTGCTGTATCACAAAGTGAATCAGCTATACGTATACATATATCCCCATATCCCCTCCCTCTTGCGTCTCCCTCCCTCCCACCCTCCCTATCCCACACCTCTAGGTGGTCACAAAGCATCTTGCTGATCTCCCTGTGCTACGTGGCTGCTTCCCACTAGCTATCTATTTTACATTTGGTAGTGTATATATGTCCATGCCACTCTCTCACTTCGTCCCAGCTTACCTTTCTTCTTTCGTTTTTTAATCCATTATTAAATGAATTGTGTTTTCCAACCATTTTCAAGTGTCTTCTGTGAAGGAAGAGCAAGAGAGACTAAGGTAGTTTTCCAGATTTCACAGTGCAAAGGTTTTCAGGTGCCACGATCAGACTGTCTAATTCAATGTGGCCCTTTTTGTAGTTTTTGTGTAGCCCTGCTTTCTTTGCTTCTCTATTCTAAACAGGGCTTTTGCCCCAGACCTGTGCTCTCTGGCATCATCACTAGTCATTGCACACAGGAAACATAGCCCCTGGATTTTAGGTGAGCTCTTTATCTACTTTCTGAGATTTTCATATCTGAGTTTCCCAGACATTCTTTTGGACATTCTGTACCTCCTCTTTCTACTATGTTCCCTATAGCTTTAACCCAACCTCAGTTCTTTTTATCTCTACTTCTGCTCTGATTGTTTAGAACAACAAACATTTTCACTTTCGCATGAACTTCTCATCCTCAGTGAATCTATTTTCTCATCCTCTGGGAGTCTGTTTTTGCTGGTGTTTTCTGGGATCTGCTGCTGCTGTTTCCCTTAAACACTCCAGGAGTCTCTTGCCATGCAACCTCTGCCCAATCTCAAATGCTCTTGGTAATCCTTACTCAGGTCTTGTAGTCTCCCGTTGCTCTTTGCCTCCTAGTATTGCGGAATATGGGATTTTCATGTTTCTTTTCTTCCTTCCTATATTTCCCTGTTGCTTTATATAATTTATGGGGTAGGGGGCGGACATTCAGTCATACATAACTGCAGTACCTATATCATAATCATTTTACTTTGTAATGTAAAATTTCCCCATTTTTCTACATTATAAAGATAGCTGTATATTTTCCCTAATGCCAAAGATAATACATAATGCATAATCATGTAGAAAGTTCAAGTCATACAAAAGAGTACAAGGAAGAATGAAAATCATTGAGAGGCAACTACTCAACATTTTGGTAAACATTCCAAATGTCTCTCAGTTATACACAGATTTATAAGAATAAGCTCATACTGTATATGCTGTTTTGTATTCTGCATGTTTATTCAATAATATGTCCCAAAGTTCTTCTTTGTCAATAGATATAGATTTACACCATTTTTTAAATTATCAGAATTTATTCTTCCAAGCAACTATTATGACCTAAGAGAAGTTACTTTAAATATATTTAAAATTTTTATTGAAGTATAGTTGATATACAATGTTGTGTTAATTTCTGCTGTACAGCAACACGATTCAGTTATACATATATATATTCTTTTTCATGTTCTTTTCCATTATGATTTATCACAGGATATTGAATATAGTTCTCTGTGCTACACAGTAGAACCTTGTTGTTTATCCATCCTATATATAATAGTTTGCATCTGCTAATCCCAAACTCCCAATCCTTCCCTCCCCCACCCACCTACCCTCCCCCTTGGCAGCTACAAGTCTGTTCTCTATATCTGCGAAACCAAATAAAGTAGAAAGGTAAATTCTTCATTCCTTTTACTCCCCAGGATTAACTACTCCCCAGAATTAACAACTATATGCAGACATAGACATATAATCATATACCGCACATGTTTATACATACACAGAGTTTTCTTTGTTCAAAAATGGGAATTAAGGGCTTCCCTGGTGGCGCAGTGGTTGAGAGTCCGCCTGCCGATGCAGGGGACACGGGTTCGTGCCCTGGTCTGGGAAGATCCCACATGCCGTGGAGCGGCTGGGCCCGTGGGCCATGGCCGCTGAGCCTGTGTGTCCGGAGCCTGTGCTCCGCAACGGGAGAGGCCACAACAGTGAGAGGCCCACGTAATGTAAAAAAAAAAAAAAAAAGGGAACTAAGCTATATATAATGTTCTGCAACCTGCTTTATTTACATGACATATCATGGACATATTTTCAGGGTGTGACATTTTGAATGTCAATGTTTACATTAAATTGTATTTTTCTTTAAGTATATTCTTTTAAAATGTTTATGATGTTTTAATATATTGGCATTTAATGTACTGATATAAAATATTACATGTATTATAAAATCTTTTATATATACACAGATACAAAAAAAGTCCTGTATATGCACTGCCCTTAAAATAAAGGAACACTGTCAATACCATTAAAGAACTAAGTCTATTTATACCCTCTTTCCAGTCTTATTTCCTTTTCTGTCCCTAGAGGTAAGTACCATTCTGAATTTTATGTTATGAGTTATCATTTACGATATTAAGTGATATTATCTTTTTAAAGTTCCAGTCAATGACTATTTATATATATACAGTACTGCTGTGAATATTCTCCTATGTGACTCTCAGTACTCATGTATGAGAGTTTCTTCTGAGTGCATTCTTTTTTTTTTTTTTTTTTGCGGTACGCGGGCCTCTCACTGTTGTGGCCTCTCCTGTTGCGGAGCACAGGCTCTGGACGCGCAGGCTCAGCGGCCATGGCTCACGGGCCCAGCCGCTCTGCGGCATGTGGGATCTTCCCAGACCGGGTCACGAACCCGCGCCCCCTGCATCGGCAGGCGGACTCTCAACCACTGTGCCATCAGGGAAGCCCCCTGAGTGCATTCTTGAGGTGGAATTGCTGGGTCATAGAAAATGTGCAGGTTCAATATTGCTCAATAATACTATATTGTTTTCTAGAGTGTTCCAACATTCTATATTTTAGAAGCCTATTTTATTAACACTGAATTAATTTTTTAAAAAAATAGTACTTGATTCTAACATAGTTAATCATTAGAAAATTTGTTAGCTTATAAAAATGTGATCTATAGAAAACCTTTCAGGAACACTAGTATTACTTGTATTACTTTTTAATAGCCAGTTAAGATTAAAACTTTGCAAAGTAACTTGCTAATGTTTTGATTATGGCTTCATTATACTACATTGTATTTGGTTTAGGTGTGCTATTTAACATATTCCAGAGGAACAACAATAAGCATATTAAAATCTGTTTATATAGTTATGCCTTGCCTGATTGTTATATGTATTACTTCCTGATTGTTATATGTATGTGTGACCACCCATTAGCTTCCTCTGGACAACATTTTTTTTTTTTTTTAAATGGTATGTGTTCTATCTAAACAGTGCCTACAACACTGCCACCTCACATCCACAAGTGTTAATACAGGTGTAAATGTGAGGTGGGTACAGGGACCGTAAATAGCTGACAGATTTTATTTGGTATATTTTATCTGAAATCTATTTAATAGTAAACATCTATGAAATATGAATAATAGCAAAAATAGCACATTTATTGTACTTGGGTTTCTTTTCCTCTTGAAATAAATTCTCAGTTACCATTTTATACTTATATACAAGTAAATATTTGGTGTTTAACGTCTTGTTTCTTTTATTATACTTATTTTTAAATTACTTATCATAAAATATAAACAAATTCTTGACTAGACTGTTATTTTAGACCCCTTTATTTTGCCCTTCCCTACTAATTGTATAATCTTTTACCTCATATTTCAAAACATCAAAATTCCTCCTTTCCATCCTTCATCAAAACCATCTCTGGCAGATCTGGGGAGAAATTAAACCGGGTGTGCCCCAAACCTGCAAACATTTTCTTACTAATGAAATCTGAGAACATTGAACTTCAAAGGCGCATGTGACCACGGAGCATCAGGACTTTTGTTTCTGGATAGAATTGTGTTTTTTGAGGGGTTCTGTAGCAAAGGGCAGGGATGCTGTGACCGAGCGAGTCTTGCTCCAGCAATTGCATCCCCTCTGCCTGAATGACCAGTTTTGGAAGGAGCCTGCAGACATGACTGTCAGTATCTGAGGTTTCAGGTTGTGTTTTAGGGTAGGACCTCACTGCCCAGCTCCAGCCAGCTGTACCCAAAAGTAAATGTTTGGGGGCAATCACTTATTTATTGTAGTCAACATAAAAGTAGCTGGGCAAGTGACACCTAGAAGAAAATAAGATGACCAAAAAAAATGTGCAAAGACTCATTTCGTTACTCACGGTTTTTTGCATTTGCGAATGTAAGTAGTTTTTGAAGTTCTCTTGGGACTTACATTCCTACAACAGCATAAAGCCAAACGTGGATTTCAAAAAAGGTCCCTAAGGGGCTTTCGTTAAGTGCAAAATCAGTGCAGAGGTCCCTCGCTCCTCTCACGTACTCTTATCCCAAGTGGTGGTGGCGGTGGGGAGCGCTTGGGTAGCACGCAAGCTCTTTTGTTCCTCCTCAGCAAAGTAGAGGTGGTGTGGCCCGAGGCTTTGCGGGATAGCGTCCCCCGCGGAGTTCAAGTCTAGATCCGTCAGCGCTGAGCCCCCGGAGGGAGGAGGGGGCGGGCTCAGGGAGTCCCTCCTTCGGGGGCGGGGCCAAGGTCTGCCCGGCCCTGCAGAGCGGAGGTCTACGGGCTCCAGTTTAGTAAAGCGCATGCAAACCCGGCCAGAAGCCACCGCACTTATCAGCAGATCTCATGATTGTTTGGTAAAGGCTCTGCGGGTCTACACAGGTCACCTCCCTCGGAACTCCGCGACTCCGCGTCGGAGCCAGCCCTCGGCCCCCCTGCAGTCGGACGGTTACAGCCGCGGGAGACCTGGAGGCGGTGGCAGCGGCCCAGGAACTAGCAGCAGCGCCAGGGTAAGTCTGGGCATATGTTTATCTCTCCGTGTGCCCAACTTTCTGATTACCGGTCTGCCTGTCCTACACCCAGGGCCTCTGTGATTCTACATTTATTTTCCTTAATCGGGATAGATAAAATATTTCATGGGATTCCAAGGCTTTTTTTTATCCGTTTACTTTTGAATGGTTTTCACTTGTTTTATCCCACTGCTGCCTGTTGCCAAACAGCATGAATGAATGATGCAATCCTACATAGGGGAGTCATCAGTACAAGAGTAGGAAAATCTCCAGAATTTAGAGTTGCAGTGTCTGACTTCATCAACTTCTTTACCATTAGAATTAGAATTTTAAATATGTACTTACCAGATACATTGTTGTAAAGGTAGAGCTTCAAGCTGGGAATTAAATAACTAATTCTTCTATTCATTAAACTTATGTACTATGTTTTCTTTATATGTGACTTGCACGTTGTGTTTACTCTTTAAATATTTGACTGACCGGTATTTGAATGAGTATCAGGGAAGGAAAATTAAATCCAGGGTTTCTATATGTTATTACAACTGCCTGGTGTGTTTTCAATATAATGATCATAGTCCTGTCCCTTTCATGTTGGGAAACAAAGTAGTCAGGAGGTTTTAAGTTTTCAGTTTATTTGATACATGTCTAATAACTTTTTAAGCTAACGTTTTATTGATGTATAATTTAATGCAATAATATGTACCCATTTTAGGTGTACATTTTGATGAATTTTGACAATGTTGTACACACTTACAATCACCACCACAATAAAACACTTCCATCACCCTTAAGTTTCCTAGGGCCTCTTTGCAGTCAGACACCCCCACTCCTAGCCCTACTGGCCTGATTTTTGTCATAATAGCATTTGTTTGTATTTTCTAGGGTTTCATATAAACAGAATCATATTGTACGTACTCTTTTGTGTCTGGCTTCTTCTGGTCAATATAATGTTTTCTATATTTATTCATGTTACAGCATCATTAGTAATTCGTATCTTTTTATTGCTGAGTAGTGTTCTATTCTAGGAATGTAACACACTGTGTTTATCCATTTATCTGTTGGTGGTCATTCTAGTTTTGGGCTATCATGAATAAAGCTGCTTTGAATATGTTTTTTGTTTTTTTACATACATCTATTTATTTATTTATTGGCCACACCACATGGCACGTGGTATCTTAGTTCCCCAAACATGGATCACACCCATTCCCCCTGCATTGGAAGTGTGGAATCTTCACCACTGGACCACCAAGGAAGTCCCATCCCTTAGCTGCTTCTTTTTTTAAAATATATATTTTAAATTAATTAATTAATTTTTGCCTATGTTGGGTCTTCCTTGCTGCTCGCGGACTTTCTCTAGTTGCAGCGAGTGGGGGCTACTCTTTGTTGCGGTGTGCGGGCTTCTCATTGAGGTGGCTTCTCTTGTTGAGGAGCACAGGGCTCTAGGCACTCGGGCTTCGGTGGTTGTGGTTCACGGGCTTAGTTGCTCCCTGGAATGTGGGATCTTCCCAGACCAGGGCTCGAATCCATGTCCCCTGCATTGGCAGGTGGATTCTTAATCACTGCGCCACCAGGGAAGTCCCTGAATATGTTTTCATTTCACTTGAATAAATCTCCAGGAGTGGGATTGCTGACTCTTACGGTAGGTAAATGTTTAATTTCGTAAGGAACTGCCAAACTGTTTTCCATAGTGGTTGTACCATTTTACATCCCCACCAGCAATGTATGAGTTCTAGTTGTTCCATATCCTCACCAATACATGGTATTGTCAGTCTTTTTTATTTTTGTTATTCTTCTGAGTTTATTTGCACATCTTTTTTGAAATATCTATTGCTTATATTTTAATGGGTTGTTGTTTTATTGAGTTGTAAGAGTTCTTTATTCTAGATACAAGTCCTCTATCAAATATATGTATTGTGAATACTTTCTCCCATTCTGCGACTTGCCTTTTTTTCTCTTTCTTTCTCCCTCACCCTGTCGCCATAATGGTGTCTTTTGAAAAGCAGAAGTTTTTAATTTTGATGAAGTCCAATTTATCACTTTTTTCCTTTTATTATTCATGCTATTTGGGTTTTATTTGAGAAAATTTTGCCTACCTTAAGGTTGTTCTATTAGTATCTATTGCTGCATAATAAATTATCCCAAAACTCAGCAGCTTAAAATGACATACGTTTATTTTCTCACTTTCTGTGGGTCAGAAATCTGGGAGCAGCTTAGCTGGGTGGTTCTGGTTTAGGGTCTCTTAAGAGGTTGCAGTTGGCCATGGTCAACTTATCTGAACACTTTACTGGGGGAGGATCTGCTTCCTAGAGCACTCACCTGGTTATTGGCGGGATTCAGTTCCCTGAGGGTTGTTGGACTGAGGTCCTTAGTTCCTCACTGGCTGTTTGCTGGACGTCCCCTCAGTTCTGCCACATGGGCCTCTCATTGGGCAGCTACCAACATGGTAGCTGCCTTACCCCAGAGCAAGGAGTGGGGGTGCTGGGGCAAGATGGAAGCCACATTCCTTTTTTTTTCCCTTTTTTGAGATTAACTCACTTTTTTCTTATTTTATTTTAGTTTTTGGCCTCACTGTGTGGCTTGCAGGATTTTAGTTCCCTGACCAGGGATTGAACCCAGGCCCCAGCAGTGAAGGTGCCGAGTCCTAACCACTGGACTGCCAGGGAATTCCCTGAGATTAACTCACTATAAAAAAAAACACTTTAAAAAAAAAAAACACACTTTTATAATATTTTTTAATTAGAAATAATTATGGATTCACAGAAGGCTGCAAAGAAATATACAGGGAAATCTCTTGCATTCCTCCTTCCTCCATGTCCCTTCCCCCGAAGACAACATCCCAAGGAACTGACATTGGCACAATCCATAGAGCTTGTTCAGACCTCACAGTTATACACACACTCATTTGTGTCAGTCTAATTTTGCAAGTGATATCCTATCACCTCTGCCTCACTCTATTCACTGGAAGAGAGTCACTATACCCAGCTCACTCTCAAGGGTAGGGGGTTACAGATGGGTTGGGATAGCAGGAAGTCGGTTCACTAGGTTTTTTGGAATTTTTGTTTTTTGGCCTCACTGTGTGGCTTGTGGGATCTTAGTTCCTTGACCAGAAATGGAACCCAGGACCCCTGCAGTGGAAGCACAGAGTCCTAAACACTGGACCACCAGGGAATTCCCACTAGGGGCCATTTTAGAGGCTGCCTACCACAGGTGTGCAATTTTCCTCCTGTGTTTTAGAAGTCTTATAGTTTTAGCTTTTGTGTTTAGGTCTTGATTCATTTGGAGTTAATTTTTGGCATTGGACTACAAGTTAGGGAAGAATATACATTAGATTTCTATATTTTATTAAAACTACCAGGTAGGATTTCAATATAATAATGATCAGAGTCTTGTCATTTTCATGCTGGTGAAACAAGGGATGTCTTAAATTTTCACATGATCTAATACATGCCCAATTTAAAAAAAAGAAAAAGGCCAGTAGCAAAGTATGAATTCTAAATTAGAGAAATAGAGCGGGCCTTTATAATTAAACCAATGGATCAAGAATAAACTCTATTAAAGAAGCAAATTGGAAATATTCCTTTTCTTGTCATGCCATTCCGGGCAGTGGGTTCTCTTTAAGAAAGGAGCTTCCGGGGAGGTTTGCTAGGATGCAGCTCTCGCTGGCCTGCAGGGGAGTGGGATTCAGAACACCTGCAGAAGCCAGCTGTGCTCAGCAGAGTGGGAAAGAAACGCTAGACTTGCATGCTCAGGTACGAGGCTTTGAGTACACCTTGTACTCTTCCTCCTTCACAGGAGTATTATCCTGTGTGACTCCGCTGAGAGAAGGGTACACCGAACCCTTTCTGAGTTCAGTGAGGACCGTATTTGAACCTTCCAAATGATTTATTTCCATTCTGGCTTCCTTCCTTTGTCAACCTCTACTTTGCTTTTTCTTGCTGCTTGTTCTTAACTATTTCTTTTTATCTCTTTTTCTCTTCTGAGATTTAGCACCTTTATCCACTTTTTTTTTTTTTTTTTTTTTTGCTGCTTTGGGTTTTCGTTGCTGCGTGCAGGCTTTCTCTAGTTGTGGCAAATGGGGGCTGCTCTTCGTTGCGGTGCTCGGGCTTCTCATTGCGGTGGCTTGTTGTGGAGCATGGGCTCTAGGCATGTATGCTTCAGTAGTTGCGGCACCCGGGCTCTAGAGTGCAGGCTCAGTAGTAGTGGTGCATGGCCTTAGTTGCTCTGCGGCATGTGAGGTCTTCCCGGACCAGGGCTCGAACCCATGTCTCCTGCATTGGTAGGTGGATTCTTAACCATTGCGCCACCAGGGAAGTCCCTATCCACTTCTATTTACAGTTTAAATGATGAGGATTATAATTTAAAGTTGTTGGCTTCGTTCCCTCGTTATTGGGCAGCAGGATTCCCCTCTGACTGTTCTTGGAATGTTGTTGACTTTCCTCATTTTGAAGACAGCAGGGACCGTTTTGTAGAGCCTGTAATGGACCTGTGTTGGCTTCTCTGTATTTGTATTATGTTTTCCCAGTAGATCCTCTTTCCCTTTCTCTCTCCTTCCCTTGCCTTTGAGCCTTGCTAATCAGGTGTAGGTGATTTCCTATCAGACTCGAAGCTTTTGCAGAATTAAAGCCACAGAAGAGTGTTTCCTCCTCTGCGTGCTTCAAGGAGACAGAAGTGAAGGGCTTCCCAGGGGAAGCAGTCTTAGGAGAATTTGCAGCTGACCCTCCTTTGTACCGGTCCTGCTAGGAGGGACAGTGAAGCTAGACAGTCTCCTCTTTCTTCTCCTGTGTCTGGACCTTGATGTTCATGTCCCTGTTTTTTTCTAGGCTCTTGCTCTTGCAGAACTCACAAGATCTCTCTTAAAGAAATTTGTAGTCAGAACTTTATGCTGTGTTTTTATTCAGGAAAGAAGCAGAAAGAGAAGAGTATTGTCTCCTAGGAATCCAGCCCTGGAGAAACGTGAGTCCAATTTGTCTTCTGTTTTCATTGTCATTGTTGTATATTTATCAGTTAACAGTTTAATATTCACTGAATAAAAAAAATTTTTCTGCTGTAACCTATGTGGCATGCTTAAAAATCTCAGGTTCCCCGAGGAATAGCTGTTCTTTTTTATCATAAAATATACTATAATGCATTGACCAGAAACCATAGTCCTAGTTACAGGAATGCTCTTTGACTCTCCTCTGATTCAGAAACTCTCAGACTCCATTGGGCATTGTTTCACTGCTTGGAGGGCCCCAAACAGACTCACCCCTAAGACCAAAGCCACCCCAGGTGACGCCCATCTAAGCCCAGGAAGCTTTGCTCTGTCGGCTTCCTCAACCTCTGTACCAGCTTATATTTGTTCTTACACAGGTGAAGGTAAGAGGTCAATCCCAGCAAAAGGGGAAGTTGGTGAAGGTGATCTTAGATGCCTCTTGCAAGATACTTAGATGGAGAAGTTGGAAGAGAGTTTGGATGAGGAAGTTTTTCTCCTTTTATCTAAAACCAGACCTCCTAAGTTTGGCCATGAAGGAAAACTTGTTTTTATACTTTTGGAGCTGGGGGTGAGAAGGGGTTGTCCCTGTGGCTTCTTTACCAGTTGGCCCTCTGCTTCCCCAAGATGGACCTGCTTGAGGTCGGGTGGGCAGGAGTCCTGTCCTGAGACACAGAAGGCAGTGGTCCAGTGGTCGGGACCAGCCCTGGGAGCTGCCATGTCTAAGCACAGACCTTTCCACCAGGATTTCTTCCACCCCCGTCCTGTCCCTCTTCCTTGCAAGGGCCAGATGTGAGGGATCCAGAGTCCATTCTCCAGCAACGATTTTTCTAATGTACACAATTCACTTTGAAGCAACTGAACTTACTCAGCAGATTTCCCCTCTGTCCCCTGGAGCTATGAGCATTTTGACTTTGTATGAATCATGAGTCACTCCTGGTGGAGACAATGAAAAAAAGAGGGAACCAAAAGTGAGTAAGGAGGCAGAGCATTTTACATTGCGGGTTGGGAAGCGCTAAAGGAAGCTGAATTTGTTCTGCAGTCTAAGCAGGGGATTGAAACCCAGGTAAGCTGAGGGGTAGAGGGCATATCCCCTGGCACGAGCATTTAGTGGGCAAAGTTAAGGTCATGTAATCCAGCTCCATCTGCTAGGGAGGGCATGAAAAAAGAATCAGTCTTCCATGTAACTGCAATGTAATGTTTGTGTATGGCTGTTAGCATAACTGGCACCATCATGGACCCTTACAGTTTCTCCTGTCCTTCCGCTGACCCTACCCAGGACGGTACTGTGCAGTGACTCACTTCTCTGTCATCAAGGGCTTTGTAGTTAATAGACATTGTTTAATAATCATTAGGACCAGGTAGCCTCTATGCTCTGTTAGTCCCCAAACAATGATGAAAACCCTCCCCTGCTGTATTCCCGGCACCCACGAGACTACTTACCCATTCATAAATCTTGGCTTGGGGAGTGCACGCCCTCGTTCCAAGCACCTACTCCCAAGCACTATAAAATTGTCCCAATGGCCCCTTGCTCATGGGAAGTGCAGCTGTGAATGCTTCTGGATTGTTGTCCACCCAATCCAGATCCCACCCTTTGAGTAAGTTACCTATGATAAACCGATCCATTGATTATACAGAGCTGCCTGCCTCATTTTTCGGTCTCAAGATGCCTTCTCAGTTTGGTGGGCAGTTTTCGTTCCCTCTGTCCTCCAATAGTTTGTCTCAAAAATCCTGTCTTTGGAACCAAAATCTGTCTTTGGAACCACAGTGCAACCCAGGATGCAGGTGTCAGCAATTCTGAGTCATAAGTCAGGACTAATGTTCATCTGGGTCTGTGAAAATCAGTCCTCACTTTATTTGAGGAAATGTACATTTCCTTTCATATTTGAGGCTCATGGTCTGGTTGAAGCTATTGCTGATATCAGTGGTTGGAAAGAGTCTAAAGGTGCTGGCTTTTCAAATGTGAGCAATAATGATTTGTCTGATCATCCCAACGAGACTGGGAACCTCTTGAAGATGGTGTGCATTCTGCATTTCCCAGGACTTGTGCTAGGCACAGAGAGGCACTGTAGATTGGCTTCATCTTCTTACATCTTTGAGGCTTCAGGAGCCTGTCAGTCATTCTCAGGAGTCTTGCCCATTCTCTGTTATTTGTGTTGCCTCCTGTACATTCTTTTTTTTTAATTTTTAAATTTTATTTTATTTTTTTATACAGCAGGTTCTTATTAGTCATCAATTTTTTTTTTTTTTTTTTTTGCGGTACGCAGGCCTCTCACTGCTGTGGCCTCTCCCGTTGCGGAGCACAGGCTCCGGACGCGCAGGCCCAGTGGCCATGGCTCAAGGGCCCAGCCACTCCGCGGCATGTGGGATCCTCCCAGACCAGGACACGAACCCGTGTCCCCTGCATCGGCAGGCGGACTCTCAACCACTGCACCACCAGGGAAGCCCCAGTCATCAATTTTATACACATCACTGTATACATGTCAATCCCAATCACCCAGTTCATCACACCACTATCCCCATCCCCCCACGCTTTCCCCTCTTGGTGTCCATACGTTTGTTCTCTACATCTGTGTCTCAATTTCTGCCCTGCAAACTGGTTCATCTGTACCATTTTTCTAGGTTCCATATACATGCATTAATATACGATATTTGTTTTTCTCTTTCTGACTTACATCACTTTGTATGACAGTCTCTAGATCCATCCACATCTCAACAAATGACCCAATTTCATTCCTTTTTATGGCTGAGTAATATTCCAATGTATATACGTACCACATCTTCTTTATCCATTCATCTGTTGATGGGTATTTAGGTTGCTTCCATGACCTGGCTATTGTAAATAGTGCTGCAGTGAATATTGGAGTGCATGTGTCTTTTTGAATTCTGGTTTTCTCTGGGTATATGCCCAGTAGTAGGATTGCTGGATCATATGGTAGTACTATTTTTAGTTTTTTAAGGAACCTCCATACTGTTCTCCATAGTGGCTGTATCAATTTACATTCCCACCAACAGTGCAAGAGGGTTCCCTTTTCTCCACACCGTCTCCAGCATTTGTTGTTTGTAGATTTTCTGATGATGCCCATTCTAACTGGTGTGAGGTGATACCACATTGTAGTTTTGATTTGCATTTCTCTAATACTTAGTGATGTTGAGCAGCTTTTCATGTGCTTCTTGGCCATCTGTATGTTTTCTTTGGAGAAATGTCTATTTAGGTCTTCTGCCCATATTTGGATTGGGTTGTTTGTTTCTTTAATATTGAGCTGCATGAGGTGTTTATATATTTTGGAGATTAATCCTTTGTCCATTGATTTGTTTGCAAATATTTTCTCCCATTCTGAGGGTTGTCTTTTCATCTTGTTTATGGTTTCCTTTGCTATGCAAAAGCTTTTAAGTTTCATTAGGTCCCATTTGTTTATTTTTGTTTTTATTTCCATTACTCTAAGAGGTGGATCACAAAAGATCTTGCTGTGATTTATGTCAGAGTGTCTTTCCTATGTTTTCCTCTAAGAGTTTTATAGTGTCCGGTCTTACATTTATGTCTCTAATCCATTTTGAGTTTCTTTTTGTGTATGGTGTTAGGGAGTGTTCTAATTTCCTTCTTTTACATGTAGCTGTCCAGTTTTCCCAGCACCACTTATTGAAGAGACTGTCTTTTCTCCATTGTATATCCTTGCCTCCTTTGTCATAGATTAGTTGACCATAGGTGTGTGGGTTTATCTCTGGGCTTTCTATCTTGTTCCATTGATCTATGTTTCTGTTTTTATGCCAGTACCATATTGCCTTGATTACTGTAGCTTTGTAGTATAGTCTGAAGTCAGGGAGCTTCATTCCTCCAGCTCCGTTTTTTTCCCTCAAGCCTGCTTTGGCTATTTGGGGTCTTTTGTGTTTCCATACAAATTTTAAGATTTTTTGTTCTAGTTCCGTAAAAAATGCCATTGGTAATTTGATAGGGATTGCATTGAATCTGTAGATTGCTTTGGGTAGTAGAGTCATTTTCACAATATTGATTCTTCCAATCCAAGAACATGGTATATCTCTCCATCTGTTGGTATCATCTTTAATTTCTTTCATCAGTGTCTTATAGTTTTCTGCATACAGGTCTTTTGTCTTCCTAGGAAGGTTTATTCCTAGGTATTTTATTCTTTTTGTTGCAGTGGTAAATGGGAGTGTTTCCTTAATTTCTCTTTCAGATTTTTCATCATTAGTGTATAGGATTGCAAGAGATTTCTTGCATTAATTTTGTATCCTGCAACTTTACCAAATTCATTGATTAGCTCTAGTAGTTTTCTGGTGGCATTTTTAGGATTTTCTATGTATAGTATCATGTCATCTGCAAACAGTGACAGTTTTACTTCTTCTTTTCCAATCTGTATTCCTTTTATTTCTTTTCTCTGATTGCCGTGGCTAGGACTTCCAAAACTATGTTGAATAATAGTGGTGAGAGTGGACATCCTTGACTTGTTCCTGATCTTAGAGGAAATTCTTTCAGTTTTTCACCATTGAGAATGATGTTTGCTGTCGGTTTGTCGTATATGACCTTTATTATGTTGAGGTAGGTTTCGTCTGTGCCCACTTTCTGGAGAGTTTTTATCATAAATGGATCTTGAATTTTGTCAAAGGTTTTTTCTGCATCTATTGAGTTGATCGTATGGTTTTTATTCTTCAATTTGTTAATATTGTGTATCACATTGATTGATTTGTGTATATTGAAGAATCCTTGCATTCCTGGGATAAATCCCACTTGATCATGGTGTATGATCCTTTTAACGTGTTGTTGGATTCAGTTTGCTAGTATTTTGTTGAGGATTTTTATATCTATATTCATCAGTGATACTGGTCTGTAATTTTCTTTCTTTCTTTTTTTTTTTTTTTTGCGGTATGCAGGCCTCTCACTGTTGTGGCCTCTCCCGTTCTGGAGCACGGGCTCCGGACGCGCAGGCTCAGTGGCCATGGCTCACGGGCTCAGCCGCTCTGCGGCATGTGGGATTCTCCCAGACCGGGCACGAACCCACGTCCCCTGCATCGGCAGGCGGACTCTCAACCACTGCGCCACCAGGGAAGCCCTAATTTTCTTTTTTTGTAGTATCTTTGTCTAGTTTTGGTATCAGGGTGATGGTGGCCTCATAGAATGAGTTTGGGAGTGTTCCTTCCTCTGCAATTTTTTGGAAGAGTTTGAGAAGGATGGGTGTTATCTCTTCTCTAAATGTTTGATAGAATTCACCTGTGAAGTCATCTGGTCCTGCACTTTTGTTTGTTGAAAGATTTTTAATCACAGTTTCAGTTTCATTACTTGTGATTGGTCTGTTCATATTTTCTATTTCTTCCTGGTTCAGTCTTAGAAGGTTATACCTTTCTAAGAATTCGTCCATTTCTTCCAGGTTGTCCATTTTATTGGCATAGAGTTGCTTGTAGTAGTCTCTTAGGATGCTTTGTATTTCTGCAGTGTCTGTTGTAACTTCTCCTTTTTCATTTGTAATTTTATTGATTTGAGTCCTCTCCCTCTTTTTCTTGATGAGTCTGGCTAATGATTTATCAACCTTGTTTATCTTCTCAAAGAACCAGCTTTTAGTTTTATTGATCTTTGCTATTGTTTTCTTTGTTTCTATTTCATTTATTTATGCTCTGATCTTTATGATTTCTTTCGTTCTGCTCACTTTGGGTTTTGTTTGTTCTTCTTTCTCTAGTTCCTTTAGGTGTAAGGTTAGATTGTTATTTGAGATTTTTCTTGTTTCTTGAGGTAGGCTTGTATAGCTATAAACTTCCCTCTTAGAACTGCTTTTGCTGCATCCCATATGTTTTGGATCATCGTTTTTTCATTGTCATTTGTCTCTAGGTATTTTTTGATTTCCTCTTTGATTTTTTCAGTGATCTCTTGGTTATTTAGTAACGTATTGTTTAGCCTCCATGTGTTTGTGTTTTTTACGTTTTTTTCCCTGTAATTCATTTCCAATCTCATAGCGTTGTGGTCAGAAAAGATGCTTGATATGATTTCAATTTTCTTAAATTTTCTGAGGCTTAATTTGTGACCCAAGATGTGATCTATTCTGGAGAATGTTCCATGTACACTTGAGAAGAAAGTGTAATCTGCTGTTTTTGGATGGAATGTCCTGTAAATATCAATTAAATCTATCTGATCTATTGTGTCATTTAAAGCTTCTGTTTCCTTATTTATTTTCATTTTGGCTGATCTGTCCATTGGTGTAAGTGAGGTGTTAAATTCCCCCACTATTATTTTGTTACTGTTGATTTCCTCTTTTATAGCTGTTAGCAGTTGCCTTATGGATTGAGGTGCTCCTATGTTGGGTGCATATGTATTTATAATTGTTATATCTTCTTCTTGGATTGATCCCTTGATCATTATGTAGTGTCCTTCCTTGTCTCTTGTAACATTCTTTATTTTAAAGTCTGTTTTATCTGATATGAGTATTGCTACTCCAGCTTTCTTTTGATTTCCATTTGCATGGAATATCTTTTTCCATCTCCTCAGTTTCAGTCTGTATGTGTCCCTAGGTCTGAAGTGGGTCTCTTGTATACCGCATATATACGGGTCTTGTTTTTGTATCCATTCAGCAAGCCTGTGTCTTTTGGTTGGAGCATTTAATCCATTCACGTCTAAGGTAATTATTGATATGTATGTTTCTATGACCATTTTCTTAATTGTTTTGTTTTCGTAGGTCCTTTTCTTCTCTTGTGTTTCCCACTTAGAGAAGTTTCTTTAGCATTTGTTGTAGAACTGGTTTGGTGGTGCTGAATTCTCTTAGCTTTTGCTTGTCTGTAAAGCTTTTGATTTCTCCATCGAATCTGAATGAGATCCTTGCTGGGTAGAGTGATCTTGGTTGTAGGTTCTTCCCTTTCATCACATTAAGTATATCATGCCACTCCCTTCTGGCTTGTAGAGTTTCTGCTGAGAAATCAGCTGTTAACCTTATGGGAGTTCCCTTGTATGTTATTTGTTGTTTTTCCCTTGCTGCTTTCAATAATTTTCCTTTGTCTTTAACTTTTGCCAGTTTGATTACTATGTGTCTTGCCATGTTTCTCCTTCAGTTTATACTGTATGGAACTTGCTGCACTTCCTGGACTTGGGTGACTATTTCCTTTCCCATGTTAGGGAGGTTTTTGACTATAATCTCTTCAAGTATTTTCTTGGGTCCTTTCTCTTCTCCTTCTGGGACCCCTATAATGTGAATGTTGTTGTGTTTAATGTTGTCCCAGAGGTCTCTTAGGCTGTCTTCATTTCTTTTCATTCTTTTTTCTTTATTCTGTTCCACAGCAGTGAATTCCACCATTCTGTCTTCCAGGTCACTTATCCGTTCTTCTGCCTCAGTTATTCTGCTATTGATTCCTTCTAGTGTAGTTTTCATTTTACTTATTGTTCATCTCTGTTTGTCTGTTCTTTAATTCTTCTAGGTCTTTGTTAAACATTTCTTGCATCTTCTCAATCTTTGCCTCCATTCTTTTTCCAAGGTCCTGGATCATCTTCACTATCATTATTCTGAATTCTTTTTCTGGAAGGTTTTCTATCTCCACTTCATTTAGTTGTTTTTCTGGGGTTTTATCTTCATCCTTCATCTGGTACATAGCCCTCTGCCTTTTCATCTTGTCTATCTGTGAATGTCGCCTCCTGTACATGCTTATGAGGTTCTTTAGCCTATTCCATTTGTCTCATTTTAGGTCCTCTAACATCGTTTGTTTGTCTGTTGCTGGCTTTCTCTCCATTTACAAATGGCTCATTTTCCATGCTCAGTGGAATTGCACTGCATTAAGCACTGCTTCTCTGCTGATAGACTTCTGTCTTCTAGGCTTTTATAGTGAGCCTGCTTAGCCATGTAATAGTAGGTTAATTCCCTCTGGACCAGAGCCAAATGGGTGTTTCTGAGACACAGAGAGTGGGATGTGGAGCTCCTTGGAGTTCGCTGGCTTGGTGGGAATTTGACAATTTATGAAACCTGTTTCTATCTGCTGGTCTCCCAAAGAATGGGCAGACTTTCTTCTTTCACTATTTCTCTAATAATTAGTGATGTTGAGAATCTTTTCACGTGCCTGTTGGCCATATGTATGTCTTCTTGGGGGACAGTCTGAATTCTTGCTGAAAGTCTTTTACATTTCCTGGGTCCACGTTCCTTCCTTCCTTCCTTCCTTCCTTCCTGCCTTCCTTCCTTCCTTCCTTCCTTCTCCCTCCCTCCCTCCCTCCCTCCTTCCCTCCCTCCCTTTCTTTCTTTCCCTGTGTTGGGTTTTCATTGATGTGCACGGGGTTTCTCTAGTTGCATCATTGCAGTGTGTGGGCTTCTCGTTGTGGTGGCTTCTCTTGTTGTGGAGCATGGGTTCTAGGCACGTGGGCTCAGTAGTTGTGGCACACAGGCTTAGTTGCTTCTGTGGCATGTGGCATCTTCCCGAACCGGGGGTCAAACCCGTGTCCCCTGCATTGGCAGCCAGATTCTTAACCACTGTGCCACCAGGGGAGTCCCCACGTTACATTCTTAACAATGTCTAACCTTATTTAATTCTGCTTAATTTATCCACCTCTTTTATATTGTCTCTGTGCATTTGAGACCCAAGTTTCAGTTCTTTGGCCATCATTTAGGAACCGTATGACCTTGGGTAAAGCATTTAACTTCCTTATACCTCTATTAGTTAATCTGTGAAATGGATGTATTAATATTGTTCCTGCAGAAAGGCATGGGACTAGCCCCAGATAATGGCTTTGAGTTTCCTTCCAACTTCAGAATATATGATATTGATTCTGTTTCTCTGTTATAGTCATCATTGCTTGTTAAGGACTTTAATTTTAGGGTAATAGCACACTAAATTGGAATTGTTTTATTGAGAATAGTAATCTACTCGATTCTCTGTTCTCAGGAACTGCTTAGATTCAACTCTAGTTCATGAAACATTTAATTTTAGCACCCACTGTGGTGGAAACAGAAAGATAATTCAGTCAAGGTCCCTACCCTGAAGGAACTCACATTCTAGGAAGGGAATGGGAGTGATTAATTAATTCTCTGAGGGGGTTATGAAGGAGCTAGTACAGGGAAAATAATTTAATCTGAACCTTAAAGAATACATAGGGATTTTCCCATTAGACATGAGTAATTAGGTGATTTCAGGCAGAGGGAACAGCATCTGCAAAGGTACAGAGAACTAAAAAATCATGACATGTTTAAGGAACAAGAAGTCCTCTGTATTCCTTGAGCATAAGGTGTGGGTGTATGTATGTGAGTGTATGTGGGGGGAGAAGAACAATGGGGAATAGATTGGTGAAATAGGATTTAAATCATGAAGGGCATAAATGAATAACAGAGACATTTTGTTAATTTATATGCTAATGATGAGGAATGGATGAGCAAGGGCATCAGGAGGTCTGATGTGATTAACCTGATTTGATTCTTCAGTCCTCAGCAGCCAGACCTGAACACAGGCAGGCATAGCAGTAGAGTTAAAATTTAAGTGCAAATGACTATGTTAAAAAAGAAGTCTTTACCTTTAAAAAATACATACTGAAGTATTTTTGTATGAAATGATGTGATTTGCTTTGAGATAAATCAGATTTATCTCAGAGGTGGAAGTGTGTGGGTGTGAGATTGCGATTTGTAATAAACATATATTTGGTCCTGTCCCATTTCTGGCACAGAGCTCCTAAAACCCTTGGAATTTCCTGTGATGAGAGGGATAAAGATGTGTCTTATGTTAATGAGGTGACTTTTGGACCCACCTAAGGATGGGGGCTGTTTGCCATGAGAGCCAAGCATGTGATGAGAGCGTTGGAACTTTTGGTCCCACTGCCCTGACCTCTGGGGAGGGAAGAGAGGCTGGAGGCTGAGCTTAGTCATCAATGACCAATGATTCAATCAATTATGCCCTTGTAATGAGTCCTCCACAAAACCCGGAAAGGACGGGGTTCGAAGAACTTCGAGGTTGGTGAACACATGGAAATTTGGGGAGAACAGCATGCCTGGAGAGGGCATGGAAGCTCCATGCCCCTTTCCACATACCTTGCCCTGTACATTTCTTTCATCTGCTGTTCCTGAGTTATATCCTTTTAGAATAAATCTAGTAAAGTTCTGTGAGTCACTCTAACAAATTAATCAAACCCAAGGAGGGGGTTGTTGGAACCTCCAGTCTATAGCCGGTCAGTCAGAAGCACAGGTGATAATCTGGACTTGTGGACTTGTGACTGGCATCTGAAATGTGTGTGTGTGTGTGTGTGTGTGTGTGTGTGCGCGCGTGTGTGTGTGCGTGTGTGTGTATGTGTGTTGGGGGTGGAGTGGGGTCAGTCTTGTGGGACTGAACCCTTAACCTGTGGAATCTGATGCTTTTCCTATGGGTAGATAGTGTCGGAATTGAGTGGAAATGTAGGATACCCTGCTGGTGTCCGAGAATTGCTTGGTAGTGTGGGAGCCCTACCCCCCCAATGTTGGAATTGGGGTGCAGAACCTTTTATAGTGGGGTGGATGAAGCAAGATTTGCTATGATTGTTGAAGCAGGATGATAAATACATGGAGTTCATGTATTTGTACTTTCTATTTTTGTATGCATTTGAAATTTGCCACAATAAAAAGTTAAAAAAATGGTTAGTTATGGGTATGTAATTCAAAATGTTATCATTTATTCATTCATTCAACCTTCAGAATTAATTGAGCATCTACTCAAAAGAGGTTCAAAACAATAGGTGTTTTGGAAAATTTTGGATCTTAGTATAAAGAGCTTGCAATCCAAGAGTAGAGGTGCTATGCACATAACTCAATTTAAGGTAAGTTGGAACATTATGAATTCCATATCTGAAAAAAACAGATCTACATGAAGTACTGTGGAAGTTCTGGGGAGAGATTTTTTTCCAGCTCAGGGGAATCAGGGAAGACTTGATAGTGAAGATGGCATTTGAGCTTTATTCATTCACATAATTCAACAGATATTACTGAGTCCTACTGTATGCCGAATACTGTTCTCAGTCTTAAGGATCCAGCAGTGAACAAAGCTGATAAAGATCCTACGCTTGTGAAATTTACATCCTAATGGGAACAGATAGACAACACCTAACAAACATAAGTTTTATCGTGTGTTAGAAGATGAGAGATGTTACAGAAAAAAGAAGTAGGGCATCGTGAGGGAGGTTAGTAATGTTGGGGGTAAGGTTAGGGAGGGGGGGTTACAATGGTAAACAGGGTGGTCAGGTTGACATTTGGGCAAACTCTTGCCAAGGGAATTGGCCAAGTGGATATTCGCGTGAAGAGCCTTCCCTCCGAGGGCACAGCTGGAGCAAAGGCCCTAAGTGGGGAGTCTGCCTGGTGTATTTGCAGAGCAGCAAGAGGACCAGCGAGGCTGGAGCAGAGTGAACAAGGGGGAGAGGAGTTGAAAATGAGGTCAGAGAAGTAATGGGGAGGGCATGGTGGTGGTGGTGCCAGAGTTGGGGGGCAGACCTTCTAGGGAATCATAAGAACTTTGGTTTTTACTTTTAGTAAAATGAGGAGCCAGTGAAGGATTTTGAGCCAGAAGTGTAGCATGATTTGCTTATAGCTTACAGTGATTCCCTGACTGTTATGTCGAGAGCAAATACTGGGGTGGGGACCTTTTAGGAGGCTTTTGGTATAATCTTGCCAAGAAACATTGGTGACTCAAGCTAGAATGATAGCAGTGGATGTGGTGAGAAGTGGTCATAGTTTAGTTAGAGCTTAAAGGCAGAGCCAACATCATTTCCTGAAAGATTGGATGTGGGATTTGAGAGAAAGAGAAATGTCAAGGGTGACTAAAGAATGGAATTGCCCTCAAGGGAGAGAAGGAAGCTGCAAGAATGACAGTTTTCTGGGGGGAGGGAAGAGCGGCAGTTCAGTTTTGGACATGTTAAGTTTGGGATGTTTACCAAACATCTGAGTGGAAGTCAGGTAGGTAGTTGGAGTTTAGAGTTTGGGAGAGAAAACTGAGCTGCAGGTGTACATTTGGGGGTTACTGTCATAGAGACAGCATTTAAAGCCATGAGCCTGGATGAATTAATTCATCTAGGGAGTGAGTATAGGTAGAGAAGACCAGGGACGGACCATGGGCCATTTCAACATTAAGAGAACGGAAGAGAACCAACCAGCAAAGGAGCTTTTAGCCTCAAAGAGCCGATGATCTGTGAACCTGGGAAGTCAGTCCTCTAAGTTGAGGGATGAGCTTGAACAAGAGTGTGATGCTGGGGGAAAAAGCAGATTGTTGATAACCAGGAGCAGATGTGTTTAGTATTCATGTTTTTTAAGAATAGTTTTCTGTTAAATGGAGGCTTATTCACATTTAGGTTGATAATGTTAGTGCAGAGTTTAAGATTCCATTATCTAACTGGATTCATTAATTTACCCTCCCTTGCCTATTTTTATTGGGTCTCTAATGAAACTCACATTTCCTGTTTGGAGTACTCTCTTGTAAGGGGTCAAACAAGGATCAACAATTTTTTTTTGGTAAAGGGCCAGATAGTAAATATCTCAGGCTTTGCAGGCTGTACAGTCTCTGATGCAGCTACTCAACTTGTCTGTTGTAGTGGGGAAGCTGCTACAGGCACATAAACGATGAACATGGCTGTGTTCCAATAACACTTGATTTTGGACACTGAATTTTATGTAATTTTCATGTTTCACAAAATATTATTCTTCTATTTTTTCCCACTACTTAAAAGGTAAAAAAGTCATTCTTTGTAGGCTGTACAAAGATAAGTGGCAGGCTGGATTTGGCCTACTGGCTGTAGTTTGCTGACCTCAGGCTTAAAAGATTTTTTTTTCCAGGTCCACTTTGAACCAGATCATTCTGCCAAATGCATTGTTTTTCTTTTTTTTTTTTTTTTTTTTGGATTTATTTATTTATTTGTGGCTGTGTTGGGTCTTCGTTGCTGTGCGTGGGCTTTCTCTAGTTGTGGTGAGCAGGGGCTACTCTTTGTTGCAGTGCGTGGGCTTCTTGTTGTCGTGGCTTCTCTTGTTGCAGAGCATGGGCTCTAGGAGTGCGGGCTTCAGTAGTTGTGGCACATGGGCTCAGTAGTTGTGGCTTGCGGGCTCTAGAGCTCAGGCTCAGTAGTTGTGGCACATGGGCTTAGTTGCTCTGCGGCATGTGGGATCTTCCCAGGCCAGGGCTCGAACCCATGTCCCTTGCATTGACAGGCAGATTCTTAACCACTGTGCCACAGGGAAGCCCCAAATGCACTGGTTTGAAATCAGTTACAAAGTGGGTTAGCCAGACTCTTTTGAGTCTGTTTTCAGCCACTGTTTATGCTGATTTGCATTGTCCGTGTGGCGTTGTACATGACATATTAGTCTCTTTGATGGGTGAGTGGTCTGGGTGACCTCTAGGATCTAGTTCACGTCCATGATTCTAGTCCAGTGATTTTCTTAAAAAAAAAAAAAAAGAGAAAGAAAGAAATACTCAAAATTCTTTTGAAACTCTCCTCCATAGCTTCGGCAGCACTGTGGTCTCCCAGAATTTCTTCCCGTGACCTTTCCCTCTCATTTTCCTTCTCAGGCTCCTGACTTGAATGTCCCGTTCCTGCGCTCTGTCCTCAGGCCTCTTCTTTCTCCCTTTTTCCACTCTCCGTGGTGACTTCCATCAGGCTATGACTTCAGTTACCACCTCTGCACCAGAGACTAACACGTGTGTATGTAGCTCTGACTTCTCTTCTGAGGTGGAAAGCAAGGTTTCCCATTAGCTAGAAGTTAAAATCCAAACTCCTGAGCCCAGCCCACACTAACTCTCCGTGCACTGCCTGGCAACTGGACTGGGCTGTTGGGCAGCTTCCAGCACGTCATCCATCCTTCTAATGCATCGCCTTTGCCCTTGCTCTTCCCTCAGCCAACATTACCCTCTCTCCTTGCTGCCGTCTCCCTCCCTGCTAATTCCCAGCACACCCCAAATTGATACCCTGCCCTTTGAGAACCCACTCAGAGGGCCACTTACTCTGCAAGATTCAGCTTAATGCCTGTACTTCTTGGAAGCCCTGTTTCATAGACAAGGTTCAACGTTTCCTCTGTGTGCTCATGGTACCTTACGCACATTTCCATTGTAGCCCTTGCCTTTATTGCTCTGTTAGGTCAAAAGTCCTTGAATATTGGTTGAACATCAAATATATTTATAAGTTGGTACCTTCACTAGACAATGCTTGGGAGCAGAGTTTGGGTCCCGCTAATCTTTGTAACCTCAGATCCTGACATTTAGAAGATACTTAATTTGTGTTAAAAAAAAAAAAAGAATGATTCCATGAGGACATGCTTATATGGGCTACACTGACTTTGATACAAATTAAAATATATTGACAGTCGTAGGCAAAATTAGACCTTTTTATGACTATATTTTATGTCTTTAACTACATTTATCTTTTTCTGTTGTAGGAGGAAAATTCTTCCCAGGATGGTCTCCCATTCAGAGTTGAGGAAACTTTTCTGTTCAGCTGATGCAGTGTGCTTTGATGTTGACAGCACAGTCATCAGAGAAGAAGGAATTGATGAGCTGGCCAAATTCTGTGGAGTTGAGGATGCTGTGTCAGAAATGTAGGAGCAGTATTTACTCACCTTATGAAATGATAAAGAATTGCAAAGGAAGAGTGACTTTTGGATGACATGCAGGACCAGAGCCCAGAGCCTGATCTTAGTCCCTGCCTATGAAACATGGGCACTAGGCTTTTTCTTCCATCACTGAGAGCTGACTTTGGTAGTGTACATCATCCAACCATCCCTTTATACAAATATTTATGGCAAAAAAAATATATGGTTGCCTCTGACAAACAAGTATGGATGACATACTCTTAGCTTGGTCAGGGGAATGATGACGATAAGTAACCAAAGAAGATGACCTGGGGGGTCTCCAGGGGTCCAGTGCTGTGTGGCCTTAGTGGTTTGTTAGAAAGCTAGTTACAGTTCAGAGTCTCTCCATGGATGCCTGGGTGAGAGTCCCTCCCTCCCTCCTGCCCTCCCTGTGTCACCTGCAGTCACTAGGTCATGGACCATTTCATGTTCAGCTTCCTTTGATGCAAGAGTACAGGGCCTTTGGTTTCTTTCTTGGTTTACAAACACTCACAGCTTCCAAGGCAGGTACCTGTGGATAGTATATGTGGTTTTCTTAGCTCACTGGGTGGTGTATTTGTGGATGCAAAGGATAAAGGATTCTCTTTACTGATGTCTTTTGTGCCTTGGTCTCATTTGCTCTGCAAAATAGACTTAGGCTATTTTGGCTTCAAAATATTAATGCGATTCTCAAGCAAACCTTCAGTGGTTTATCCCAGGCCTCACTCACTCCCATGGCCATGCACCACGTCTGTTGTATGGTGGGGCACCTTCCTCGTGCGTGGACCTTGTGAGGAGCGGGGGAGGGTAGGCATGTAAACTTCGAAGACAGCACTTAGCTGGCCTGATTTTTGGGTCTTCCTCCTAGGACACGGCGAGCCATGGGCGGGGCAATGCCTTTCAAGGCTGCCCTCACAGAGCGCTTAGCTCTGATCCAGCCCTCCAGGGAACAGGTGCAAAGGCTTATAGCAGAGCACCCACCTCACCTGACCCCCGGCATAAGGTAAGGGGCTCCCTGGTCTGGGTACACTATCTCCCTATCAGCACCTGCATTTGGGGGCGTGTCCTCCTGAGGGTATCTCACCGTTACTTTAGAGCTCCCTTCTTTGTGGTTCCTTCGGTACTTGTATATGGTCTTGTCTTCTAGTTGGTCTTGCCCACGTCTGCCCTCCCTCTCTCCCCACGGAGAGCCTAAGCCTCCTCTTCTTCTTGTGTTTCTGGGTCCATGGGCAGAATAGAGTTGTGGAATGGTTTCCTAAAGCAGTTAATCCCCACCCACTAATTTCTAAGTGCTTTTAGAAAAACATATATAAAACATTAATTCATTAGGCGGTATACCTTGTCTGATGTACCTTGGGCAAATGCATTTGGAGAAAAAATATATTTGAGTTTCCTTTTCATGTTTTCTCTTTTATATTAATCAGCATTTGGTATTTTATATGTTTTTTGTTTTTATTTTTTCAGGGAGCTAGTAAGTCGCCTACAAGAGCGAAATGTTCAGGTTTTTCTAATATCTGGAGGCTTTAGGAGCATTGTGGAGCATGTTGCTTCAAAGCTCAACATCCCATCAACCAACGTATTTGCCAACAGGCTGAAATTCTACTTTAATGGTAAGTCTTTAATAGTAACATTTTCTCCTTCTTCTCAGTTTTAGTATTCAACATCCTAGGTAATGTCTGTTGGAATGCAACTCAAGCAAGGTGGCATCAGAGTTAAATGTTGAGGTAAAGGATTCTCTTTACTGATGTCTTTTGCACCTTGGTATCGTTTGCCCTGCAAAATAGACTTAGGTCATCATCTCTCCTACCTTCAGTATCGATATAATCATCTATCTGTATATAAATGTCTGTACTGAGTAAAATGTTAGTTCTTATGTAACCCTCGTGACTTATTTTGTTATGCATCATATTTCAGTTCTATGAAAGCTCTCATGTATCTGAATCAGTTTAGACTCAGGAAGGAGAGTTAATTTGTGAGCAAGTCGCTGCACTTTAGCTGCCTTTGGAGGCACCTCCTGGCCCCTCTCTGGACCATCACAGAGCCACAGTTGTAGTTTTCTGTCATCTCAAGATGTCTCCAGTTATGTCAAGGGGTGGCTGACATTCTTAACACCAAATAATATTAATTAAAAATAAATTAAATGTGTTAATAGAACACTTTTTAAGGGTCTGTAGATAGAAATCATTAAAAAAAAAGAAGTAGAGAATAAGTGTGGTAATTACTGTAAGAATGGAAATAATCCATCAAATATAAATTGGAATCTCCTCTTAGATGAAATTGTATATCAACATGTTTTAAATTAATATATTACTATTTCATGGTGTTCTGCCACCTCAACAAGTTTTGAGAATTATGACACTGGAAGCTTAGAGGATAAAATTAATTTACCCCAAGATGTTTATCATCTAAAGGAGTAACCTTGACAAGAGGTGTTTGTAATTTAAAAGCAAAGCTTGTTCATCTGAGGAATAAGTGTGAAAGTCCAGCCTGTGTCACTTTACTAAAGGCTGTTTTTAGCTTTGTGAGCGACATGAAGGTGAGGCTATCATCTATGCAAAAGGCTGGCCCTACTGATAAAATCCTGTGGATCTTTAACTGTTTTAATGGCTCTTTTAAGGTGAATATGCAGGTTTTGATGAGATGCAGCCAACAGCCGAATCTGGTGGGAAAGGAAAAGTTATTAAACTTTTAAAGGAAAAATTTCATTTTAAGAAAGTAGTCATGATTGGAGATGGAGCCACAGACATGGAAGCCTGTCCTCCTGCTGTATGTATTAAGTGTACTAATTTTTTTGCGTTTGTACTTTTACTATTGACAGCTGACTTAGAACTCAGTACAATTTGTGAGAGTTAAACAAAAACCTGTATCAGCCTAAAATAAAAAAACAAAATAAATAAAACAAATTCAATCTCAATATATTAATTGACTTTTTGCAAACCCAAGGAGGGTTGCAAATAAGGAACTTAAAAACCTTTTAAAACTTTCAAAGACCCCTGTCCCTGCAGGATGGCTGCCACCTCTTAGCCCGAGTATGTGCTCAACAAGGTTTGGCTTCATTTCCACAAATAATACAGCTCTTATTACTATAACCGAAATTGTAATGTTTTATATTTGATAAACTATTTCCTCATACGTTATGAGGAATCCTTGTAACAGCCCTGTGAGGTAAAAGCATTATCTTCTCCTTTTTACTGATCAGGGAACTGAGGCTCAGGGAGGTTTGATACCACGCCCATATTAAGGCATTTTATTCCTCTGAATTAACATTGTTTTCTGAGACTAGCAGGAAACAAGTGCTATATAGCCAATATCTTAAGTTAAGCCAATATCTTAACTTATCACATGTCCCTTTCACGTAGGAATTTGACTATATTGTCTTGTTCTAACTTAAGAAAAACTGAACCAAAAATATAGTGGTGAACGTTTTACTACCTAGTTTCCTGAGCTCTAAAAATAGTATCTTTCTCTGTCAATGATTAAGCATTCATGGTTAAAGAATCTTTTGGGATCCTTCTAACACTACTTGAGTCAGTTCAAGATAACACATTCTTAGATGATTTATAGCCAATGTTGGGGTCGACTAAGTAGTGAACGCCGGGCTAGTTGAATAGCAAGGCATAAAATGCAGGGTTCCCTCAGGGGGCCCCCGATCCCGGTGTCCAGAAAGAGCAAAATTACAAATTCCAGATGACCCTACCAGTCAGAAAATGATACAGCCTGACTGAACCAAGAGAAAGTGGTGTGCATGCAGGTGTGTATCCCTGGAAGGTGGTCAGAGGAATCTGTGCCCTAAAGGACGGTTAGCAGCCTCCATGTGGAGACCTGGCAGGACTTGGTGGGGTGTGTGTGGAATTTCTAGAGGGAGGGGAAGCAGCAGAGCACAGTAAGGATGTACTAGCATGGTCCTAGGCACGAGTGAGCTTTCTCTTCAGCAAGAGAAGAAGACCCCACATACCAGGCACTCTGGTGTTACCTTTGGGTCCTGGGAAGCCCTGGAAGGCTTCTGAACCAAGAAGGAACAAGTCAGTGTGTTAGGACAGCTGAGCTGGTGCTGGCATGCAGAAAGGGCTGCAGCAGAGGCAGGGAGCTCAGTTAGGAGGAGGCTAAATTTAACTAGAAGGGAAGCATCTAGTTATTCCCTGCCCCCGGCCCTGCCGCCCACCCTTGTATGGTATGAAAATAAAAATGAAGACAAAGGTCAAGTAAGAGAATTTTGTACTTCTAAATTAGTGTATATTGTGTCTGTAGCCTGGCAGAAAAAGAGAAAACACCATTTAAAAAGATCATTGACTAAAAGAAGGTATCACTGAGCAGAAATTAATGAAACAATGTAACTTTAAATGATTCTACCAGTGAAAAGTGGAGTGCTGCTAACACACTCTGGGGTTGTCATCTCCTTCAGCCCAGAATAACATGCCCTCCTGGGAGGGAGGTCCCTCAGTTTCACCCACGATGCCAGCTGGGAAATACCTGCTCTGGTCCTGATTCCAGGCCTCGGGCATTTCCACGGCACCACAGGCTTCTCTTTGATCTTCTTTCTCTGAAATTGTCTGGCCTGGAGGTGATTGCCACCTAGTTTAGAACTCAGATGTTTACCACCTGGTGTGGTTTTAGTTTTGTAAGCAATTGTCTTGGTTTTAAGAGGGCTTCAGTTCTCCTGAAGCCCACAATGTCCAGCTGAATGCATCTGCAGCAGTGGTGGTCAGACTCATTCATTCTCAGGGCAGGGTGAGGGGAGGCTCCCGGGGAGCTGGGGAGGGAGGTGCCCCAGGTGAGGCTGGGCTCACCTCTTTGCACAGAGTTTATTCTTTTAAACAACACTTACTGCCCTAGGCTGCTGCTGTATCTTTGTCTCTCTCTTTTAAACTATTTCCCTTTTGTTCTCTTCTTAGGATGTTTTCATTGGATTTGGAGGAAATGTGATCAGGCAACAAGTAAAGGACAACTCGGAATGGTACATCACTGATTTTGTAGAGCTTTTGGGAGAACTGGAAGAATAAGATCAGTTTTTATACAGTTCATAACAACTTCAGGTTAATTTTTAAACGTTATACAGTTTGATACTGTTTGCTTCCAATTGCATATTAGGACTTAATATATAAATTTAGTACTGATTATCTGTACTTCCAAGTAAACTATAGTTAGGGCTCATAGAACATTGTGGTTCTTTTTTTTTTTTTTTTAACTGTAGCTCCGGTATTATTATGACCATTTAATTACCTGGAGAGTTTTATAATTTGAATTCTTTATGTATTTTCCTAGCTATATTTTATTTGAAGGCTTTTGAAGGTGGATAGTAAATTAAACACCTTCATTATTGGAAATATGGATTAGGCAGCTTTAAGTGAAATTGGTTTTCCCTTTATATATAAATAAAAGTTTATCCACGTATCAGAACAGATTTGTAGAATTTTTTTTTTTTTTCCTTTGGAGCCACACCACGCAGCTTGTGGGATCTTAGTTCCCCGACCAGGGATTGAACTCAGGTACTCAGCAGTGAAAGCACTGAGTCCTAACCCACTGGACCGCCAGAAAATTCCCGATTTGTAGAATTTTAAATTTTGCCTATCATGTATTTCAGTATCCAGTAATTCAAGTATTTAAGTGTTTGAGTAGAAACGACCTCCGGGCAAGGAACCAAGGAGTCGAGACCCTCCTGAGCACAGGGCAGAGCGCTTGTCACAGTGAATCCACCACTCAGCCCCCGCCACTGAGGGAAACGCTGGGCCAGAGGGATGGAAGTACTTTTACTACCTCTTGGTATTTGTCATATAGGGAACGTTGCAGAGATTTTTTTAGAAAGATAACCATGGCGCCTGAAACAAAAGTACGGACCTTAAAAAATGGATATTTGATAATCACATGAACTAGGAGAACTGAAAACAAGTTTTACTCATCCCAAATGAAGATCAGTGTTTGCCCTTAAATGGATTAAAAATAACTCCTCAGAACATATATGAACAATTTCTTTCTTACAGAGGGCTTGGGAGGACCTGAAAGCCCAGGTTCATGTTTATTCTGAGTAGCGCCTTGAAAGGGACATTTCAGAACATGCTTTGAAAGTAGGAGACTATATTCTCTCCCTGGTGGGAAGCCGGGGGGAAGACAGAGACACAGGTTTAGGGAGAGGCAGGCCATGAGTGGATACTATTGGATAATTAAGTAAAGTAGAAAAGGCCGGAAGGGTTTAACATTGGGAGTTGTTTGAAAAATTTATAATTTAACCAAATAATCAAATTTGGCCAAATTGTCAGATAATTATTTAGCCAAATAATCAAATCAGATGAATCAAGCTTCCTTCCAGATCAAAGTTTCTGTAGGAGAGCCGTGAAATGAGTTTGGCAACCTTTAACCGAGGCCCCAGACAGCAAGGCAGTTGTTTCATAACTGTGAGTGCTCGCTGGCAGCTCTCTTGGAAGCTGTTTTGCGGTGTTGGCACTCTCAGAGGTGCAAGGGGGCAGGGCCAGGCATGCCAGGCCTGTGAAGGGTGCTTCAGACTGTTTCAGCCTCTGCTACCACCCTGTGTGCATAAGCTGGAGCAAGCCGGGTGGGCAGGTTAACTTCTATGAGCTTGTCTCCTGTCTGTTAAAAATAGGGCAGTGATATCTGACCTCAGGGCTATGAGAATCACATGAGGAACATGTGAAAACACCTTGGAAAATGTGAAAATAGGCAGTGTGACTTGTGGTCAGATCACTCCCCAAGTTTTCTGAACCTGATCATAAAGATTCTGAGGGTCGTAGAGGCAAAAGCCACCATGCTATGCCGTCCGTTCTAACTGCCGGGCCTTCAGAGCCTGCCCTCCACTGGGCAGCAGCCTGAACAGGGCGGGTGCGTGCTGAATTTGGCTCAGAGGAGTCTGATCTGCTGAGGAATCATGATACCCACAGAGAACCTTTTATACCGATTATACAGCCCCTCCTCTGGCCCCCAGGCTGCCCAGCTTCACAAGCTGCACAGAAGCAGCAGGCACAGTCCCTTCTTTGTTGTGGCAGCGGGGCGAGCTTGAAATGTCCCAAGAACTGTGCTAACCTCTTGCATGCTTTTCTAATTCTGGGCTCACTGGAAACAGCGACCGAAAGGCTCTCCCAGGAGTTATGTATATGGTGACACCAGGACAGGATTCAGAAACCAGTGGCAGTGTTATGTGGCTTCCTATCCTTGTGACACCCACCATTTTTCATTCTGATTATGAGCATTGGGTTATGTAAAAAGAAAAAAATTGAGAATTGGGTTCTCGCTCTCTCTTCCAGTGGAGACAAGTGTTTCTCCATGACATCTAGGGAGGCCCACCTGGCTGCCATTCCCAAGAGCAGGGGACAGCATTCTAGACCTGGGGCAGGAGTGTAGCAAGAGATTCCAGAGATTGAAGTAGTCGGCCTCAGTAAGTGATGGCACGGCATGGTGGCTTTTGCCTCTACAACCCTCAGAATCTTTATGATCAGGTTCAGAAAACTTGGGGAGTGATCTGACCATAAGTCACACTGCTTATTTTCACATTTTCCAAGGTGTTTTCACATGGTCCTCATGTGATTCTCATAGCCCTGAGGTCAGATATCACTGCCGTATTTTTAACAGACAGGAAGCAAGCTCAGAGAAGTTAATGACTGCTACAAGGTCACATTCAGAGCTGGAACCCAGGCCAGTGATTTCCACAGCATTCCTGATCTTATGCATTACTAGAGTGTTAACAATTTACTGGGGCTGAGAGAATCCACCCTGAACTGTGATCACAAGTGTTAACATATATTAATACAGTAGATAAAATTTTACTTCCTACGATGGAAGACCTGTTTTGCAAAAAATACAAGTGGTTTCATTTTTTTTAAAATTTATTTATCTATTTATTTTCGGCTGCATTGGGTCTTGGTTGCTGTGCATGGGCTTTCTCTAGTTGCGGTGAGCGGGGGCTACTCTTTGTTGCGGTGCATGGGCTTCTCATTGTGGTGGCTTCTCTTGTTGCGGAGCACAGGCTCTAGGCATGCAGGCTTCAGTAGTTGTGGCACGTGGGCTCAGTAGTTGTGGCTCGCGGGCTCTAGAGCACAGGCTCAGTAGTTGTGGCGCACGGGCTTAGTTGCTCCATGGCACGTGGGATCTTCCCTGACGAAGGCTCGAACCTGTGTTCTCTGCACTGGCAGGCAGATTCTCAACCACTGCACCACCAGGGAAGCCCCAGTGGTTTCATTTTTAACGGTTAACTGAACTCTGGAAAAAGTACTAGTTTTAGTACTAGTTAACAGAGGACTCTTCAGTACTTTGCTTATCACAGTTTCCAACTCTGAGCATATTTCTGTATATGTTTATTGTCTTCCTTTTAAATTGTTTTTATGGAGCTTATCTAGGCAGAATGTATTTCTAAGAATTTCTAGAATATGAAAATAGTAGGAATAAAGGCACGGCAGTATCTGAGAGTCCCATGTATCTTCCAATTAGAACTGACAGTCTCTATAAAGATTTTTTTTTTTTTCTTTTTTGCCAAACAGCATCTGGGATCTTAGTTTCCCCGACCAGGTATCGAACCCACGCCCCCTGCAGTGGAAGCTTGGAGTCTTAACCACTGGACCACCAGGGAATTCCCAGAACTGACAGTCTCTGTACTTTCCTTTTCCCTTCCTTCCCTTTCTCCCTCTCTTCCTTCTGTCGACTCATCAAGCATATTACTGAACATCTACTATGTCTCAGCCAGAAACTGAGAGTATAAATTTAGTAAGAAATTTAAAAGTTTAATGTAGAACTGAAGAAAAGGATATTTCACAGGCAGCTGTGAGAATAAGGGAAAAGAAGCAGATTCTGTCAAGTGCTAGTTGGGAGGAGAGCAAACCGTGGTTCCAAGAGGGCTTTTAAAAAGTAGTAGGGATCAGTTTCCCTGGTGGCGCAGTGGTTGAGAATCCGCCTGCCAATGCAGGGGACACAGGTTCCAGCCCTGGTCCGGGAAGATCCCACATGCCGTGGAGCATCTAAGTCCGTGCGCCACAACTAGTGAGCCTGCGCTCTAGAACCCGCAAGCCACAACTACTGAAGCCTGTGCACCTAGAGCCTGTGCTCCACAACAAGAGAAGCCACCGCAATGAGAAGCCCGCTTACCACAACTAGAGAAAGCCCGTGCACAGCAACGAAGACCCAACACAGCCAAATATAAAGTAAATAAATTTTTTTAAAAAGTAGTAGGGATGATATCACATGAACTATAATTAAAAATTAGTTGGCTTATATAAGTAATAATCACCAGACTTATACCCAATGAATGGAAAGTTGAGTTTGGAAGTTTTGAATATTGCCAGGGAAAATTAATAGTTGGACAAATTAATATAATTTGTTCTATTCTGGGGGTTTAATAAAAGAATTTGACAAATTGGGCAGGAATTGCTAAAATAAAGTGTTAATTTGATAAGTTAGCTTATTAATAGAATGTTCCTGTCAAAAGTCACCAAGTGACCACTGTGTTGCTAAATTAATGATCCGTTGTCAGCCTTCATCCAACCCAGCCTCGCAGTAGCATTTGACGCAAGTGATCTCATCCTTGATGGACTTTCTTCACTTGGCTTTCATGATATCCCACTTCCTTGAGTTTCTTCCTGTTTCCCTGGTGGTGTCTCACTCTCCCTTCCTGGTTCATCCTCACCTTGGTCCTCTTCTCTGTCTACATTCACTTCCCACTGACTTTATTTTTATTTTTTAAAAATTTGTTTGTTTTTATTTTTGGCTGCTTTGGGTCTTTGTTGCTGCACGCGGGCTTTTCTCTAGTTGCAGCGAGCAGGGGCTACTCTTCGTTGCGGTGCGCGGGCTTCCCATTGCAGTGGCTTCTCTTGTTGCAGAGCACAGGCTCTAGGCGTGTGGGCTTCAGTGGTTGTGGCTCGCAGGCTCCAGAGCGCAGGTTCAGTAGTTGTGGCACACGGGCTTAGTTGCTCCGCGGCATGTGGGATCCTCCCGGACCAGAGCATGAACCTGTGTCTCCTGCATTGGCAGGTGGACTCCCAACCACTGTGCCACTAGGGAGGCCCAGCTCCTTCAATTTTAAATCTCAGCTTTTCAGCAAGGCCAACTCTAATCAAATGTATATAATATTACATACTGCCCCTCCCAACCCCCGCCTCAGATTCCTGATCTCCATTACCCATTCTACCTTCTTCCACTACAGCATTTATCAACTTCTACCATACCATGTAACTTACAGGGTTTTTTATTTTAATTGCCAGTCTCCTCTCACTGGACTGTAAGCTTCTCAAGGGTAGGGGTCATGTTTTGTTCATATTATTCCAAGTGCCTGGTGCTTGGCACATAACAGAAGCTCAACGTTTGTTGAGTTGAATGAAGACTAAAGCCCAGTGTGGGGCTTTTTTGCTGCCTTGTGAAACCCAATGACTTAATTAGGACAGAAATTCCTCAGGACTCTAGAGGAGGGTGTATTTTGAAAGAACTATTTTATTTTTTCACTATATGAGCTGATTTTATATTTTATTTTTTAAAATTTATTTATTTTATGTATTTATTTTTGGCTGCATTGGGTCTTTGTTGCTGCGTGCAGGCTTTCTCTAGTTGTGGCGAGTGGGGGCTACTCTTCATTGCAGTGCACGGGCTTCTCATTGCGGTGGCTTCTGTTGCAGAGCACAGGCTCTAGGCACGCGGGCTTCAGTAGTTGTGGCGCAGTGGGCTCAATAGTTGTGGTAAGCGGACTCTAGAGCGCAGCCTCAGTAGTTGTGGCGCACAGACTTAGCTGCTCCGAGGCATGTGGGATCTTCCCAGACCAGGGATCGAACCCGTGTCCCCCTCATTGCCAGGCAGATTCTCACCCGCTGCGCCACCAGGGAAGTCCCGAACTCCGTTTTAGAGTTGGTTTATTGCTCTACGCTTTTCTTTTTTTAAAAAAATATTTAATTTATTTATTTTTATTATTTTTGGCTGCGTCGGGTCTTAGTTGTGGCACGCGGGCTCTCTAGTTGAGGCACGTGACCTTAGTTGCCCTGCAGCATGTGGGATCTTAGTTCCCTGACCAGGGATCGAACCCCTGTCCCCTGCATCGGAAGGTGGATTCTCTACCACTGGACCACCAGGGAAGTCCCCTCTATGCTTTTCTGAACAGAAAGCAAGCCAGAAAGAGAGGAGTGAACTATTTCTATAAGAAAATATCATCATTTCATATTCTGTTTGGCACCTGGACACTCTGGTCCTCACCAGATATTGAATGGCCCATGGACAGGGAGTCAGGTGGATGAGGCAGTTTGGGGAAGCTCTTGAGCCCAGTGTGATGGTTAATTTTATGTGTCAACTTGACTGGCCTAAGGGATGCTCAGATGGTAAAACCTTATTTCTGGGTGTGTCTGTGAGGGTTTTCCTGGAAGAGATTAGCATGTGATTCAATAGACTGGGTAAAGCGCATTACCCTCCCCAATGTGGGTGGACATCACCCCATCTGTCAGGGACATGAATGGAACAAAAAGGTGAAGGAAGGGCAAATTCACTCTCTTTTTGAGGTAGGATGCCCACCTTTTGCTCTGATACTGGAGCTTCTGGTTCTTGGGCCTTTGACCTTGGGCTGGGAGTTAACACCATCAGTTCCCCCTGATTCTCAGGCCTTTGGACTTGGACAGAATCTTACCATTGGGTTTCTTGGTTCTCCAGCTGGCAGACAACAGACTATGGGACTTCTTGGCTTCCAGAATGGCATGAGCCAATTCCTATAATAAATCTCCTCTTAAATATATCTTTTAAAAAAATTTATTGAAGTGTAGTTGATTTACAATGTGTGTTAATTTCTTCTGTACAGCAGAGTGACTCAGTTATACATATATATATTTTTTCATATTCTTTTCATTATGTTTTGTCACAGGATGTTGAATATAGTTCCCTGTGCTACACAATAGGTCCTGGTTGTTTATCCATCCTATATATAATAGTTTGCCTCTGCTAATCCCAAACTCCCAGTCCTTCCTTCATCACACCCCCAAATATATCTATATCTAGATATCCTATTGGTTCTGTTTCTCTGGACCCGAATACACCAGTGTATGATAGAAGATTCCTGACCTCTGCAGGGCTTGTTTCATTTACAAGTCCACGCAATTTTGTAAGTGAAAATTCCCTGTCCCCAGCAATTTTTTTTCAGTTCTGAATAGCTAGATTACCTTTACTAGTAATAGTAATTCTACCATTTTTCTTTAAGTAGTTTAGAAAGCAGTTTCATATAGTTTTCATTCACATGCTGCAAACATGCTCAGAGCATCTAATCAGTAGAGTAGCTGGTGCTAAACTGCAGGTTTTCTGTGCCAGAGCTTGCTATACCCTCTCTCTCCCACTGCTTCCTGTGCCACCATGAAGAGCCAGTTACAGAAATTCAGAGCCGAAGGGACCTTAAAGGCTATTGGATTCAACCTCCCCATTTTATAGGTTAAGGAACTCAACACCCAGGAGGATAAGTACCCCCTCAAGGAGCACAGCCTGTTCTTCCACTGGCAGCCCCAGCCCCCAAACATCAGGCCATCATGCGCTGGTACCCAAACACCCAATCCTCATAACACCTACCAAGTGGCCATAAGGAGCGGCCGATGGGCCTATTTAATATTTTACTCTGTAGACGCACATATGCCCATTGAACTGGGACAAGCTACCTTTCAAGAGTGACAGAGTCATTCTCAGCACCAGTCATTAAAAAAAGATCGCAAACATGCAATATGTGAAAATTAAGAGGATTTTATTGAATTTTATATGTTCTTGGAGAAAACCATTCGCATGTAAAAGCTTGACATTTGGTATGAGATTTTTTATTCACACTTCAACATAAATTCTTTGATCTGGGGGTCAGACATAATTTTTCATTTCAACAGGACTTTCACATGATTACAGTCACAAAATTGGCACACTATATTAAAAAACTAAATCAGAGCTAGACAAAGTATGCAGCTTTATGCCAATTTAAATCTCAACATGCACCACCCTTCATACATGATCTTGGAAAAATCGTCTGTGAGCTTACTAAAATATTAACCAGAGAATGTCTGAGGTCACAGATGATTGTTTACAAAATAAAACCTCTTTTCCTAGTGCTACTCGTTTTGTTATAGAAAAATATTACAAATAAAAATTAGTGCTGTTCAAGGTGTTCATTTCAAAGTCACATATGATACACAGGTTCAAGCCATTTTTTCCTCTCATATAAAGATATCCTGATACACGATGTGGAGACTGAATTACCGATCAACCACTTCCAACTCAGTAATGATACACGTTTATTATGCTGACATTAAAAATGAGTGTGAAGTAAAACATTTGCAGATACTGGGTACACTTATAATTTGTTCCTAGTCTGAGACTCAGAAAAATGCTACAGAAACATGACAAAATTCATATTTCTTCCTGATACAAGAAATTTGTCTAAAAATCTGTAATTATAAAACAGATTTGCTTTTTATAAAGAAATGGCTAACTTTTTTCCATTGTTGGATTCTTATTTGGAGACGATTCCAATTTTAATTTGGGCCCTCTTTTCCTGGAGGGTGGGGAGAGGTGGCCCGGTATTGTAAGGTATATTCGACAAATACAGGGATGTTTCAGAGGACTACAGAGCACTGCTACAATCAGCCAAACTGTAAGTTTACTTTCTTGTGATTTTGTAAATTTTAAAGAAAAGAGGTCTCTTACAAGCTATATACAGCAGTTTACACTTCAGTGTTTCTTTTCACTTCATATACAGTTCAAATTAATTTATGACAAGTACTTGTCACATAAATTTATGTAGGCACATCAAAATTCTGTAGCTTTACTGGAGGGGTGAAGTCTTCTGTGGGATCATGATTCTGGATTCCATTTCCTGAATAAGTGGGACTGAAAACAAAGATCAAGATTACTAGGCTCGTTCTTTTCTAAACAGACTGCAGTAAATATACATTAACAAATAGGTTGCTAAGAATATTCAGAAGACACGCTGCTTAAAATCAGAATAGAGTACTGGAATATTTAGGACTGATCTCAGGGGAAGAAATACACAAGCTAATGACAGATCAGCTGACATCCTATAAGATGATATTAAAACATTCTGTTGGAAATGTGTTTGTTTCATTTGTAGGAAATTAGGAAAGTCCATATTGTGAGAAAAATGGTGCTTTCTCAGAAGGTTCTTTCAACTGAATTAAAATTTATATAACATCAAATAATTTGACTGTATCCTGTATAAAGGAACAAATACACTGTACTTGTAGAACTGTCAGTGCTAAGTAAAACACATCTTTGGGAACTTATGGAAATGTAAGAATAAACAGCAAAGCCACATACAGTTATATGATTTTTTTGAATTAAAAGACAAGATAATAGTTATTTTCCAGAACAAATTACTCTTTGATCTTCCTGGTAGGATATGGGCTTAAATGTACCTGACGTGCAACATAGGTGGTACCTGCATTGGTGTCATTGGGTGGTATTCAGCCTGGTTGTTTTCTTCTAAAAATCAAGCAACTAAGATTTCATAGTGTGTGTGTATGTGTGTGTACAGGTATACATACATGTATAGGTGTACACATATGTACACATCCATACACATGTACATATGGAAAGTCTAAATACCAAATTAATTTTCAAAATTACTTTTTAATTGGTGTATTAAATTGTAAAGCTTTGGGGAATGGACAATTTTGATGAGAAAGGAAAAGCTTAGAAAAAAATTTATTTGTATAATAAATTTTCAGAGAATACAGAAATGCACAAAAAGGGTAATGATGTAAAATTTACAACACATGAAGATCTGAGAACTGTACCAGACGACGTACATACTTGAAAGAGTGAATATTCTCTATTGAAAAAATGTCCTATAACTGTCAAAAGAAAAATATGACTGTTTCTCCATTCCCTCAACCTTACAATTCACGATCCTAGAGCAACGTACTATTTTTTTTTTTTTAAATACATATTAGCTTCAGGGTGAAAGAACATTAAAACAATGAGATGAGAAGAATGAAATGTTTTATGCCTATTAAGGTATTACCTGTATAATATACCAGTTCTTCCCAGCCGTGTTTATGCCATGCTGCATTCCGTATATCTTCCCTGGTCTGAAGATCCTTGTAAGCTTAAAAATAGCCACACAGAAGAATTAAGACTTAAACCAAACACAATTCCACTAGTACAGTGGGAGACTGGTTTCAGGATCCGCTATGAATACCAAAATCTGCAGGTGCTCAAATCCCATAGCCGGCCCTCTGTATCCATGGTTCTGTACCCTTGGATTTGACCAACTATAGGTCATATAGTACTGTGTGTACTTACTGAAAAAGATCTGCAGATAAGTGGACCCCAGCAGTTCAAGCCTGTGTTGTTCAAGGGTCAACTGTGTATCCATTAAGTGTTGGTTCTGCTGCACTCCTCATTTTCTCAAAGAGCCTACAGACCGTCCTCAACTTATGATGGGGTTACATCCCAGTAAACCCACTGTAAGCCAAAAATATTAAGTCGAAAATGCATTCAATACACCTAACCTACTGCAATAGACGAGCTTAGCCTAGCTTAGCTTAAACGTGCTCAGAACACTCACATTAGCCTACAGTTGGGCAAAATCATCTGACGCAGAGCCTATTTCATAATAAAGTGTTGAATATCTCATGTAACTTACTGAATACTGCACTAAAAGTAAGAAACAGAATAGTTTTAAGTGTATTGGTTGTTCACCCTTGTGATTGTGTAGCTGACTGGGAGCTGCGGCTGCCACTGCCCAGCATCACGAGAGAATGTATAGAAAGCCCAGGAAAAGAGCAAAATTCAAAATGTGAAGTAGAGTTTCTACTAAATGTGGATCGCTTTTGCACCATCGTAAAGTTGGAAAATTCTAAGTTGAGCCGTCGTAAGTCAGGGACCGCCTATACTTTGGGAACTCAGTACTAAGCTGGAATGACGGTGAGCTGGCTCTTTTGAGCAACTGTTAGGCCTCGTGGGAGACGCAAAACCACGCGCTCTCAAGACTCACAGTCTAGCAGATTCAAGACGTGCCTTTACAAACCAAGTGAACTTCCTCAATACATGTTAAATCTGTAACCACACTGTCAGACTACGGATAAGCAATATTAGATTCCATTTTTCTCAGCATTTATAAAGCACTACAGTGATCTGGGTGAGACTGTATTCAAGGCAGTGGAGAACAAAGAGACCCAACAGGGAGAACACAGCTGACCAGGGAGAGCTGCCTGGAAGCTGTGATCTGACCAAGTGGGTCTTCAGGTTGAAAAGGCCATTTTATCATCGACACGCGGGAACGGGAGGGAAAGGCACTCCAGGTGGAGGGAAAAGCACGGGCCAAGGGTCAGAGTCCTTGGGGTACAATTCGGATATCTCACCCAGGTGCTTTGGTCTCTGATTCCCAACCCGGGCAAGATCCTTCTAACCAGTGACCAGGGAAATGCCTCCTAGGCATCTGGACACGGTGTCAGTCGTGACTAAGAGGTCACCCAGGGCTCCCTACTCAGTTCTAGTTTCTGTTTTGGGGCTTCCTTCTCCCTATGAGAAGACCTAACCTTGCAGGCCTGGCAATCTGACCATCTAAAGACAAAAGCTCCCTCCACTAGTAATGGAGTATAAATTTATTACATAAAATGTTGAAGATGCTGAAAAATAGAAGGAAAACAAAATCTTTTACCTCTCACCACCCGGAGGAAAACAGTTAACATTCATGTGACAAGCGGCAGTGTCCTCACCGGGGTCGGATGCACACCTAGGGTACCATGTGGTGACCCCTCACCACCCCCCTGCCCTACCCCCCTCAGGGAACACAGTTTGGAGGCCTGTGTTCTTTTACAAATTTTCTTAATTAAAAAATTGGGGGGGGGGATAAAATATACATAACAAAATTTACTATTTTAACTATTTTTAAATGTGTAGTTCAGTGGCATTAAGTACATTCACGTTGTGCCACCATTATCCATTGAACAATATCTTCCCATTCCCCTCTTCTCCCAACCCGATACACTTTACATTCTGCTTCTATGAATTTGAACAAACCACATTTTGTTCATCTGTCAATGCACCTTTGGGTTTGGGGAGGCTTTTAAAGATGGGAGGCACTGAGCCCATTCATATACTAAGGGAAGGAGGCCACAGATGGGGTGGTGGAGGAGCCGTGGCTGCAGCGAGGCCTTGAGGAGGTGGGGGAGGGATGGCATCATGTGCAAGGGTAACAGGAAGGGGGGCTGTGCTGGGGGGAAGACCTGCTTTGAAGCCAGACTTGCCGACGTCTGAGCCTGGCTCAGCTCCTGAACAGCTGTGGGTCCTGGGTGATTTATTCACCACCTGTGAGTCACAGGTATCTCAATTGTGGTGTGTGGCTGTAAGGATTAAAGGGAGTGGTGCATAAATAACCAACACACTGGAGGTGCTTGATAAATGTTGGTTCTCTTTCTCTAAAAAAAATGGAAAAGTGAGGCTAAGTTTTGGGGGCAGACAACTGAGAATTCATCTCTGCACATCTCAAGACTTTTTCCTATAAAGTAGGAAGTGGGCAGTGGACATTGCGGACACAGACTCGAGACAAAAAGGAAGGTGGAAAAGGGCAGGGCCTCAGAGTAGACATGTGCCTGACCTCTGCCTGTGCGCCAAAGCACGTGGGTCCTGACCCATCCGTCTCCGGCGCTCGCTCACTACAGAGGCCGCCCTCAGAGGCCCCGCCAGGCTGGGGAAGGGGAGGGGTCTGTCTTTTCAGCTTATATCCTCTGGACAGATCATGCACTAAAAAATAATGATAAAAATGACTTCACTCCCACCTTGAACCCATAAAGGTTAAATTACAGTTAGTATAATCAAAAGGCAGGGACACAGAACACATCTTTTAAAGATCTGTTTGCAAATCTACTCCATTTGAAAACTCTGATCCTCAGGAGGTCAAATCTCAGCTGGCTAGAAAACACTGACCCTGACATTCCGGGAGCTGAGGGTTACTGGTGGCCTCTAATCATTTGGTGCAGGTTTCAATCTTTTAAATGCCGGGGAAGCCCAGTGTGTGTGGCTGAGGTGAGCGGTGGCTGGCGGAGGCTTGGAGTGGGGTTTCCTCCCCAGACATGGAGGGTTTCAGGGAAAGGTCCCAGGGGCACAATGTGAAAATGACTTTTCTTGCCTCAACTCACCCATTTAGACCCAGGTCCCCGGCAGGTATCTTACCGTTTAGCCCATCGGCACGACCTGTAGTTTCCTGAGCACTTTTTATAATTTCCTGTGTCTCCATGGCTGTTCCAGCCCCTCCTTCCCACCACTACCTGTCAGTCCCATCTAGATGCTGAAGTCTAGCTCGCATTCCACCTTTCATTGGTTTTCCCCAAATTCATAGCTTTGTATCCCTTTATATCCCGGGGCTGCTGCCTCGCCCCACTCTCACTTTCACCAGCGCACTGGCGTGCCGCACATCTGTGGACCCTGCACTACTGACCTCTTGTTCCGGGTAGCCCAGCACCTACGTTCCATCTGGGACATTTGGCTCAGCAGCGGTGTTTAAGGTTCCTGACTTGAGATACGATTTACTGCCTAGGACAAGTTAGTTAGTAATGAACTCTGAAATCCCAGGAATACAAAAATGAAGGGAAAAAAACATACCCCAAAGATGATGCACCATATATAGCTGCCCAATCTGGGAGAAGAATCCTCCAACTGCTTCATTACTGTCCTGTCTGAAGCGAATTGCACGAGCCCTATAAGAAAAAAAACAACGTTCAGATATTGAATCAGGTATGTTAAAAAGTATCAGTAAGTTCCCTCCATCCTCAGCACAGGTTGTTCAGAATGCATTCGAAAGTTATTTCAATGTACATAAGATGTAAATGTACCTTTCTATAGCTACAGCAGTCATTTTTGTGAAAAGTGGACAGTAATTCATAACTATTAAAATAAAAACAACATGGGACTTCCCTGGTGGTCCAGTAGGTAAGACTCCGCGTTCCCAACGCAGGGGGCCCAGGTTCGATCCCTGGTTGGGGAACTAGATCCCGCATGCATGCTGCAACTAAGAGTCCACAGGCCGCAACGAAGACCCGGCACAGCCAAAATAAATAAAAATAAAAAATAAAAACAACAACGTGAGGATATGTGCTTGCACTGCTGATTCTTAACGTGAAGTCTAGAAAACTGGCAGAGGGTAGGCTAGGACCTGTCAACTTAAAAACAGCTGCTTTCCAAGAACACACTGAGAGAAAGTGAGGGAATTCTCGATCTGAGAACCCCACGGTGCCACAGGCAGTGTACTCCAAGGGAGACAGGGACCCTGCCTCGAGAACAGGGCTTAAAACAGAGAGGAAGGAAGTGCACCGCACCTACAAAGCAGCTGCACACCATGAACTCTGAGAAACCCGCAAGCTCTGTGATCTACGGCCGAGGGCGGGTGTCGAATTCTGCGACCCCTCAGACAGCATATGGAAGAACCATGGACGTGAGCTTCCTGGCAGTTCACTGTCACTGCCAACACTGAAGCTGCCTCCTTTTCTCCCCACTTACCTGAGCAAACCGTTAGGAAAATGAGTACCAAATGGCATTCATTATGTATGCATCATGTGTGGATACACGTGTCTATGTGTATAACATGAAATTGTGATTAAATTGGTTAAAAATTGGCACTTGCCTTAAACTTTTTGTTTTTTTTTGCGGTGCACGGGCCTCTCACTGTTGTGGCCTCTCCCATCGCGGAGCACAGGCTCCAGACGCGCAGGCCCAGCCGCTCCACGGCACGTGGGATCCTCCCGGACCAGGGCACGAACCCGCGTCCTCCGCATCGGCAGGTGGACTCCCAACCACTGCGCCACCAGGGAAGCCCTAAACTTTGCTTTTTAAGATTCCCTGCTGCAAAAGGTATGAGCTTTTTAAACATCTTCTTTTGTGTACTTTATTTTTATATTTAGTGCACCAGTACTTTATTTTTATATTTAGTGATACACTTGAAATCCTAAACAAGTTTTTAAAATGTGTATGTTTTCTTAAAGCAGTTTTCTAGAACCAAAGTTGAAAATGAAGGAAGCAGCTTCAAGTGATGTAGGAAGGTCACAGGTAGAGTCTCTCAAGAGACTCCACACCCCAGTTACCCAGTCAATTTGTATCAACACTGCCCAGGCTTGGCCTGATGTCTCAGTCATATTAGGGTCCCAGAGTGGACAGGACTTGGGAAGATGGATTCATTCTAATTCATTTAAAAGAGCTGGAGGGCTTCTCTGGTGGCGCAGTGGTTGAGAGTCCGCCTGCCGATGCAAGGGACACGGGTTCGTGCCCCGGTCCGGGAGGATCCCACATGCCGTGAAGCGGCTGGGCCCGTGAGCCATGGCCGCTGGGCCTGCGCGTCCGGAGCCTGTGCTCCGCAACGGGAGAGGCCACAACAGTGAGAGGCCCACATACCGCGAAAAAAAAAAAAAAGAGCTGGAGACTATGAACAAGGATTCAATCCACTAATATCCACAGTGAGAGACAAGATAAGTGAGTCGGCTTGACCAGCGCATTCTCTTCTTAGAGGCAAACTTCATAGTAACTGAATTAGAACATCTCAAAGGGGGGTGTGGAATCAGAGCAAGGGCAGCCTGTGGTGGGAGTGAGGAAGCCAGTCTCCTCAAGGTCACCTTGTACATCTTGGCTCTCATTCACCACGTGCTTAACTCCACAAAGGTGACCCATGCTTTCAGGTTCTTTAGGGGAAAAGGAGGGATCTCTTGCTATTGCCCCCATGGGCTACCTCCAAGCGATGTTAATTTCTTTAACCTTACATGTAGTGTTAAGTGCTCATAATCTTCACAAAAATTACAAATCTGATTTGTAAATTATTGAAATTAAGCAAATCTCTTTAATGTGCATTCTAACCCTAAGGGGGAAAACCCTTAGTTTCATTGATAGTGATAAATATTCAGGATTGTTCATTTCTTTCTGAATTTTTCTCATTCACTTTCTCAGTAGGCAAAGAAAACATAACTTGCCTTAGCCTGGAAATAATCAGAAGCATGAAGTGAAGAGGAGATCACCACCTTAGTTACCTATGTGCCAAAATACAAATTGAATGAACTGGCTTTATAAATAATTTTTAAAATAACTGAAGAATAACCTCAGTTCCTTCCTTGTGGATTCCACGGTGGGCAAGTCTCAATGAGTAATACGGAAACATAGAACTGGGTGATCCTCTTCTGTGGGCAACTAAATTACTACACTTATAGCATCAACCCTACCCCCCAATTCCTTAATAAAATGATGTCTACAATAATAGTATACAATCAAATATGTATTTCTTAGTTTTCAAATGAAAAGGAATTCTACCTTGCATTATTTAGCCTTTGATGACCTAAGAAGAAAAGATTCATTAGAAAAAAAGATCCCAGAACTGTTTTTTGGAGGTAGATCTTAGAAATTATCTAGCCCAAAGCAAGAAATTTTATAACTGAAAAAAAGAGAATATATAAATTGAAAGTAAGTAAAAATCATGGTTTTCCTTTTCCAAAGTGGTTGTACCATTTTACATTCTCACCAGAAATGTGTAAAGGTACCAATTCATTGACAACCTCATCAACACGTTATTCTGTCTTTTTAATTATAGCCATCCTAGTGGGTATGAAGTACTATCTCGCTGTGGTTTTACTTTGCATTTCCATACTGACTAAGGATGTTGAGCAGCTTTTCACGTCCTTTTTAGGCATTCATAGAGCTCCTCTGAAGAAATGTCTATTCAAATTCTTTGCCCATTAAATTTCTTTTTCCCAAATTTATTTTATGATTTTATTCTTTATTGTGGTAAAAAGCACATAACATTGAATTTATCTCAACCATTTTCAACTGTGCAGGCCAGTAGGGCCAAGTCTATTCACACTGTTGTGCAACAGATCGCCAGAACATTTTCATCTTGCAAAACTGAAATTATACCCGCTAAACACCAACCCCCCTGCACCCAGCCCCTGGCAACCACCTTTTCATTTTCTGTGTCTATGGTTTTTACTGCTTTAGAAACTTTCTATTAGTGGAATCATACAGTATTTGTCCCTTTCTGACTGGCTTATTTTGCTTAGCATAATGTTCTCAAGGTTCACCCTGCATGTGGCAGGACTTCCTTCTTTTTAAAGGCTGCATTAATATTCCATTATATATATATGCCACATTTTTATCCATTCATCTGTTGATGGGTATTTGGGTTGCTTCCACCTCTTACCTACTGTGAATAATGCTGTGATGAACATGGGTGTGCAAACATCTCTTTGAGATGCTGCTTTGAATTCTTTTGAATATATACCCAGAAGTAGGGTTGCTGGGTCAGAGAGTAATGCTATTTTCAATGTTTTGAAGAACCTCTGTACTGTTTTCCATGATGACCGCCCCATTTTATATTCCTACCTACAGTACACAAGGGTTCCAGTTTCTCTGTATCTTGCCAACACTTGCTATTTTCTGTTCTTTTGATAATGGCCTTCTTAAAGGGTGTGAGATGAATGGAAAATAATTGTGGTTTTGATTTGCATTTATCTTATGATTAGTGATGCTGACCATCTTTTCATATGTTTTTTGGCTATTTGTGTATCTTTGGAGAACTGTCTATTCAAGTCCTTTGCCCATTTTGTAATTGGGTTATTTATCTTCTCGTGATTTGAGTTGTATAATTTCTTCATATATTCAGGATACAAGTCCTTTATCAGATGTGTGATTTGCAAAATTTTCTCCCAGTCTGTGACCCGTCTTTTAATTTTTAAAACTGTATCCTTTGAATTACAAAAGCTTTTAATTTTGATGAATTATAATTTACCATTTCTTTTCTTTTGTGGATTGTGATTTTGGTGCTTATGTAAGAACTCTTTGCCTAATCCTAGGTCACGAAGATTTTCTCTTATGTCTTCTTCTGAAAGTGTTGTATTTTAGCTCTTACATCTAGGTCTACAATTCATTTTTGGTTAGTTTTTGTATACAGTGTGAGGCAGGGGTCTAAATTCATCTTTTTGCAAGGATACCCAGTTGTCTGAGGACCCTGTGATGAAAAGATTATCTGTCCCCACTGAATTGTTTTGGTACATTTGTCAAAAACCAATTGCTCACGTGCGTGAGAATTTATTTCTTTTCTTTCAATTCTATCCCATTGATCTATATGCCTGTCCGTATGCCAGTACCATACTGTCTTGATTATTCTAGCTTTGCAGTCAGTTTTGAAATTGAGAACTGTGAGTCCTGCAACTTTGTTCCTCTTTTTCACGGTTGTTTTAGCTATTTTGGGTCCCTTGCATTTCTAAAGCCTGCTGGGATTCTGACTGGGATTCTGTTGAATCTATAGATCAGTTTGAAGAAAAATTCGTATTTTGCTAAACTAAGAAAAAATAAAAGTAGCAATTGTATCATTGTGGTGCTCTGTTTATGTGACAAAAGCAACACTTCAGAAAAGATAACATCCAAGAAGAATATGAAATAACTTCATGTGACACTTGGGGGGTTTTGTTTTTTTTAAATAAAAAGTCCTTATCTCTTGGAGATATATATTAAAATATTTATAGATGAAATTTTATGTTGTCTGAGATTTACTTCCAAATACTCTGGGTTGGGGGATTTAGACCTAAGCAAGACTGGCCATGTGTTGATAATTACTGAAGCTAAGTAATGGGTATGGAAGGGAGACCTGCGGTATTTTTCTCTCTAGTTTTGTATATGTTTGAAAAATTTCATAATACAAATATATCAAACAAAACAACAGTCTAGTATCAAATCATGGCACTAACCCCAGATTTTATTTCTAGAAGTAACACTATGGCCTAAAAGAATCTATTTATAAGACTTCACAAACTCATCATTTGGTAAAATACTCACCAGTAATTGCCCCATTCAATCATAGTTCCTGGCTGAAAAGAGATTTGGATTCGGTTAGTTCTTCTGTGAAGAAATATGGAACTAACAGTATAAAAAATGACAAGACTAACTTAAAAATTAACTTTTAATAATGTGAGATCTAACAGATTAAAAAAATGTAACAAAATAGTATTATTCACTGTGTTCGTACCTATCCCACAGTGGAAGTAATATTCTGTGGCTTCATCTAAGAAGACAACATACACACAAAGTGAGAGTTAATTAAGTCATCCAATTATAGTCATAAAAACCATAGTTAGGCCCACGATGATTCAATTATTGGTACCTATTCAGACTTTATTGTGAAATTTTTAAATAATTCAATTTAAGTAAACCTAACAAGGACATCACTTGTTTTTTTTCCAGTATAATACTGAGCATTAGACCACCAAGATCTACTGATACTCTTTCACTTTAACTATGTTGCCACCTGGGCCTTTCTTTTTAGTGGTCACCTAAGTAGGGAAATATCTAGAAAGTCGTGCAAATACTATTCCCCGTTTCTCTTACAGTGCTGTATAATGTCAACAGTCACATGCTTATTGGCTGCTCTAGTTCAGTGACAATAGATGCTATCTAATGCAGCTGGTCCTGCATGTTAGGTCTTTTCTCTTATGTGTAAGGCTATAAAAAACAAATGAGCTTAGCAAAGAGAAAGGAGGAGAAAGAAGGAAGGTTTAAAGAAAGGAAATAAGAGGAGAAGAACTGGACAGGGGAGAAAACAAGCCAAACACACATCACAGAACATTCGCTCAGTGTCTGCGGTCCACTCAGCATCAGGGGTGCGTGTCCTTCTGCACAGAAGAACAAGGGGACAGTTAACTCCTATTTCAGTACTTACTCGGAGCTGGTAAGATCTGAGTTCATATATATTCGGTCCTGACCGTGGGACAGGTTCATTCCAGAAACTGAACTCCAATAGCAGCTGATTCTTCCTCGAGAGAAGCATGTTGCTTCTCGCCTTACGGAATTCCGCAAATTCCTTTGAGTGAACAAAGGTGCTCATGAAATCTCCTAATATTTATATCATAAATATTAGAGGATTTATATATAAACCCACTTTAGCAACATTTATGTTCCTCCCACAATAGAATACTATTATGAATAGGGTCCAGTTGGCCTGAGACGGTCCCAGTTTACATCTTGTTGAACCAGCATAATGACTATTAGTATTCCCTTTCACTCTCAAAAGTGTCCAAGTTTAGATATCAAACTACATAGTCATCCTAATTATTTAAATGACAAAGTAAACTAATTTAATTTCCTATGATTTTAGGTTCTTCTAACTGTTTGACAGCATATTGAGACAGGTGACATGGACACCTCAAAACATCAGAAAATCAAACAGCCATTTATATTGGGAATTCCCTGGCAGTCCAGTGGTTAGGACTCTGTGCTTTCACTGCTGAGGGCACGGGTTCAATCCCTGATCGGGAACTAAGATCCCACAAGCCTCACAGCGAGGCAAAAAAAAAAAAAAAAAAAGTCATTTATATATGGACGGGGAGTCTACACAAAAGGTTTTCTTTCCTAATAATGTATGGCTGGTAGAATATTCTCCATTAACACACACCTCTTCGTGAAGGGAGGGGGAGGATAGCAAAGTCGGCCCAAGATGAAGAATAAGTGGTTGTCAGTTCCTGAAGCAGATATGTGTTAGGTAACCCAGACTGACTTACCGGTTTCAAAGTTCCAGCTTATCAAAGTACAACTGACTTTTACAATAAGAACTACCATTTTAATAGTATTACAACTGGTTACTCTATGTTTAAATACAAGCTCAAGAGTCCAAATAATAAAATTTTTACCACAGAAAACTAACAGTTTACTAACAAAAACGATGGCAGAAAAGAGTCACTTAATTCTGTACTAACATCTACTATATCATTAGTCTTTTTCAAAAATCATTACCTGATTTTCTTTGAGTTTATTCATGACCTCCGTGAGGACTGGATAACCTCCTTCATACCTCCAGAGGTGAACTGAAATATATTTTAAACGATAACATACATTTAGAGTTTCATGATACTCTTACCTTGAAAATATTCTAGATACGCATGGTGTTAACACAGTACAAAACTGTAATGTGTGTTGGCTCAAGTTACACCATAAAGTTTCAATAATAGATTCAAACATGAAAAACGATCAAAAAGGAGTTTCTGCAGTGATTTACTGAAGAAACCACTTTAACCATAAAACTAGACTGAGACTTGGAAAGCTTTGCTTATAAAAACAAGCATTATGTTAAAAATCATTTAAGTAATGACAGTAAAGGCTTAAGGAACAAGGGTTTATTCCAAAGACTTCTGCTTCCTACCAGCTTGATCCTGCTCGCCATACCACGTGTTCCAAGTCCCCACCAAAGTACAAGGGTAATGTTTATCTTCGTGAATCTTTGGCAACACCTCTTGACTTAAAGAGAAGAAAGAGCAACACTAATTAAACAACCACCGAAATTACACCAGGTGGACAACACATGATCAGTAACAGGAAAAGGTCATCTACTCTGTGTTCTGACAACTGACCTCAGAATACGTTTATGATAAAAAGACGTGCAGAATTAGCCTTTTGGCTGAATTCTGCTGTGCTCTCATGTCCCAATTATCAGAAGCTTAGGTGACTGATACCCCAGCTATCTAGAACAG